>NC_135623.1:64806207-65121623 GCF_053574225.1 Canis aureus | reverse complement strand
ATGAGTTTTCCTCCTTAAAAAAAAGCATTTCATATTTTAGATCTAATAAAAGGTAATTATGTAAACCTTAGAATAAGAGTCAACAAACAAGAACCTAGAGGCCAAACACAGGTCGCAGTCCTTTTTTTTTTTCTTTTTCTCATAAAGTAATGTGTTATTAGAACGGAGCCACATTTGTTGATTTAGAAAACTTCTTTGGGTGTTTTTGTAAAACAAATAAGAGTTGAGTATTTATAACAGAGATACTAAGGCCTGCAAAGCATAGAAATATTTTGTCTGGATCTTCCCATAACAAGTTTACTAACATCTGCTTTAAAAGTTTACCAGTGCCTTAAAATTACTTTTTAAAAATATTGAAATATCTTTTCCATATCTTCTTGTTTATGGTGGTGAATATAAGGACCTACTCATGTGCCATATTTGAATAAAAATAAACACACACACAAATGAATGCGAGCAAAACAAGAAATCTGAGTAAGATCAATAGGTAGTGTTAAAGATGACATCTTGGTCATGATATTGTACTATGTACTATTTTCAAAATGTGCTATTTGTAGAAACTGGGTAAGGGGCACATGGAATCTCTGTTAATTTCCTACAACCCCATATGACTCTACGGTTCTCTCAGAATAAAAAGAGTTTGATGATTTAAAAAAAAAAAAAAAGCTGGGAAATTACTATCAAATACTTAAGACAATGTTAAAGAAGGTATGGTTTGCATTATTCATTAATTATTTCACTTATTTCAAGTTAAGTCCTATTTCACATATCAAATTTATCAGGTTTGCCATTTATATTTAAACTTATTAAAATAGATTAATCTGTACAATCATGTTTATTGATTGTTTTAAAATTAAGGTTATAGTACAAGTTTAAAAAGATTTATATCTATATTTACATCTTTAAATATATGCATATATCTATACTTATAAGTATATATATATCTTCCTATTACATTAGGTACTTAAATACTTAAATGCCTGTAGTATGCTTAGCTTTTAGTATTACTGACTCTTAGAGACAATTAGATTTCATTAAGAATTTTCTTTAATGATTTATGATCATTATGGAACTATAAATAAATTATATAATAGATCTAGGAATATAACATCTTTAAATTTATTACTATTCATATTTATGTGATTACAAAGAATAACATTATTGATTAGAATATTGTAGTATTTGCTTATTGGCATCAAATGCTTTAAGATGATACTTGACATATGTTGGGGAGGAAAAAAATTTTCTGGACATTTCTAAATTCTTTTGGTTGGCCTAATAATCAAATTTACATGAGACAGATAAGAGGAGAAAAATAAATGTAATTATATACACATGGGGCCACATAAGAATCTGAGACCCATTGAGAGGGAACTGAGGTTTATATGCGTCCTGAAATAAGAAGAGGGTAAGGATCTGGGCCTTCAAACTGGAAAAGACAATTCACAGGGAGATGGTTAAGCAGAAGTTTGGTAAAGGAATGTTCACTATGTCATGCTGAGTAGTTTTTTCTTATGTTTAAAAAGTTATCTACAGTAATAACCCTTTTCCTGGTGCAGGCCCCCTACTTAAATTCTTTTAGGCAATTAAGGGTGGGGTGGGAGGGACCGAAAAGCCCTTTTTGAGTCTTTATTGTCTTCAAATAAGACTGGAAATAATCCACATGGAAAAGTGGCACATTCTGTGTGAACCCCATCACATAGCATAAAACTTTCTATTTTTTGTGTAATGCCTAGTTGTTCCTTGTGATGGCAGTTTTGGCTTAAAGTCATCTCCATCCCCACCTCCACCCCCAAGGGGCTTCTAACTTCTGCAATTCACATCACTAATAAGAAGTGTCATTTTCTCTCACTCTGACTCCAGATCAGACTGTCTTACACAGCAGAATTTACTTACTCAGAGAATAGATATAAGCTAGAGTAAGAAACTCAAGATATAACCTATGCCAAAATGAATAAGGAATTAAACCTTTTATGAGAAAGTCAATTGAACAGAAACCCTTTTGCCATTTACTGTGCTGAGAATAAAACTGCCATAAAAGCAAATGTTCTGTGCACTTAAATGTGCATCACAAACAATAACAACTTGGGAAATATGGTTTTTATGGCTATGTGTGTACTATTTGAATGAGATCTGACATTGTGTTCTTTTCCTTGGTATAATCTTGAGAGACATTCATATTCCATTTTTTAATTGGTTCTTTTACCTGATTTTTTTTTTTTTTGAAGATAGGACTTAGAGAACTTAGGCTAGAAAACTAAGCTGCCAATGATACAATCATATTTTAAAATATAACAGGAATTGCTGTGTTAATAGACGTGGGCTTTAGATTACCTTTTTTTTTGAAGAGAAGCTTTGTAAAACTTGTATTTTATGTCTAGTCTTTTATGCCATTTCATGAAAAACATTTGATAAATATTTAAACTTTGGAAGTAGCACTCAGATATTTGCTTGTTTTTGCTTGGCTTTTGGTCAGTATTAGCCAAATGGAAGGTCTAGTTCTCTTGAATGCCCTCAGCAGGCACAGCATCAAAACCAATTTGATTAATTCCTGATGTTTGAGTAGATTTACAGTAAAAACTTCTGAATTTAGTGATGTGAAATTGACTGAGTTGTTTCACTTTTAAAATTTATCTCACATTTAATCCAAATTAACAATATATTTTGTTGTAACTCTAATAAAAATACAAAATATAGAATTTTACATATGTAGAAATCATTGTAATGTGCACACTCAGAAATTTACCATTTGTTATTAAAATCATTTTTTTTTTATTTTTTTTTTTATTTTTATTTATTTACTTATGATAGTCACAGAGAGAGAGAGGCAAAGACACAGGCAGAGGGAGAAGCAGGCTCCATGCACCGGGAGCCTGATATGGGATTCGATCCCGGGTCTCCAGGATCGCGCCCTGGGCCAAAGGCAGGCGCCAAACCGCTGCGCCACCCAGGGATCCCTGTTATTAAAATCATTTGAAATGTTTATTTCTTCTCTGATTTTGAAAACTCTGTAAAGAATTCTGTAAACATTACATATTATATGGACTTACCTTCCATGGAGAGATGAATAGTAAATAAATGATAGTTACATAGAATATGAAAAATGATAAAAAAAGAAATTTAGATATTGACTACTTAACAAATGTATTAAAAACTATTACCAGAAGGGAAGAGAGAGACAACCAGTAGTAATAATACATTGAATATTATTTATTTTAAAACACTCTCACAAGTATTATATTATTGTCTCATCATAATAAGAAGCCCATGTATTATAGAGAAGTCAAATAAGGCTGAGATTTTTAAAATGACCTTCCAACACTCACATAGTGAATTAATACTACTGAGATAAGAAAAAAAGGGTTCTCTCTTCTCCTTAATGCACATATGCTCCAAATATTCTGGTATATACAATACCATGATATCTTACTTGCCTATGATTTTTAAAGCTTCATTTTAATAGTGAATATGTGACATTATTTAGAAACATTCTTGCTTACGGTGGTATTTTTAAAGATTAAATAACGCATTTGATACCATTCTTAGCCAACTGAAGAACATAGTAACAGATAATAATTATTTAAGACTGTAACTTTTATACAATACCTATGAACATTTGATTGCAGTACATTTTAAATTTGAATCTGTGAAACCACACATACTTTCTTAGAGGTTTACATTAGGTTATAATCTTGCATCAAAAGATTCTGGATAAATTATTACATAACTGAATTTGCCAGATTATAATTGGCTACTTTATGGTAGCAAATTTTCTGATTGTTGATAAAACTACTTAAAGAAAAACAACTATTTCGACTTTAGAAATGTATTTATTATTAGTTTCTCAGTTGACATTTGAGAAACTTTTATAGTCACCTTTCTCACAGATTTATTTTAGGCTGATTTTGCTTATGTTATGCTGTAAATATAATATCTATTAGATATATGACAATGTTATTTTACTCCCCTACTCCCCCCAAGAAAAACCCCAAAACTTTAGAAACTAAGTGCTTTTTTTTTTTACTAGGTGCATTTCTTGATGCATGTAATTTTTTTCAAGTTTTCCCATTTGTTCCCCTTGTTATAGGAACTAAATTTAACATTAAAATTCATGGATAGTCTTATCTTGTTTTCATATATTTTCATGCCATATCGTTTTTCTTCAGTTTCAAGTTATAGAATTAATATGTTAGTTTAATATTTTATTTCATGTTTTCTATGCATGTATGAATATTCCATTAATAGTTATAAGCACAATATTCAGTAGTGCTAGAAAAATGAGAGCACCTGAACATTTTATCAGTTCAAATAAATTTTCATCTGTCTTGAGACTGTTTAAATATTATATCAGTCATTACCTCTCACTGACACCTTCATTTATGTTTACTTTGTCAGTATCCTATTTTCAAATGCAGAAGGTGACATTTCTGTAACTTAGAAAGTGAAGAACATTTTTTTACAACCATTACTTTTTAATGAAGTTAAAATCTTCTCTTTAATATTTCTTTGCAAAATAAGATGATGAAAAACTTTCCATTGATTATACTCAGCATATATAGTTGGGGATAATATGTTCTAGAAGATGCAATTGAAAAATTTTCTCTATTAGCCTGATTTATATTTCACTTTTAAAATCCTTTTGGAGGGGGTGGCATCTGTATGGCTGAATCAGTTAAGCATTCAACTCCTGATTTCTGCTCAGGTCATGCTCTCAGGGTCATATGATAGAGCTCTTCATTGGGCTTTGTGCTGCATGTGGAGTCTGGTTAAGATTTCTCTCTCTCCCACTCTTTCTCCCTCTGCTCCTCCCCAACTCTCTCTCTCATCAATCAATCAATCAATCAATCAATCAATGAAATCCTTTCTGAGGGGTGTCTATCGATATTTTAGAAGACTTTTGAAAACCTATTAAAGATAAACATTTAAACCCAAGTGGGAAAATGAAGAGCTTTGCCTGTGGTTATCATCCAGATAATTAGTGAAAAAAATACTTGAAGGGAATCACATTGAAGAAAGGAAATTTGGCATTTTCCAGCACAATGTAAGGCATAGGTAATTAAGAGTGTAGCTCTTTTGATTAAGCAAAGTATAAGCAAAGTATAAGAAAGTTCAATTAATAAAAGTTCAAATTAATTTAATGCAATAATGTAATCAGTTTGTTTTTAGTTCAAGACACCACATCATCTAGCTACAAATTATTTATCAACCTCATGGTTACAACAAAGGGTGGTGTGTACTCAGATAAATGTGAAGCTTTTCATGTGTTCCCTCATGTGGTAATCACTTTAAAGACTTGTTTCTATATGTTTCTTTCATCAATATATGAATTTCCAGTGATCTGTATAGCATCTCTCTAAAGGTCTTCCCCCAAAATCTAGGCATGAGTTGTGATTACATTTTGCCAGTATTTTTTTCCTCTTGAGGACATCTAAGGAGACGTTGGATACAAATTCATTAGTACAGAAAAGTAAGGTGTTAAGTCAAGAGGTCAATTAGTATCTAATTGTAGTTATCCAAAAAGAGAGAGATGACAGTGGTTTGAACCAAGATGACAGAAGTGCCAGTGGCAGTACAGAGTTGTCCGACTCTCTGACACAATTTGCTGTTGAGTGGACATAGAGTGTATGGGAAATGAAAAAATAATAATAAGCTAACCTAAAAAAAATTGAGAAATCTTTTACAGAAATGTGAAACACCGAGGGACTCACACTTTTGAAAGTGGATGTGAAGAGAAAATATATACATGTACACATGCATTTAAGATAAGTTTAAATCTCTTTTAGACAAGCAAGGGAAAATGCCATTTATTCAGTAGGATATGAGTCAGGAAATCAAAGGAGAATTTGGAGGAAGATAGGTACATTTGGATTTTTAAGTATATTAATAAAGAGAGCAGGCAAGGGACTCTATAGTGGAGATCAACCAAAGAGGAAGCACACATTGGAAAGCCAAGAGTCCTGGGGATAGAAGTGTATTTCAACCTTCAGAGGTCAGGAGATGGAGAAGGACAAGTAAAGCAGACATATACACAATCTACAGTGACAGGGGAGGAAAGCCAGAGAGTATAGATGTATAGAAGCTAATTAAGAAAGTTTTTCATGGAGGATAGAATAATGACCTGAATCAAATGTCGCTAAAATCAAATATGAAGGAGATTAGGAAATGACCATTGATTTGGAAAGATTAAGAGCATGGTTAACTTTGGCAAGAGAGTCTATAAGAGAAAATAAGAGCTGAGGAAGTAAGATGGCAAGCACTTTCCAGAAGGCTTATTGGAAGAGTGTTTCTCTAAAGAGGAGCAGATATGTATAGTGATTAGGAGAGAGAGAGAAGTGTGGATGGGAATAAGGAAATAAAGAGAGGAAATTTTATAGGGCAAGAGAAAGTGGAGGTAGTTGTCAGTGCAGAACCATAGGACAGACCAGAGAGAATGGGATCCAGAGGACAAAGGGCAGATATGACTTTAAATGAGAGCATGGATTCTTCATCCATTAAATGGAAGGAATGGAAAAATAAGCACTTTCAGTGCAGATGGATGGACTTATTTTATGATATAAAAATGTGTTGTTCCTATGTGGTTGCATATGTATACACATACAAATAAGAACAACTCATTATTTCTTATATATTTCATTGATTTCATATATATTTAATATATTTCTTATATGAAATAAGAAATGAAACATCAGTGGAAAGTGACAGAGGTGGGATGCCTGCGTGGCTCAGCAGTTGAGTCTTCTGCCTTAGGCTCAGGGTGGGATCCTGGGCCTGGGATCGAGTCCCACATCGGGCTCCCTGCATGGAGCCTGCTTCTCCTTCTGCCTGTGTCTCTGCCTCTCTCTGTGTCTCTCATGAAGAAATAAATAAATATATATTAATATATATTAAAATAAATTATATATACATTATACAATATATGATATATAATATAGTAATAAATATAATAATATTCTATATTTTATAATATAATAAAATATATTATAATAAATATTTTATATTTATTATTTTATTTTTATATATAAAATATATAAATATTTTATAATAAATTATTATATATATCTTTTATATACTATATATAAAAGAGAAAATACTTTCTCTTTTCATATATATATATATATATATATATGAAAGTGACAGAGGAGAAGGTTTTCGAGATTTGAGGAAACAAAGGAATGAAAGAACTTGTAAAAAAATAAACAAAGACAAAAGGAGAAAAAAAAACAAGGCAATACCTACAATATGGTAGGATTTCCAGCAGTTTTGAAGAACTCTCTATCTCTGCTCATAAATTTAAAGTGAAAGTTCTTTTGTGATTATGTACTTTTCTACAAATATAGTCAGCTGCTTTGATTAAGGCATTGAAAAGATGAAAAATTAGTTTTAACCAGGATTATTTTTCCCCAGGAAAGAATTATAGATGAGAAAAGAGTCTGAAGCCGTATTGTCCATATCTTTCAGGGGAGGTATGATTATTTTATCTCTGCTTTTGTGCGTATACCTCCTCTGGCATTCAGAGATGTCCTGGTGGGTGTCTTTTGCCTTGGCTTGCATATAGGTGAGAACAAGTTCCCCAACTATCTCTACAATCTGGAAATTGCATCACATATTTTGGCTTAACTTCTTTATGCTTACATTCAGTTTACATCTGTGCCTCTTGGTTAACATTCCCAGTAATGAGATGTGTTTAAACTAGTTAGCCAGGTCGTACCTTTCCAAGATCTTTGGAAAGCATATAGGCTCATAATAGCTCTTTTATTTCAATGGCTCTCTACCTCTCTGATCAAGTAGTCATCACTATGACGGGCAAGGAGATAAGATAGATCTTTCTTTCTTTCTTTCATTTTAGAAAAAAGAACAATTGTCAGGTAATTCTCCAAAACAGAGTCTGGATGGGAATTTATCCTGAAAAAATACCTAATGTAATATTACTTTATTATTAATTCTATAACTCAGTGTTCTTGACAGTTGAAACTGCTTTGTTTAGCTAACCAAATCATTTGAAAATTTGAGGTAGCTCAAAATTTTCTACCTAATATTTCTATATTTAAACAGATTCAATTTTTAATATGCTTTAATCAGTCTGGCTGCCAATAATGTTAGACTAATTAAATGTGGTTATTTCTGGGGTTGTTGGCATTTAATTCAGTTTTGAAATATTTTTTTATCCTAAAAGAGGAAGAAAATGCTATTAAAAATTCAGAAAGATGCATGAGCATTTGATGAATTTAATTGACCATTAGTGTAATTAATTGAAAGGAACAATATTACATATGCTTGATTAATTTTATAAAAGCTCAAAATGTTACATGCTTGTCAAAAGACTTCAAATAATAATTAATATAAAATATTGTAAAAATAAAATATATGCATATGTACATCATGGATAGGTATGTATGAGCAAATACAATTTTTTTTAACCATTCACCAGTGATTATTTATTGACGCTTAATCCTGTGGCTGACCCATTCTCAATGCTATATCCAAGAATAGAGATGACACGGTTTTTATTTCTGCTGAGTGGAGATGAGTGGCTAGACAAATCAATTAATGACCAGTGATGTTTTCCACCATTTCTGGACTCATGATATGAGTTCAGATTAACATCTGTACAATTAATATTCAAGGACACAAAATTACTCTGTCATAACAAACCCACTTGCCTTCTTTTTAAGTGGAACATTTTTTTTTTCCCTCATAGGGTATATGTGCCACATTATGTTCAATTGCTGTGTATGGACATTTAGGTTTTCCTCTTGGCAGTTAATGGAGTATGAAGTCCAAATTAAAAGAGAGATCAGGGATCCCTGAGAAACATAACTGGCAAGAAATAAGGAATCAAATTTAGAAAACAACAACAGGGAAGTTAGAACTCAAAAGGAATGTGTGGAGAACTAGTCTTACCTTATCATCACGTATGTTAGCTCCTGTAGCTTTGGAAGGCACTAAATGTTGTTCTTATCAGTGGACAGTGTTTCTTTATAAGCTTCTCGTCTTCATTCTGACAAAGTTCACCCTAACAACCCAGGAGCTACTGGCCATTCACTCCACTTTCAGGTAGAGGATGACATTAAGTAAGGTGTAGTGATGTAGTAGATCCTGAGTTTAATGCATGTCTCTAAAAACCCAGAGAACCTAATGCCCCATATGTAGTGCATGGCATGTTTTGACTATGTTAATGTTCCGTTGAGGAGAAAGACATTTGGCACTACTTATTGACATTATAGATCTCTGGTCATTGGACCCTCATCTACTCCCAAACAAGCACAGAATATTAACACTAGAAATCTCTAGCTTTGAGGTGGAGTTTTTATGCTTTATCCAAATCCATCATTTCTTTTGTATATCCCACATTTACTCATTTATTTTCAAAACAGACACGTGTGTAAATTAATTCTATAAGACAAAGTGATTACTGTTTAATTTTCACTTGAAAAATACTAATATTTTCAGTGCAAAAAAGGTGCGAATCAGCTGCACTTTTAGTGAAATATAGAAGAATATGTAGGTTGGTATGGGATGTGTTTTCTAGAGTTTGGAATAATAACTATGGCATTTAGCTGTGATGACAGTCTACAAAACATAAGAGTAGGATTTGGGGGTTTAATTAAATTTATGTCAAAATCACTTTCAAATCCTGGGGAAAAATATGCTTGAATAATACAGCACATGTTTTGGCCTTTAAAAATTTTAACAAGTGGAAACATTTACATGACACATTGGCACAATCTCCATAGCTCAGAAACAGCTAGTATAGGACTCAGCAACAGCTTTGTTCATTAACTCCATAGTAAACATGCACACGGGCTCCTGTATGAATTTGTCAGTGCTGCGTCTACATCTACAGGAAGCAGGAGGCATGGAAGTGAGTTTCATTTCAATATATCAATAAATATATGAGAGAAAGATCATACCATGCCTTTTCTATGTCATTCTAATGATTTCAACACCAGAATACCACGATCAATCAATCAATCAATCAATCAATCAATCAATATCTTTTTTAGACATCCAGATGTTATAAGCAATAGGGAGGGGAGGATTACTATATTTGACCCTAGGTTATCCTAAATATTTAGGACATTTACATGCAGATTCAGAAAGTGGTTTGTACTCAAACCTCTTGTTACCCTACCTTGCCCCAGTCGTCCTTGCCTCCCTGCCCAATGCATCCCACTGTTCTCTGAGACTTGAAAGCAGTGGCCCTGACAAGGGGAAAAAAAAAAAAAAGCCATTACTCTGTGGCTTTTGGCAGAGGCCAAGGCATCAACCCCATTTATAACCCAATCTCCTGACCCTATTCTTAAGAAAAGCTCAGAAGGACCAAACTGTTAAATTCATAAAAAGCAGCCTCTATTCCAACCTTATTTCCAATCAAATTAAAGTGAATGGACCAATTTGAGCTAGAGCCTTTAGCTATTTCAAAAATTTATCTTCTTTTCACCGAAGCACTTACCCTGAATTCCTTTGTTTTTGTCATTCTACTGCTGTCATTTTTTTCTACTCCTAGATGTTGGCGCAGTCTCATTACTTCATCTTATCACTGACAACTAGGAATGAAGGAGGTTAAAGATGGTTATCATTAATAGTATCAGGAACATTCATAGGATATGACTTGGGTGGTTTTTTTGTCATTTTCTTGGGGACTTAAGTATGTCTTTTTCTCAGGACATTCAAGTCTTCTTTCCCACTCTTCTTTCACAAAACCTGTGCCTTCTCTACGGACACAGGAGTTCAGAACCTTAACTCTTTGAACTTAACTTCAGGTTTGCACAGGTTGGGCTCTAATTTCAGAGTTCATATGCCAACCTCACAGGTTAAAACATTGTCCAAACGTAGGTTCTTGGGAAGCTTTCAGCGTCAGCCACATTCTGGGTCAGGAGTTAAAATGTGTGTATTTCATAGGTTTTTTTGTAGTCTCTGGTTTTCTAAAAATAACTTATAGTAAATCTTTATTGGTCCGAGTTTCTACTTAATACCAAACATGCCCTTACCCTTTAAAAGAAAGAATTTATATACATTGAACACTATTAGTATTGCTTTGCATAAATTACTTAAAGTTTCAACAATAAATTTTCTTATTCTGAGAAAGAGAATAATGGGATATTTTAAGTAATTAGCCCTCAGCACTAATTAATAATGGGTTGAATTTTGAGAAAATAAACTTCTTATTTCTAATGATCAATTCTAAAGCACTTGAACAGATTAAATTGTGAGCCGTTTAAGAATGATCCTCCTGAATCCTTAACTGTGTTGAGGAAAAATCATCACATGTTGTGCACCTGTAATTTTACACTAAGATCGATCCTCAATTGCCCAGGCATGTAAGTTTAGAAGTGACATGACTGGGGAGCCTGAGGAGCCCAGTCAGTTGAACATCTCATTCTTGATTTCTCCTCAGGCCCTGATTTCAGGGTTGTGGGATGGAGCCCCGTGTCAGGCTTCTCGCTCTGGAAGACTGCTTGGGATTTTTTTCTTTCTCTCCTTCTGCCCCTCCCTCCACTCACACACTAAATCAATCAATCAATCAATCAATCTTTAAAAACTAAATAAAAGTGACAATTTATCAGAATTTTGTCTGCTAGTGAATCTAAGTTAATAGGTCTGGAAATTATAATGAAAACTGAGAAAACTTATTCCTTAAAGTTTTAGAATTTGAGAGTATAGACAAAGATAATCTTTTTTTTTTCATATAGGACTTTTCTAATTCACTTTAGGATATTGAAGGAAATTTTTCTTTTCTCGTCAAAACTTTGCCTCTTAAGTTTGTCAGGCAATACTATTTCCATCACCATAATAAAGTTGCCTTTCCCCTTCTGCTCTCTTTACATGATTGAAACAAGGACTGAAGACTTAGAAGATAAATGAGGGGCCCAGGGTAATACTTTAAGGCTTTGGGTGGTCAGGGACATGCAGTGTCTGAATTTCAGTTAATTAGTGATTGATCTATGCACCTTGTGCTTTTGAAGAAAAAAAGACTAAGTATACTTTAAGAAAATGTCTACTATTTCCCCAAGAGAGGAAGGCTAATACCTATAGTTCTACACACACACACACACACACACACACACACACACACCAATGCCCCATGCCCTCAGTAACACATTGATGTCTAATTTGGGGGAAATCCACTGTGACATCAATATCTTTTGATAAGAATTTTATAAAAATATTGAGGTATTATACCTAAGATACATGATGTATGACTGTAGCTGTTAAAAACACACACGCACACACACATTTTGCTAAAGGTCTAATATAGTTACAAGGGTGTTTTAATACATTATACCTAAAATGGAGTAGGACTAAAGAAAAAATAAATGAAAGGGTGGTTTCATGTAATAATGCTTGAGGAAATGAATGAATAAAAAGGGTTTCTCATGTTTCTTAGTTTTATGGTACAAAAGTGTAATGGCTTTTGAGGGGTATAGAAAAGGAAGGTTTTTAAAAAATTATCTCTTTATGCCAGAAGGAAATGAAAATTATGGTTGAATAGAACACTTGGGACCAGTCACATCAATAGTGTCTTTTAAAATGTGTTAAAAGTGCTGGCACATAAAATGAGGAGGGAAAGTTATAGAAGACTTAATAACCTGATCAAAAGAAAAAAAAATGAATGAACTACATGAAAAAAAATGTTAGAGCTTGGGATTTGATATCCTGTAGGAATAACACCTATTAAAACCATCACAATAAAAATCCTGAAAAGGTGTTTAATACAGTCTACTGTCAACTCTCACTAGGGTGAGTAGCCTGACTTTGCTGATTAATTAGACCTCACCATTCAAACATATCAAAGTAGTTATCAAAATCTTAATATTGGTGGGCATGCTAGCAAAATTTAACGTAGCAGATATGAGAGTAGCAAGGATTAAGTATATTCACAAAATGTATTCTTTTGGAAATTATGTACCAAAGAAAGGCTTTATATGCTAATCCTTTCATCCTCACTTTAATAAGACACAAATTCGTTGAAGATGAAGAAAAAGAATTGCTGTTACATTCAAATTTAGCCTTTATCTATTTTTTAAATATGCATATGTTCCCTTTCCTGACCATTTAAATATTATGTATTTAAAACCTCTCTCGGCTACTGTAACAAACAGAGAAAAATAATTTGGCTGACGCTTATTAACACATGAAATATGTCTGTGGGATTCTCCATCTTCTCACAGTGGACTTGAATAAATGCTTACTTATCAGATTAGATATTATATGATTTTATATAGTAAGTGGATTTTATGGAGTGTGTTTTAGGTAGGTACAATAGTCATTAAACATTAAAAACTAGGCAAAATAATGTTATGTATAATTTATAATTGGTAACACTATTAAGTTAGTGGATATTTTAAAGGACTGAGAACAATTAAATTTATCGTGTAATAGAGGATATATAGATAAAGAAACTAAAGATAAGATTAGAAACATTCCACAAATATTCATCTTTACTGGAGGTTAATTTATGTAAATCCAGTATTACCCTAGTTAATTTTTTTTCTAACTATATATCGATTTCAAGGATCAGAATGAAAGTTATAAAACCCAAGATTATGTTTCTGTCTTTCAAAACACCCCAGATGCATTTTGATACCCCAAACAAGATCCAGTGTCTTAGCCACAATCCAGAAGTTTTCATGTGACCTGATCAGTACGTAGCAATGTCTTTCTTCTTTTATAACTTTTCCTAACTGCTTACTCATTTCAGCCTTCAGGTCTGTTATCCTTGAACTAAAACACAGCAGCTCACTCCTACCTAAGGACCTTTACATTCCCCGTTTTTGCACCACTAGTAACGTTATTCCTCAGATCTGCACAGGGCTCGTTCCCTTACTTCATTCAGCTCTCATATGTCACCTCCTCACAGGATACCATTTATAAGACACCTTTTGATATTTTCTTCAAAATACATTAAGTATTCTGTACTCATGTTTTAAGATTAAAAATGTTTTAAGTATACATTTGAAATATTGCCAGAAATATTACTACTGATTTATGTCTTCTGGTTTTCGACAGGCTTTACTACTAAAGTGTAATCTCAATGAGGGCAGGGACAGCTTTCTTGTAGATCATCTACGCCAAGTCTAGAGTTGAGGTAGTCACTCAGTAAATGTGTGATGAATGAACGAAAGAATGAATGAACACACATTCAAAAATATCCTTTAGATGTCTTTAATAATGACAATAAAACTAGTGTAGGAAAACAGTGATGGCCTGAGTAGATGACTAACTGATTTCTAAAGAGGTAAATAGCATAGATAATACCAGGCATATTTGACTATTCTATAATCTCTTGACAATTGAGAATTGTGCTAACTAATCATATAGAACCAGACAAATACCACAGTTTACTGTTTTGAGTGTTTCAATCTTCTTATGTTTCAAGGTATACACAGACACGTTATGCAGGGCTCAGTGTCCACCCATTGCTATGCTTATTAAGGGTTTTCTGTTCTTTCTGAAAATTCATTATTAGTCGCTTTTTGGGTTGTTCCTGCCACTCCCTGTGCTTCCTTTATCGTGTGGTTTTGTTCTGTGACTCTCCAAATGTGTCTTCTGTGGACAACATGATATGCTTGTTCAACTACTGTTGAAAGCTGAGGTTTTCTAAGCTCACTCTACAGCCTCACTTTTGCATTCCTGGATTCAGAACTTTGGTGGTAATGCTATTAACATGTTTTTAAAAGACTTTATTTATTTGAGAAGGAGAGAGGAAGAAGAAGACTCCCTGCTGAGCAGGGGGTCTGACTCTGGGCTTGATCCTAGGACCCCAGGATCATGACCTGAGCCGGAGGCAGACACTGAAAGACACTTAACCGACTGAGCCACCCAGATGCCCCTGTTAGCATGTTTTTTCAAATGAGGAAGCTCTTATGGGCAAGTTGCTTTGGTGCTTTTGTTTGTTTTTGTTTTTCACAAAAGTCTCAAGGGGTTTACTTGTCTTTGGTTTCCTTACTTGTTGACATGTATTGTCTGATTTTCTGGGGTTTTCTTTTCCATTAAAACGACATTTCATGAAGTCAGAGACATTTTTATGATTTTTCTTCATTATACCCTTAAACCCTAGAACAGTATCTGACACATAGCTCATGTTCAATAAATAAGCATTAGCTGCAATAACTAGATAGATAGAAAGAGAGAAGAGGCTTCATGAAAGTTCTGCTGTGACTGGCAGAAGAATTTTAGGCCTTTTAATGAATGACATCTATGTGTGAATGTATCTGTTAATAACAGCTTTCAGACCTGACAGAAAAATCCAATGGATTGGATTGAGCAAATACTAAGAAATTTAGTGGTATATACAATTAAAATTGCAAGAGTAGAATACAGCTGGGTACAGAGGTTCTACTTATATGTGTGTCCTCTGTCCATGTCCTGCCTCTGTGCTCCTCTGCATCAGCTCTACCTGACAGGCAGGAGGCAGACATATCAGCAGACATTGTCTCATGGTTCTGTAGACATTTTCTCATGGGTCTCCAGCACCTGGTGACTTCATTTTTCCTAGTTTCCTGTCCAATGGAAATATAGCTTCTCTTTCACACAGATTCCAATGAGAATGTCATAATTGACACAGTTGGGTTGTGTGATATTCCTGATTCTTTGCCTACCACCTCACTCCCTATGCTAGGCCTGCTTCAAATATTAAAGATGGAATTACTCCATCTGAGAGGATATGGAATGGATGAAGGGTATTTTCCTAAAAGAAAACTATAATGTAGTTAGCTGAGGCAAGGAGATAGAGACTGAGCAGTGATGGACATCTCAATAAAGGAGATAAGAGGGTAGCAAATAGTGTAAGGAAAGATGCTCAACATCATTTCTCACTTGGAAATTGCAAATACATATAACAATTAGATACTAATACATGACTATTAGAATAGCTAAACTAACTAACTAACTAACTAAATAAATAAATATACTCCCAAACTGACAATAACAAATGGTGGTTTGTTTCTAAAGGACTTGACACACATGGATTCTACATAAAATGGAACCCTTCCATTTGCTGCCTCTTAGTGACTTTTGCATTTTGGTTGTTTAAAAAAATATAAGAATTACACTTTACAGTTGAGACCTCGTAGTAATTAAACTCTCAAGACTAAATTATACCTCCTTGCAATCTGAATATAAGGAGATTGAATTATATACTTTTTCTCTCTGTGCAGTGTACCATAGACCTGATTTATTACTGGGCTAATCATAGATTAGCCTCAGAATACTCAGAATTTGAACATATCTTAATAACTGTTGAAAGTTTCCTGAGAACTAATATCTGATTTTAAAAAGTTAGAAAGCATACTTTGGGTTGATAGATGCAAGTTTTAAAACATAAATGTAGAATAGTCAGAAATGTGCCCTACTGTTATAATATTCATGGCTTCAAAATTTCAAACTCTCTGACACCAAATAGTTGACAGTTTGGCAGTTTCTTACAAAACCAAACATGTTCTTACCATATGACCTAGGTATTTGTCCACTCAAGTTGAAAACTTACATCCACAAAAAACAACAAACCCTGCACAAATATTTATAGCAGCTTTATTCATAGTTGCCTCAAACTAGAAATAATCAAGATATCTGTTAATGGGTGAATGGATAAAGTTACCATATCCATGTGATAAATACATATGTATATATAATATAAATATGAATATAAGATATATTGAAATGTTAATATATTTATATCATATATTTTAATTTATAATATAAATGATAATATATTTATAATATAGGGAACATGTTTATATATTACATTTATTTTTAACATGAATATCATGATACTGATAAAATACAATAAATATGATATATGCAAATAAATAAATATGCATATTTATATGTACATAAAAATAAATAGAAAGAAATGACCTATCAAGCCACAAAAAGGCTTAAAGGAACTTTAAATGCATATTGTTAAATGAAAATGCTACACATTTCATGATTCCAACCATATGACATTCTGGAAAAGGCAAAACTATTGAGATAATAAAAAGATTAGTGTTGTCAAGTCCTTAGAGATGAAAGGAGTATTGAATGGGTGAAATCTGGGGGATTTTTAGAGCCCTGAAACTACTCTGTACAATAATGTAACGATGATTACATTATGCACTTGCCGAAACCCATAGATCTGTATGACAGAAAGACTGAACTTTAATGTAAACTATAGACTTTAGTTAATACTAAAGTATCACTATCAGTTCATTAATTGTAACAGATACACCAAAATAAGCCAAGATGTTAACAATAGAAGAAAATGTAAGAGTTGGTGGATAGAAGGACCTCTCTGTGCTATGCAATTTCACTGTAAACACAAACTTTTCTAAATATTGGCCTATTAATTAAAATAAAAACAACAACAGATTTTCACTATAAGTTACAGGAATATTGCCACAAAGAACTTAGGAACTTTACCCAGTAGATAAATCCAAAAAAAAAAAAAAAAAAAGAATGAATTACTTTAAAAAATATATATGTTATCAAAATATATATTACTTATATTCCCCCAGTTACCTATTACAAACAAATTGAATGAAATATGTAATTTATTCCTCCAAAATGATTAATTCACAGACAGGATGATCCAGTTGAATTCTAATGTTTGATATTTTCCTTATTTTAAAGATATATAATATTAACATTTTTACTACTTTGAAAAGGTTCATGTATCATATGTATTTATCAAATTTCATATATGTAAACTTCATATATATGTTTCATATATATATATATATATATATATATATATATATTTCATGTATTAGTTGGTGCTTTCAGACCAGAATTAAAAATGTGAAATGTAAATATACAAAATAAAATCCCTATAGTTCAAAAAGTCTTAAGGGAATAAGAACAGAATCTTGTAAAAAAATTTGATAAACATTCTTCTTATGCAATTATATAAGGCCCAATTACCTAATTAGGAAAAGAAAATATTTTTTTCAGGTGTAAGATATCAAAATTTTCATGTTTTATCAGCTTATGCAGCTGCAGCCTTACTAGATGCAAACCCCATTGCATATACTATAATTATTAATATTTATTGAGAAAGGAAAACAATTCTTAATATAGTGTAAAAAAAACCAAAGATATGAACTTTTCTCAGTTACATTAATCTGCTCTAATACTAATTTGGGTGCATGTGCAGTGGGGTAGGAAACATCTCTTCAGCATTTGAATTAAAATTTTCATATAGCATTAATACATTGGTGGCATCAATTAGGAAAATATTACCTTATAACAGGTCAAAACATAACAAATAATTTTAGGAAATAATATTATCAGTTCAAAAAATAAGAAATTATTAATATTTACCATTTTCACCCACAAAACAATTTTGTATCATTTTTACCATTGTTAAGGAATGAAATAGTTCAAATAGCAAAACAATGAGGATGTCAAAAGATACCTACATTATTACGGGCAGTATTTAGAGAGGTTAGCATTATTATGGAATTCAAGGGTCATGACAGCATATCAAAAATATTAAGATTAAACTGAAATTCATGATTAATTATCTAGACATATACTGATCCTATGTATCAACCGTATATTTCCATAACCATATATAGGTGGAGGAGGAAAATAATACTGTTTTGTGATTCAGGTGGCTGTTCTATATCAGTGATAAAGTGCAATATTGTCAGATATCTAAGGGAAAATAATATAAGAAAGAAAGCAGCAGATACACTCATCTGTATTTCTGTTTGTTGCTCACCAGAAAAATGCAAGGTCTGGATTCCAAAACACTCATTCTGAAACTCACCACTGCCACTTAGTCCTCTGGTCAATAATTAAGAAATGCAAAAATATTGTGACACATAAAAATAATTCTAATAGTCTGTAGTGAGGATTAAACAGCATAATGTGTAAACACCTTTATCTTAGTGGTTGGCACAAAGGTAAGTGCACTCTAACGTGAATGAAAGTAATTAACTTTATAATTTTCCTTTTTGCTTTTTGCTGTATTTCTTCTCTGATATATCATATATAGCATCACAATTACACCTGCTTTGGATGGAGTCTCAGGCAACTAAAAAAAATTCTGTATGAATTCAATTTCTCTACTTAAGATAGATCTGGAGGTAAAATCAGAAGATTGGGTTCAGTTTCCATCCCTGCTACTTACTAACAGTATGGAAAATCTTGCAACTTAACCGAGCTCTTCAAGTAAATGTGAATCAGAAATCTCACTTAAAAGTTGGTTCCAAATAAAAGAACGTGACACATAATTGTTTTTTTTTTAATTAATGCTTCTTTGAAAGGTAGAAAGAAGTGTGACAATGGATTTTTTTTCCTTATTCATGCAGAAAAAGGGACATTTCTCTTTTTTAACGGTTTATTTATTTATTTTAGAAAAAGTGGGGGGAGAGGGGCAGAGAGAGAATCTCAAGCTGACTTCATGCTGAGCATAAAGCCCCTCGTGGAGCTCGATCCCACAACCCTGAGATCGTGACCTGTGCCAAAAGCAAGAGTAGGACGGTCAACTGACTGCGCCACCCAGACAGCCTAGAAAGGATATTTCTAATACAATATTGAACTGTAATCATGGAATTCAGTGTAGCTAAGTGGTTAGAAGAAAGGACACTGGAGTCAAATTACCTGGTGGTTGTACTCCTGCTACTTCCTAGTGGTGAGATCTTGGGCAAGTTTGCCAACATTCAGGTCTGAATTTTCTTATCTGCAAAATGGGAATAATAACAATACCTGCTCCACACTGTTGTGCTGACTGAACCTTCTGTAAGAGCACAATTCACAAATCACAGCGCTTGTCACATAGTAAGTACCTTGTACATGCAAATTATCATTATGATTGATTTTTCTAAGCGTTGATTTACTTTTGGCAAGTACTGAGATAGCCAAGGGAGCTTTTCTAAATAAGGTGCACATTCTTGAAGAAAATAATCTCCTGTCTTAGAGGAGCTTCCTGTATAACATGGGGTATAGTACAAATATGCACTGCATAAATTAACACGGGTGTGCATGTGGGTCTCACGAATATATTTTGGAAAAGCATGTGGATCTTTATTCACAGACAGACACATAGAAATGACCAAAAAAGGTTGTTTTTGTTTTTGAGTTTCTCAAGTACCACACTAAAATGGACTCTGATTGAGGTCCAGTAATGATGTGCATGAATTAAGAAGAATTCTGACTTTTCTAAAGTCAGGACTCATACTTTTCTAGTGTAAAGGACAGGAACCGGAACTCTGGAGTCAGGGAGGCCTGACATTATTCTCTGCGCTGCCTCTTACTGTGTGATTTTTATCCAGACACTCATCTCAGACTTAAATGTCCACATTCATGGTTATAACGTTGAGTTAGATGAATGGTAGTGTCCTCTTTACGTAAAATTCTAAAACTGAGAACTGTATACCAGCCTCTGCCTTCATTACGTTTATAGTACTGCCTATATGGAAAAACATACCTGGTTTTCTGCAATGGATAGAATCTAAGCTCTGCAGGCATTCCCTAGAGAAGTCTGACGACTATTATGTTTGCAGAAGTGGTAAGTCGGTTTTACCCTCCAGTCCGGAACATCATTAAAATATTTAGGCACCAGGAGTATCAGATCTTTACAGAAAGAAAAAAAAAAAGCCAATAAATAAAAATTGCTGATGTCAATTTTGAGCACTGAAAATTCCTGAGTGTGATTTCAAAGGGATTACTGCTCATATTGTAAATCAGTCAGCAGTATGCTGTGCTCATTTGTTCTGTTTTAATGGACCTTATATAGCTTCCCAGGAATTATCCTGTTAACAGAGAACCTGATAAATATCCAATGTTCAGAAACAGTTTTGAATTACCTGATAAGCAAACAAAAGTGTATATCTGCTTATTTTTTTTTTTTACCAGGCAAAAGACATTTGGTGTTTTGTTTCTCTATTGTGCTATTTAATTGGATAGTATGAAAGCATTCTGATAATTTCAGTGGTTTGGCTGTTAATTATTATGTGATGCTTTAGCTTACATTGATGGCATTAAAAAAAAATGAAGCTAAACCATAATCACAGAATTATGGTAAGAAGACACGTTTAAAATATCAGATTGGAATATAGAACTTGAAAACAATCTTTCCAATGTTAAAAGCTAATTATGACTTAGAAGTTCCATTATCTGCCTTAAATTTAAAACAACTGCTAAATGGATCATTTCTTTGTTATTTAGCCATTTGAGCTTCTCTTTGATAAAGGTCCTTGGCATCCAAACGGAACATAAAGATTTTATTGGTCTCTAATGATGCTAACTACAGCTGTACAATCATCATTTTAGAGTCCAAGCTCTGTCTGTTCTTAGATCTGCTGTCACTTGATCACAATTGCAGAAGTATCTTTAAGTGTATTTGTTTAACCAGATGGTAAATGGCTGTAAGGGGATTACATCCGTCTTTTTTACTGTATGACTAAGTGGTAAAACAGAAATTTTAGCTATGGTGGGAAAACACAGACTGGTATCATACAATAAGTGGTTTCTCTTTGTTTATTGCAAGAAGCAGATACGGATATTTACAGCCTAAGAGTACAACATTGTAGCAAACACTTTCATTGTATGTACTGAAATATATGAATAATTACTTTTAGTTAAAATTTAAGCAAAGCATAAAATATTGGTATAAAATGTTATGCAATGCCTGGCATATATTTCAAAAAAAATATGAAGAATTTCCGCTTGTTATATTCTTCTTTAACTGCTAATTTAAATTATTAGAATAATAGGCCGAGAAATCATAATATTCAAAGCATTTTAATTTTCTACATATAAATAAAGGCATTTCACATTTGTAAAAGTTACCAAATAAACTTATAGTTTGATATGAAAATTCATAAGAGTTTATAGTAAATTCTTGCAGTTGATTTCGTGTTAATTCTTCAAATTTGAAAAACTGTGGAGAATATTTACATAGATATATTTAAATTTATAGACTTCTACAGGGTTTCTATATTTAGAGACTGCTAGGATTAAAATCTCTGTGGCAAAGAAGCTTTGGGGGTGTTCTGAGTAATAAGTATGAACTGGAAAGAATGATAAAATGTTAAACTTACAAACTTTTGTCCTTGTTTTGTTTTGTTTTATTTTTTTAGACTGCGCTACTAGAAGTATCATGTAATGGCAAAATGAATGCATCCTGATAGTTTAATGACTAAAATGACATAACTTGAGATTTTTATTCCCGCATAACAAAATGAACATCCAGCTTCAGTAGAGCTGTCATTGCAAATGAGAGCAGATTTAAGGTGAAAAGTTAGTAGAAGATGGGGTGGTTATTGGTGGTCATTTTAAAGTCTAAGCTGGTAGTTGTTCAAAGAATAGTATGATTGATAAGAAAGCACAGCAATCAGAGAGAGCTGATATGAAGATCTCAAAAAAATGGAAGTTACACTGTCATGTAAAGTTGATCATTCAAATGGGCTTCTCTGATGGCAGAAACTTGTGTTGAAGAGGATGATTAATATCATTAAGTCTCAAGAGTTGGGAAGGAAGGGAGTAGGCGGTTGGGAGGTAAATAGGAGAAACAGTACCCACCTTTTTTTCTTCCTGCTGGGCGTAAAAAGGTCTTTCATCATCAAGACACATTTAGATTTTTGTAGCGTTACCTAAAGGCATGCTTTGAAAGTTGGGTATAATGAAATCCCTCCTTGACTGGATAAGGTGTGCACTATTAGTGTTATGCCAATTCACTCATCATATGGGTAGCAAAAGATGGAATAATTTAATTTTTTCAAAATTTTCCCCGAAGCGATGATACATCTATAATTTATAGATTTCTAACTGTATGACCGCAAATGTGATTTTGCATGAAATCAAAAACATCATCATAGGCTGGGGGTATTACCCACGTATTACTTATGAGAGATTATTTTGTTTATGAGAGATCAAGTACTGACTACAAGACCAAGAGCTAGTTAATTTAAGTAGAGAAATGAGGATTTGAAATCATATGTGTAAACCGTCTCTTTTTCATTGCTAATATTATTATACCAGACTCCTTCTCTTAGTAAGCAAGTTGTCTTCTCTGACTTTACCCTGATATTTCTGCAAATAGAAAAAAATATATTTTGTCTTTAAAGAAGAGAACGGAACTTTCTAAATTTTCTTAATCCTATTCTGGGTGTGTAAAAGAACGATCACAAAACTAAAGAAATAAAATTTTAAAATAAGGAGTAAATTCCTCAGGAATGGCATAGATAATAATGAATGACTTGAACAGGGGGAATTTTGCCAAATAAAACAAATAGGATCAAAACAGTATAAATAAAGGGATAGAGGGCAGCCTGGGTGGCTCAGCGGTTTAGCCCCAGCTTCAGCCCAGGGCATGATCCTGGGGCCCCGGGATCAAGTCCCACATCAGGCTCCCTGCATGGAGCCTGCTTCTCCCTCTGCCTGTGTCTCTGCCTCTCTCTGTGTCTTTCATGAATAAATAAATAAAATCTTAAAAAAAAATAAAGGGATAGATAAATAGAAAAAGACACAGGTGACAACACTTCTTCAAACAGACTCTTTGTGTGGTTTTAAATAACTGATTTTTACAAATCATTTTACTGGTCCAAAGTATTTCCACCTATTTTTTCCCTCATTTTATGCAAAATAATCCTGGAAATAAAAGAATAGATATATTATTCTTAAGATTTGTTTCATATCATTGGTTAATAGGGACATAAGATTTACAAAAGGCTATTCAATCTTGAATTTATGATATTTGACATCATTTTGTATCTAATCTTCAATATGCCATCAACCCATAGCTTAATAAAGTACATCCATTAAATGCCAATCAGGCAAATTGTGGCATGTGAACTTCCTTAATTGTTTTTTTTTTTTTCTTATTTAGAGAGCAAGAGAGAGGGTGTGCATGCAGCAGGGAGGAGCAGAGGGAAAAGGAGAGAGAGAATCCTAAGCCAGCCCCATGCTCATTGCGGAGCCTGATGC
Organism: Canis aureus; assembly: GCF_053574225.1. Classification (NCBI taxonomy): domain Eukaryota; kingdom Metazoa; phylum Chordata; class Mammalia; order Carnivora; family Canidae; genus Canis; species Canis aureus. The sequence goes on along the minus strand of NC_135623.1, from coordinate 65,097,707 downwards.
AGGGCTTAGTCTCAAAACCCTCAGGTCATGACCTGAGCCAAAATCAAGTGTCAGATGCTTAACAAACTAGGCCACCCAGATGCCCCTGAATTTCTTTCGTTTTATATCTTAACAGAGTTCATCGGAGCTGATTATAAATATTTATATAGGTGGATTCATTTCCATTTCCTGACACAGAGAGCAAAGAGGGATAAAAATGGAGATGTATTACTTTGTAAATCTTATATAGTTCAGAATCATTTCAGCTGGAATCTCACCTTCAGTGTCTTTGTTATTGATACTAACTTTCATACCTGCTGATATATTTCAAAATTATAAGATCAGGTTATAAAACATAGATTTTTGCTATCATAGAAATAGAAAGTTTTTTTTTTAATTTTTCTCTTATTAAAAAAATCATGGTTATTTATAAGAAAGAGGCAAAATTATTCATGGAAAGTCTATTAGAGAAAACTTCTGTTAGAAGGTAAGCAAAGATAGCAGATATTTTCTTTTTCAAGTTTTTATTTAATTTCCAGTTAGTTTACATACAGTGTAATATTAGTTTCGGGTGTGGAATTTAATGATTCAAGATGGCATGTATTCCTAGGTCATTTAACTCCCAAATTTCTATCATATTTTTCAATCAGCTGGACTATACATGCACATTAGAAACAGGAGCAGAAACAACTTATATGCATGTAAGTGAATTTACTTACATTTCAAATAAGGCTATCATAATCCTTTTAAAATATTTATTTCATGCTTCTCCAGGATGTTCAAGGACAAACATGAATTACCATCACCCTGGATTTCTCAACCAAATGATATCCAAATGATTTCAATGTATTACTCTAAGAGCTTTTATCTTTTTAACTTTTTAAAAAATTTATCTATTTATTCAAGAGAGACACAGAGAGAGGCAGACACATAGACAGAGGGAGAAGCAGGCCCCATGCAGGGCCCACTGTGGGACTTGATCCCGGGACTTCAGGATCACGCCCTGGGCCGAAGGCAAGTGCTTAACCGCTAGGCCACCCAGGCATTCCAATAGCCTTTTTCTTTGAACAAAACCAAATATTATTTAAAGAAGAACATTCAGGGGATGCCTGGGTTGCTCAGTGGTTAGCGTCTACCTTCAACTCAAGTCGTGAACTCAGAGTCCCAGGATGGAGTCCCATATCGAGCTCCCTCCCTGCAGGGAGCCTGCTTCTCCCTCTGCCTTTGTCTCTGCCTCTCTCTGTGTGTCTCTCATGAATAAATATATAAAATCTTTTTTTTAAAAAAAGGAAACATTCAGACCTCTTCTATGTGATAAGTGATCATAAATTGCTTTCCAAAGCTTTGCTAAATCTAAGATAGTTTGCTAAGTGTTATAAACAACAACAAAAAAACATATTTTGTATTCGCATCTATATTTTTTTACATCTATAAATTAATTCTTGCTACTACAACCAATATCAGAAATTCAAATAACAATATCTATTGGAACACAGGAATAATTCTCTTCTTGAAATGTTTTGTGAAAAGATTAAAAAAAGAATATACTGTATACATAGATGACCCATAAAGAAATCCTGAGTTTATTATTTTGTAAAGGAAATTTGAATCATCAGTGAGTTAATTTAAAGTCATAAAAGTAATAATTTCCAGTGTTTATAGCTTACTACTGTGCTTTTTTTTTCCAATAAAGAATGCAATAGTTGAAATATATAGAAAACTAAACATCAGATCTATAAAAAACTACATATATACTTAGTGCCCTATTGGAATAATTTTTAATAGAGATAGCAAAGCTACTGAACATGTCAAGCCAAAAGAATTTAATGCACTAACTAGATATTTTGTGCATTATTGTTTCAATGTAGTCCTACAACAGAACAGTGACAGAATTTGTCACCAATTTGACTACCTAAAGTGTAAAAATTAATTACTAAAATTTAAGTATATATTAAATACAATTTCACATTTTTGCCAGCCCTTATCCATATTCACTATTTTTTTAAATAAGGACAGCATTTTCATTAATGTATACTTCAGTGAAAGTTCTGGCAAAACTCTCTCTTAAAAATTACCAAAGGCAAAAATCCAAAGTAATCAATGTGTATTATCGATACAGATTTATTACTCAAGTATGCTACTTCCTAGAACAAAAAAATTCCCAAATCAGTTGTGATGTAACACAATAAAATGTTATTGCTTGTACCTATTATAGTCCAATATGCATTTCCCAGGTTTAGTTGGACTCTGCTTCATGTTGTGATTCAGAGACCTGGGTCACTTCCATGTCAAACCTCTGATCTATATCAGATCCCGTAAGTTCTCTCCATTCAGTCAGTGAATGGAGAAGCAATGAGGAGCACTGCTGGGAGATTCTCAGGAACGGAACTGAACGTAGCACGCAGCACTCTACTACATCACACTGACCACACTCCGTCACTTGCTGCACCTCAATTCAAGCGAGGGTGGGAAATGAAGTGTGGTGTATGCATTGAAGGAAAAGAATTGGGTTTGAAGAACATGAATTAATCTCTAACAGCCACATGACCTTATCTATATTACTAGAGTAGAACTGGGACAACTTCCAGTTGGACTTTTGTGAAATCAGTGGGTTAATGGGAGAAAAAAAAAAAAAAAAAGCTTGAATGTTTTTTATACTCAGGGATTGGGTGAGACTTGGCGCTTTGACAAGGCATCATTCTTTCTGGACTTAGATGTCCTCACCTGTAAAATGAATGAACTATACTATACCTGGTCCCTACAGAACACTATCCTGTGGAAGTTTAACTGTAATCAGTCTGATGAAAACTAGTCTTAGGGAGAAAGTGAATTAAAATGGAAGGTTAACAATTGAATATGAGTGCATATTTGATCAATAAGTGAGATTGCTCATAAATTTTATGCATGTCTATGTATTAAAGTAGGTAAATATTGGAGTAAATTCTAGAAACTATTAAGAGAAATGTATCTAAAAAAAACCTTTTTTCAAATTTTTTTTTTAAAGATCCTACTTCTTTTTTTAAGATTATTTATTTATTTATTTATTTATTCATGAGAGACAGAAAGAGAGAGGCAGAGACACAGGCAGAGGGAGAAACAGGCTCCATGCAGGGAACCTGAAGTGGGACTTGATCCTGGGTCTCCAGGATCAGGCCCTGAATCGAAGGTGGGGCTAAACCGCTGAGCCACCTGGGCTGTCCTAAAAAAAAACTTTTAAAAGATGCTATAGGTACCATAAAGAATATTACAGCAAAAGATGAAAAAGTCTGAGAAGCATTTAAAATTGGGAAAGTAAGGAGACCCACTTATATAAGTAGGATGGATAGACAGATAGACATAACAGAGAAGTTCAGAAATGAAATACTGACTCATGAAACAAATCATAAATGATCAAAAAAATGTTCCTATATTTTGACAAGATTGGCAATAATGGGTAAAGTAGCATTGTTTTTGTTTTTGTTTTTGTGTTGTCCTTTCTGCTATTTTTTTTCTCTTTCTTGGTCAGAGGTCTAAATGTTTAATTTAATTTACGCTTAAATAACTGTGTGATACCCTTGAAAACAAGCAACATTAATTTAGGTTAAATGACTCGCAGCCTTACCTGCTAATGCTGTTATGGGATTTGGGATTTGAAAATTTGCTACAGACTTTCTTCAGAACCATTAAATATTGCATTACTTGTAAATTACCAACCAATAAAATGTTAGCAGTCATGAATTTACTTATTTTAAAGGTTAAGTTGACCGTGCTTGAAAAATATGTTTAAATGCTGAAGTTCCAATCAGGGCCACAATCATTTTGTGGGGGATAGCTTACGTTAGGATTGTTGTATTTACAGCTCAGGGATTCTTGAATTGCTGTACAAATATCTGTGATGTGTGTTCATATGAGATTCAGTTCGTGTATATCCTTAAATGGCATCCTACAAAGGCGGTGGGCTTTTCAGAATATACTGAGCTTTGTGATAAATTATTAGTGATGACCTTCAGATTCAGATAAAGGTAAAAGTGTATGGAGATGGTGGAGTAATTTGTCGTGGCCTATTTCACAGTATATTCATATGTTTTAAAGTACCGGCTTTGTTTTACCTAATTCTAAATTTGATTAAAGAATATGGAGGATATTTATCTTAGTGTCTCTTGTTTATGAAAATAAAAATTTCTTCTAATATAAAGTTAATTTGATCAGCTATCCAAAATGAATTATAAAACTTATTTTAATTGTTTCTTTCCCAAAACTAGATAAGCATTTCCTCACAGTGCAGACTTCTATAGTATCCTCAGTTGTTGAAATAGTGTCTACTCCAAGAGCTGGTATGTAATATGTGTCTTAGAAATAACAATTTATTAAAGGAAATAAAACAAGGACTGGTTAGGTCTTCCGGCTAACCAGTTATATTATTCTAAAGTCCTTCAATAACTCTCCATATCATTCCTCTGATAGCTTTCATGTTGTTATAACAGTAGACTCCTGTGGCGTTAGTTATGTTACCTAACTAATCTAAATTCTTGATGAATTCATGTGTTTTACGTGCACATACACATACACACACACACACACACATCAAAAAAGGAAACAAACAAAAATATTAGAAATGCAGTGATTATTTGTTATGTTCTTTTCTTGTTTTATCACTGTATGTACTCTTTTTTTGAGGCTTACTTTGTCTGCAATGTACAAAATGCAGTTAGCTTCCCAAAAGTGAAATCATACCATTTAAAAAATGTATTGAGGAAAGAAGCGGCTCAAGTGACTTCCCTTGTTTACTTTTATTCACTATCCAAATTATATAAATATAAATTAAATATGATTTTAGCCACATTTTTTTTCCAACTCATGACAATTTAAATGGCAAGTTTTATAAAAATCATTCTTGTGTGTCAAAATGCATTGATTTTAGACTATACTACACCCTTCAAGTTATTATATTCAATAATTTTGTTGATAATAACTGCCTTTTACTTTGAACATTTTGGGGAATAGCTGTCAATCAAAAATGTCCCCTTAATGGTTATTTATATCATTTGCACTGATCATTCTTCTTCAGTCATAGAAATTATTCAAATATTTAAAATTGAGATGAGCTGCAAAGACTATCACTGAATAATTCACCTAAAACTTTCTCCTGAATTTTCTCAGTTTTCAATTGCAGAAATTCAAATTGGGCTACATTGTTAGGATCTTAAAATATGACAAGGATCAATTGAAGATTTAAAAAAATGGACGGTAGGAGCACTCATTTAACACAGACAAAGCGATTTCTGTCTTATTACTATGTCTGAAAACTAGGACTACCCTCAATCTTAAACTCAACTATTTGTTGTAAATTAATATTCTATAGTTTCCATTTATCATAGCATCTCTTAAGGATAAAGGTAATTTAAAGTAAAAAAAGGAATATAATCCAAGTTTCAGTTTTAATGTGACAATGAGAAATGAAATGGATAGAGGACACAATTTATATATGCTTAATACAACCAAATGAATTCCTGATAAGTTAGGAACTTAAAGAATGTTTTGTTTCCAACTCTTGTTAAGTGATTGTGTCTCATTCAACCTAGTTCCCTTGATTCTATTCGGTTCAAAAATAAATCCTTACTGATACTATCAATGGAGAGTTGAAGAATTTATGGATTCGAGATTAAAGTACTATAGGTACATACACTTATGCAGTTATTTTCTTAAGATTATTTTTAGAGTCGCTTTAGGTTTGCAGCAAAATTGAACCGATAGCACAGAGAGTGTCTGTGTTCCTGCTCGCGCCACATCTGGGCAGCCTCCCCCATGTCAATACCCTACATTTTTCATAATCCCGGAACCTACACTGACATATCATTATCATCCAGAATCCATGATTTACCTTAGACTTCACCCTTGGTGTGCTCCACTCTAGAGTTTGACGAATGCATAATAACCGTATCCACCATTGTGGTGTCATATATAATAGTTTTATTGTCCTAAAAGTCGTCTGTGCTCTGCCCAGCCTTTCCCCTCCCAACCCCTGGCAACCCCTAACCATGTTTTCTGTCCTCATCGTTTTTCTAGAGCATCAGGTAGGTGGATTCGACGTTATGCCACCTTTTCAGCTTTGCTTCTTTTACTTAATATTATGTGTTTAAGATTTCTTCTTGTCTTTCTATGGCTTGATAGCTCATTTCTTTAGAGCACCAAGTAGTATTCTCTTGTCTTGATGTACCACAAGGACTTATCCATTCACCTAAGGAAGGTGACCTTTGTCACTTTCAAGTTTTGTCAGTTGTAAACAAAGGTGCTGTAAACATTTGTGTGTAAGCTTTTTGTAGACATAAGTTTTCAGCTCATTTGGGTAGATGCCAGTGAGCACAATTGCTGGACTATATGGTAGCAATATGTTTAAATCTGTAAGAAAATGGCAAACTGATTTCCAAAGTGGCTGCACCATTTAGCATTCCCTTCAATAGTGAATGAGAGTTCTTGTTGCTGCACATCCTGGCAAACATTTGCTGCTGTCAGGATTCTGGATTTTGGCCCTCCAAGTAGGAGTGTAGCGGTATCCTGTTGTTGTTTTATTTTGCATTTCTCTGATGACATCTAGTATTAATCATCTTTCCATATGCATATATGCCATATGTGTATCTTCTTTGGTAAGGTGGCTGTCAAAGTATTTGGCCCATTTTTTAATCAGGTTGTTTATTCTCTTCTTGTTAAGTTTTAAGGATTCTTTGTATATTTTAGAGAACAGTTCTTTTTGAGATGTGTTGCTTTGCAAATATTATTTCCCAGTCTACGACCTGTCTTCTCATTCCCTTGATATCATGTTTTTGTAGAACTGAAGTTTTTATTTTTAGTGAAATTCAGCTTCTTTATTTCTTTCATGGATCATGGCCTTGGGGTTGTAACAAAGGTTAAGCCATACCCACGATCACTGGCTTTTCTCCTTTGTTATCTTTTAAGAGTTTCATAGTTTTACATCTTATGTTTACATTTATAATCCATAATCCATTTTCAGTTAATTTTTGTAAAGAGTGGAAGGTCTGTGTCCAGATTCTTTTTTCTTTTTTTTGCATGTGGGTATTCAGTTGTTGCAGGACCATTTGTTAAAAAAACCTTTTTTTTTTTTTCCATTGTATTATCTTTGTTTCTTTATCAAAGATCAGCTAAGTATATTTATGTGGAGCTCTTCCTGAGCATTCTAGACTCTTCCATTGATCTACTTATCTTCCCTTTACCAATACCACACCATATTTTATTAATGTAGTTATGTATTTATGTATTTTCAATTAGCCGATATATAGCAGTACATCATTAGTTTCAGATGTAGAGTTCAATAATTCATCAGTTGTGTATAACACCCAGGTCTCATCACATCACCTGCACTCCTTAAAGACCATCACCCAATTACCACGTCCCCCCATCCACCTCTCCTCCAGCACCACTCAGTTTGTTTCCTATAGTTAAGAGTCTCTCATGGTTTGTTTCCCTCTCTGATGACTTTTCCTTCAGTTTTCCCTCCCTTCCCCTATGACTCATTGCTCTGTTTCTTACATTCCAATGAGTGAAACCATATGATAATTATCTTTCTCTGATTGACATATTTTGCTCAGCATAATACCCTCCAGTTCCATCCCTGTCAATATAATGTAAGTATTACTTAAGCTTTAAAATAAGTCTTGGCATCAGGTTGTCAGTCCTGCTCTTCCTCAATATTTTGTTGTCTACTCTGGGTCTTTTGCCTCTTCACATAAACTTTGAATCATTTTTATCAACATTTACAAAGTAACGTGCTGAAATTTTAATTGATATTACATTGAACCTGTGGATCACATTGGGAAGAACTGACATATTGATAATATTGAGTCTTCCTATCCATGAACAGAATATCTCTTCATTTATTTAGTTCTTCTTTGATATGTTTATCAGAGTTTTATAATTTCCCTAATTATTTCATTTTTGGGTGCTACTGTAAATTACATTGTTGTTCAATTTCAAATTCTCCTTGTTCATTGCTATCATGTGGTAAGGTGATTGGCTTTTATAATCCCCATATCCTGCAACCTTGCTAAAATGGTTTACTAGTTCCACATTTTTTATAGATTCTTTCAGATTTTCCATAAAGATGATCATGTCATCTTTGAACAAATACAGTTTATTTTTTTCAACCCAGTCTGCATGCCTTTTATTTCCTTTTCTTGTTACTGTATTATTTGGAATTCCAGTTGATATTTGAAAGTAGTGGTAAGAGGAGTCATCTTGTCTTGATCTTAGTGGGAAAGCTTCAGGTTTCTCACCATTAAGTATAACGTTAGTGTTAGATTTTTTGGTAGATATTCTAAGTTGAGGAAGTTTTCCGCCTTTACTAATTTGCTGAGGTTTTTTTAAAATCATGAATCATTGTTGGATTTTTTCAAGAACTTTTTCTTCATTTATTGATATGATCATGTGGCTGTTCTTCTTTAGTTCACTAGTATGATAGGTAACATTAATTGATTTTTAATTATTGTACCAGTCTTGCATACCTGGAATAAATCCCCCTTATTTATTATGTATAATTCTTTTTATACATTGTTGGGTTTGATTTGCAAAGATTTTGTTGAAGATCGTTACATCTGTTCATGAGAAATACTGATTTATAGCTTTCTTTTCTTGTAATATCTTTGTCTGATTTTGGTATTAGGGTAATGCCTGCCTCACAGGATGAGTTAAGAGCTCTGTTTGTAAGTTCTGAGAGACTGTTTAGAATTGGTATAGATTTTTCTTTAAAAGTTTGGTATAATTCAACAGTGAACCTATCTGGGCCTTGTGCTCTTTTGAAGCACTTTAGATTATTGATTCAATTTTTTAGATATATATCTATACATATTGCCTATTTGTTCTTGTGTGAATCTTGGCAGAATGTGACTTTCAATTTGGTGGGCCAATTCTTGTTCATAGCATTACTTTATTGTCATTTTAACATCCATGGGCTCTGTAGAAATCTCTTCTCTTTCATTTCTGATAGTATTAATTTGTGTTCTCTCTTCTCTCTCTCCTTTCTTCCTCTCACTCTCATTTTTTTTTTCTCTTTTTTTCTTTCTCTTTTCCCTAAGCCTAGATGGAGGCTTCTTGATTTTATTCATCTTTTCAAAGAATCAGCTTTTGGCTTTTGATTTTTCTTTATTGATTTCCTATTTTCAATTTCTTTGCTGTTTTTTAAATTTTTGTTTCTTTTCTTCTGCTTATTGTAGATTTAATTTGTTCTTTTTTTCAAAAGGTGCAAACTTCACAGTTACAAGATGAATAGGTTCTGAGGATCTAGTTTCCTGAGGTAGAAACTTAGGTTATTGATTTTAGATATTTCTTCTTCCCTGATATATGTATCCAGTGATATGAATATCCCTCTAGAATACTCTTCAACTCATTTTAAGAGGAATTATTACCCAGAAACCAAAGACAAATAAATGCATGGCAAGAAAACTATACACCAATATCTCTAATTATGTATGCACAAATTCTGAACAAAATACCAACCAACCCAAATCAGCATCACATTAGAAAGATCATACAACATGATCAAGTGGAATTTATTAACACTTGTATGTTGTTAATCTCCACATAGTTTGAGTTTTTCCAGTTATCTTTTTTATTGATTTGTTATTTAATCCCATTATGATCTGAGAACAGATACTGTATGATTTCTGCATTTTTAAATTGGTTAGGGGTGTTTTTTATGAACCAGAATGTTATCTATCTTATTGAAAGTTCAATGAGAGCTTAAGAAGTTTGTACATTCTGCTGCTTTGGATGAAGTAGTCTATAGAGGTCAATTATATCCAGTTGGTTGATGGTGTTGTTGAGGTCAGCCATGTCCTTAATTGAGTATTTGCCTGTTGGATCTGTCCATTTCTAATAGTGGAGTGTTGAGGTCTCCAGCTATGATAGTGGATTCATATTTCTCCTTGCATTCTCTCAGTTTTTGCCTCAAAGAGTGTAATGCTTTGTTGTTAGGTGCCTTCATGGTAAGGATTATTATGCTTTCTTGGAGAATTGACTCCTTCATCATTACATAATGGCCTTCTTTATTCCTAATAACTTCCTTGATTTGAAGTCTGTCTTTTTTTTTTTTTTTTAAGATTTTATTTATTCATGATATACAGAGAAAGAGAGGCAGAGGGATAAGCAGGCTCCTCTCAGGAAGCCTGATATGGGACTCAATCCTGGACCTGGGATCACGCCCTGCGCCAAAGGCAGATGCTCAACCGCTGAGCCACCCAGGCATCCCCAAGTCTGTCTTGTTTGAAATTACTATGGCTATCCCTCTGCTTCCTTTTGATTAGTGTTAATGTAGTATATTTTTCTCTATTTATTTTTTTAAATGAAACTTGTCTGAATTTAATAAATCAAGGAAGAGCAATAATCATATTACTTAGTATCATGGATATTGCCTCAGGCAGGTGAAGGGATGGGTTGACAAGAACTGCTATTTTACATAAGAAGCTCTTTGGTATATTTAATTTTTCTGCATCATGTGAAAATATTACACTGATAAAAACTTTTCTGGTGTTGACTTTTTAAAATTTTGATTCCAGTATAATTAACATATAGCATTGTATTAGTTTCAAGTATGCAATATAGTGATTCAACAGTTCTATACATTATTCAGCTTTCATTATAATAAATGTATTCTTAATTCCCTTTCCAATTTTACTCATCCCCCTCCTCCCCTTCCCTCTGGTAACCATCACTTTATTCTCCATAGTTAAGAATCTGGGTTTAAAAAAAAAAACAAATCTGGGGATTTTTCTTTATTTCTTTGTCATTTGTTTTGTTTCTTAAATTCCACATGTAAGTGAAATTATATAGCATTTGTCCTTTTAATGACTTATTTCACTTAGCATTATACCCTCTAGATCATTCTATGTTGTTGCAAATGGCAAGACTTCATTCTTTTTATGGTTGAATAATATCCCATTGTATGTATATATACCACTTCTTTATCCACTCATCTATTGATAGGCACTTGGGTTTCTTTCATAAATTTGGCTCTTGTAAATAGGCTGCAAATAAACATAAGAGTATGTATATTTTTCCTTTGTAGTTTCAAGTTTTTATTTAAATTCTTCAGTGAGTGCCTGGGTGGCTCAGTTGGGTAAGAAGCTGCCTTTGGTTCAGGTCATGATCCCAGGGATTGAGCTGGGATTGAGCCCGTGGCAGGCTCCTTGCGCAGTGGGAAGGGAAGCCTGCTTCCCCCTCTCCCTCTGCCTGCCGCTCCCTCTGCTTGTGCACTCTCTCTCCTCTCTCTCTCTCAGTCAAATAAATAAATAAAATCTTAAAAAAAAAATAAAAATTCCAGTTAGGTAACATACAGTGTAATATTAGTTTCAGGTGTAGAATTTAGTGACTCTTTCATCACTTCCATACAACACCCAGTGCTCATCACAACTAGTGCCCTCCTTAGTACCCATCACCCATTTGACTCATCACCCCAGCTACCTCCATCCAGCAACCTTCAGTTTGTTCTCTATAGTTAAAAGCCTATTTTATGGTTTGTCTCTCTCTTTCCATCCCCCTCAACCATGTTCATCTGTCCTGTTTCTTCAATTCCACATATGAGTGAAATCATATGGCATTTTTCTTTCTCTAACTTCACTTATCATAATACTCACTTCTCTATGGTGTTACAAATGGCAAGATTTCATCTTTTTTATGGCTGAGTAATATTATATAATATATATATGATAGATATTACTTTATAAGTTCATCAACATATATATGTTTCAAGTATGCAATATAGTGATTCAACAATTCTATACATTATTCAGCTTTCATTATAATAAATGTATTCTTAATTCCCTTCACCAATTTTACATATATATATATCGATTATATATATATATGTATATATATATATATTGATGAACATTTGGGCTCTTCCCATCATTTGGCAATTGTTGACAATGCTGCTATAATGCTAATGCTATTGGGGTATATGTATCCCTTTGAATTAGTATTTTTGTATCCTTTGGGTAAATACTTAGTAGTGCAATTGCAGGGTTGTAGGGTAGTTCTATTTTTAATTTTGGGGGGAATCTTCATACTGTTTCCAGAGTGGCTGGACCAGTTTGCATTCCCACCAAAAATGTAAGAGGGTTCCCCTTTCTCTACATCCTCGCCAACATCTGTTGTTTCCTATGTTGTTAATTTTAGCCATTCTGACAGGTGCGAGGTGATATCTCATTGCAGTTTTAAGATATCTTTTGGAATTGGTGTTTTCATATTCCTTGGGTAAATATCTAGTAGTGGAATTATTGGATTATATGGTAATTCTATTTTTAATTTTTTGAGGAACCTCCATACTATTTTCCAGGGTGGCTGCACCAGTTTGCATCCCCACCAACAGTGCACAAGGGTTCCTTTTTCTCTACATTCTTGCCAACACTTGTCCTTGTGTTTTTCATTTTAACCATTCTGACAGGTGTGAGGTGGTATCTCATTGTGGTTTTGATTTACATTTCCCTGGTGATTAATGATGTTGAGCATCTTTTCATGTGTCTGTTGGCCATCTGGATGTCTTCTTTGGAGAAATGTCCATTCATGCATTCTACCCATTTTTAAATTGGATTCTTTGTCTTTTGGGTGTTTAGTTGTATAAGGTCTTTATATATTTTAGATACTAATGGTTTATCATAATTGTCATTTGCGAATATCTTCTCCCATTCAGTAGATTGTCTTTTAGTTTTGCTGATTGTTTACTTTGCTATGCAGAAGATTTTAATTTTGATCCATTTACTTTTAATCTATGCATGTTTTTATGTTTTAAAATGATTTTCTTGTACACAACTTATAGTTGGGTCTTCTCTGACAATTACTATCTTTTAATTGGTAGATTTAAACTCTTGACATTGAAAAGTGATTTTAATATACTTGTATTTTACATTCACCACATTTGTTACTGTCATCTATCCATTGCTTTTGTTCTCTGTTTCTACTTTTTTTTCCATCCTTTTGCTGCCTTGGTTTTAGTTGAACATTTTATATAATTCTAGTTTTTCTCTTAGCATATAGGTTATACTTCTTTCCCCCTCTCTCTCTGTCTCTCTTTTTTTTTTTTTTAGCATTTTCCTATCCAAGTGCACTTTTGAATATCACTTCTCAGGTAGCATGAATAAGTTATAAGAACAAAATAATCCTGTTTCCTCCCTCCAATCCTTTGTATCATTACTGTCATTCTTTTCATTATGTACAAGTAAGTATATATTATGTGTATGTCATATACATACTTGTATATGACATATACATAATCGTACATAACCAAATACTTTTTTGGTATTATTTTGGACAAGTTACTATTTGTCAGGCAACTTAGGAATAAGAAAAATTGAAGGTTTTTTTTTTAAAGATTTATTTATTCATGATAGACAGAGAGAGAGAGAGAGAGAGAGAGAGGCAGAGACACAGGCAGAGGGAGAAGCAGGCTCCATGCGGGGAGCCCGACGTGGGACTCGATCCCGGGACTCCAGGATCATGCTGTGGGCCAAAGGCAGGTGCTAAACCACTGAGCCACCCAGGGATCCCCAAAGGTTTTATTTTAATTTATTCCTTTTGACTCCTTGCTTTTGTTATATAGATCCAAAGTTCTGACTTATATTATTTTCCTACTCTCTAAAGAACTTCTTTTAATGTTTCCTACAAAGGGGATCTGTCGGCAAGAAATTCCTTAAATTTTTGTTTGTCTGAGAGTCTTTATCTCCTTCAATTTTGAAAGATAATTTTGCAGGGTACATAATTCTAGGTTGCTGGATTTCTTTCTCTCTACATAAATAATTCACTTCACTCTCTTCTTGCTGTATGATTTCTGAGAAGCTGTCTAATATAATTTCTATTTTTGTTCCTCTATAGGTAAGTTGTCCCTACCCACACACCTTGTTTCAGGATATTTTTCTTTTTCTTTGATTTTCTGTAATTTGAAAATGATATGCCTAGGTGTAGGATTTCCCTCAATCCCCTCTCCTCTTCATCCTCCTCCTCCCTGTTCTCTTCCTCTCTCTCTTCCCCTTCCACCTTTTCCCCCTCCCTCTCCTTCTCTTTCTTCTTTTTTTTTTCTTTTTTTCTCCTTCTTTATTTCTTATGCTTAGTGTTCTCTGAGTTTCCTGGATCTATAATTTGGCATCTGTCATTAATTTGGAGGAAATCCTCAGTCATTTATTGCTTAAAATATTCTGTTCCTTTTTCTATTTCATCTCCATCTGGTATTCCCATTATGTGTACATTATGCCTTCTGTAGTTGTCCCACAATCCTTGGATATTGTATAGTCTGTTCCTTTTTTAAAAAAAATTCTTTGTTTACTTTCCCTTTTAGGTTTTAAGGATTCCACTCATATATCCCCTGGCTCAGAGAATTTTCTTTCCTCAGCTAGTGTATATAAATATAAATTATATATATATATATATATATATATATATATATATATATGGCATTCTTCATTTCTATTCCAGTGTTTTTAATCTTTAGAATTCCATTTTGATTCTTAGGATTTCTGTCTCTCTGCTCACATTGCCCATATGTTCTCGCATGCTATCTACTTTATCCAATAGAGCCCTTAGCATATTAATCATAGTTGTTTTAAATTTCTGGTCTGATAATCACAACATCCCTGCTATGTTTGATTATGCTACTTACTCTATGTCTTCAAATTGTATTTTCTGCCTCTCAGTATGTCATGTGAATTTTTCTTGATAGACACAATATACAGTGTACTGGGTGAAAATAACTGCTATAATTAAGCCTTTAGTAATTTGGTGGTATGATCCACAGGGAAGAAAAGTTTTACACTCCTATGATAAGGTCTCAGTCTTCTAGAAAGGCTTTGCCTCTGGATTGTCAACTTCACATATGCCTCTCAGTTTTTCCCATTTTCTTAGGTTGGGAAGGACGATTAGAATGGGCTGATGTTGGGTATTTCTCTTCTGGAGGTTATTTAGAGTCTGATAAAACTCCAGCTGATTGGGTTCTCCTTAAACAGTTAATTGTGAGATCAGGGCTTCTTAAGAGCAGAGTGCTTTCTCATATTTCAAAATTGTTACTTTTCCCCTCTCTCTGCGGAAGCACAAGGATAGTTTTCTTCAGTATTTACTGTGAGAATCTGGTTAAGCTCCTACAGGTAAAACTCATTAAAAAAGGTTGGGGTTCCCTATGTGTGGGGATCCCTGAAGTTTTTAACTCTCAGACTTGTTCACACTCAACCTCAGCAACTTATAAGTTATAGTTTAGGTTTTGTTCTATTTCTTTTTCTGGCACGGCTTCCCTTGGTAGCTTCTGCTGGTGAGTCTCTGCTCTGGAAAACTGTGACTCCCTATATTTCATGTCTGTCTTTCCAATTTGGAGGCAACAGTTTGTTTGGTATCCTCCCTTCTCTTTTTTTTAATTTATTTTTTATTGGTGTTCAATTTACTAACATACAGAATAACCCCCAGTGCCCGTCACCCATTCACTCCCACCCCCCACCCTCCTCCCCTTCTACCACCCCTAGTTCATTTCCCAGAGTTAGCAGTCTTTACGTTCTGTCTCCCTTTCTGATATTTCCCACACATTTCTTCTCCCTTCCCTTATATTCCCTTTCACTATTATTTATATTCCCCAAATGAATGAGAACATATAATGTTTGTCCTTCTCCGACTGACTTACTTCACTCAGCATAATACCCTCCAGTTCCATCCACGTTGAAGCAAATGGTGGGTATTTGTCATTTCTAATAGCTGAGTAATATTCCATTGTATACATAAACCACAGATTCAGGGAGAGTTGATTTTTTAGTATCTTCAGCTTTCGACTTGTTGTTAGGACATAGTGGTGACTTCCAAGGTCCTTACAAGAGGAACTAGAAATCAGATGTCCATATATTCTGGCTTAGTTTATTTTTCACCTCTTTTTTTCAACTGTATTCTAAGCAAGAAGGAAATAATCAATCTCCCCTTAAAATTATGTGCTTTACAGACATCCAACACATATTTTTAATGGACACAATTAGATCATTCAGCAGTGTCACTGAACATCAATAATTCACTATTGATCCAAATGGAATAATACCTGGGGCATGTTGGAGTGATATCTTTTGGAGTCAAAATGAAACCAAACTACTTATACATTTCAGTGAACCATCCAGCAATGAGCTTCATACATAGTTAATTAGAGAATTCTACTGATAATACTGCCTCCTCCATTGCCTAGAGTCTGTGGCTCTTTCCTCAGCTAGAAATATAAATTGAGTTCTGTAAAATAATAATTCCATTATAAGTGGAAATAGAAATGTGTAGAAGAAATAAAGATAAAACATGCCTAAAATCATTTTTATTTTTAATTAGTTTTTTTGATCTATCTAAATAGGAAATATCTGAGATATAGTATTCTTGTACATCATTGTTTAAAGTTTTATGCTTCCTTAATAAAGAACTTGCCATGATTACTTTGGATTTATGAATAATATCATTGGGTTGAAATATTCATTCTGGATTTTTAACATAATGTTATTGGGAGAAAAAAGTATAAAATAATAACCAGATAAGAAAATTCTTAGTTAAGAGATATGCCAAAATCTTTATGAATGTTTTCCAGTTTTCCAAGTATTGCAATTTCACTTTGGCAGAACAGAGGAAGTTTCCAAAAATCTAATGTCAGGAATTAGTTGAAGGTTTATGGTTTTCAAGTAGCAGGTCACTAAAAATTTGTGAAAATCCTGAATTAGAGAGGAAAGATTTAAGGTAAGACAAGTGATCAGCTTAAAGTCCATTACTGTTGGCTTAGGTCTTACAAGATGAAAAGAATATATATTACTGGTGCTCACAGAGTCTGGAAAAAAAAGTTGACCAGAGAATGAGGGTAAAGGGAAGCTGGAAAAGGTCTTTTATAGTGATTGAATACTATCTAATCAAATATAATAGATATTAAAACACTATTTTGTTTATAAAGCAGCTGTATATTTCTGTCTTAAAACTGTCTGATTAAATAGGAATTTTAAGATATCAAAAAGAAAAGGGCCTGACCTACTTAAGAACTAACATCAAATATTAGTTTACAGCCTTTTATAAAATCCTCTGGAGAGCTGCTGACATGGTTAATAGCCTTTGAGGGTTAATGCAAATTAACATTTAAGAAATTGCTGTATTCAGAATCAAGGAATCATTCAGGAGAAACCAAATAGAGAAAAAACTATTTTCTGACCCTGACTGTAACACAGAATATTATACTGCATATTTAACACCTATTGTGACTGTAATCAAGCCAGATGGCCTGAGATAAACCTGTGAAAGAGAAAGTAGTTTTCTTTCATAAAAGGAGAACAAAACAAAACAAACAAACAAAAATGGGCAGTGTCCTGAGTCTTTACCTGATATTAGCAGAATGTCAGGACTTGTGCACTTCTTCACTAGGAGTATGTAGAATGGACAGTGCTATCAGAAGAAAGAAAGAGATAGCAAGAAATGGGATTGATAGGTCAGGATTAGAAAAATCAGCATCGAACGGTAATTTATAAAACTTCATTGTGAATGAGAAAGATGGTTGTATACATTTTTTTGTGTGTGTTACTGTTTTACATTGTGTTCCAGGTAATTAGTATACTGTGTTCTTAAAAATATAAAAATATATTCTAAATACTCTTGAATCCCCAACTTCTGAAGTTTACTGATGCAACTTCAGTACGTGATTACTTTTACTCTAAGAAAAAGTGTGTGTGTGTATATGTGGTGCGTGTGCATAGTGAGTAAACAACAGAATGTTGCGTTGAAATAGAGTTATCATACCATTGGCTAGATACACTAAGTAGCTATATTAATTGCTTTTACCAATCAGATCTGTTAAAATTAAGTTCCATTCTTCAGCAATACCACAAATTACTGTATCATAGAACATCGTAAGGTTAATATTTTTAAATTTTACAGATACGAATTTGTCTTTTTTATTTCTTTGCTGTACAGTTTTATGTGTTTTAACACATTCATAGATTTGTGTAACCACCTTCACTATCAGGAAACAGTGGAGATCCCTTAACCACCCCAATTGCCTTTGCTCATCACTCTTTGTAGTCACACTCTCTGCCTAACCCTACTTTGAGGCAACTACTGATCCCATCTCTTTCCCTATCATTTTACCTTTTTCAGAATGTCATATGAATGGAATAATAAGGTATTGGAGCATTTGAAAGTGGCATCTATCATCAACATAATGCCTTTGGGATTCATTTATTCTGTTCTGTATATCAATGGTTTGTATCTTTTTACTGAATAGTATTCCCACATATGGCAGTCTGTGTATTCATTTACTCACCAAAGGACATTGAGGCTATTTTGAGTTTTTGGTGAATAAGAATAAAGCGACTATAAACATTTGTGTACTGGCTTTTGCGTGGACATAAGTTTTTATTCCTCCAAAGTAAAAACCTGGTAATGGCTTTGCTAGGTCAAATGGTAAGTGTCTGTTTAACTTACTAAGAAACTGCCTAATTGTTTTCTAGAGTATTTGTGCTTTTTGACAGTGTAGCAATATATATATATATGTGTTAGCTTAACATATATTTTTTTAATTTTATTTATTTATGATAGTCACAGAGAGAGAGAGAGAGGAGGCGCAGAGACAGGCAGAGGGAGAAGCAGGCTCCATGCACCGGGAGCCCGATGTGGGATTCGATCCCGGGTCTCCAGGATCGCGCCCTGGGCCAAAGGCAGGCGCCAAACCGCTGCGCCACCCAGGGATCCCTTAACATATTTTTTTAAAAAGACAAATATTAAATAGAAGAGTCAAGTTTCTATTATATTTAATAGTTATGCTTTGTGTTTAATCAATGTAGTAGACAGAGTAATGGCCCTCCAAAAGATATTTAGGACCTACTCTATGGAAAGTTTAAATATTACCATATATGAAAAAAGGTCTTTGCCAATTTAATTAAGGATCTTGAGAGAGATGCCTGCCGACATGATTAACAAATAATCATTAAGAGTTAGGGAGAACTAACATTTAGGATATTGCTATATTCAGAAACAGGCAAGAGAAATATTCTTTTTAAAATATTTTATTTATTCATGAGAGACAGAGAGAGAAAGAGAGAGAGAGGCAGAGACACAGGCAGAGGGAGAAGCAGGCTCCATGCAGGGAGCCTGACGTGGGACTCGATCCCGGGTCTCCAGATCATGCCATTGGCTGAAGGCGGCTCTAAACCACTGAGCCACCTGGGCTGCCCAGAAATATTCTATTCTTTCTGTGGAACTAACATTCTAGTGATAGAGACTAGTCTATAAGGAAATAAATATTAAATGTAACTGTAACTGTAAGCAAGGATAACTGATAGGGAAATGTCCTAGTATTAGAAGTTTTTTGGGTGGTCCCTCACGTAAGATGACATTTGAGTGGAGAATTGAATGAAGTGAGGTGTGCTAGTTATGTGACAATTCAAGAAAAGTAAGTCTTCAGCAAAGAGTAAAGGTATTGAAAAAGTTTGAGGCAAAAGCATACAGCATGTGTCAGGAAGTTACTACATGGTCTGTGTGATTGGAGAAGAGTGAAGAGGAAGCTGAACACAGATGATATTGGAGCACTGCCCGAGATGAGCTCTTGCAGAGACTTCTACATTTTGTTGAACAGTCTGGGTTTATTCCTTTCTGTGAGAGAAAGTCACCGAATGTTTTGCCTGGGAAAGTACAATGAACAGATTCACACAGTTGATCCTTGAACAACCCAGAAGTTAGGGTTGTTGACCCACTGCAAAATCGAAAATCCATATGTAACTTTTGACTCTGTCCAAACTTTACGAAATAGCCTACTATTGACCCAGAAGCCTTGCCAATAACATAAGCAATCAATGAACACTTATTTTGTTACATGTATTATATCCTGTATTCGTACAATAAAGTAAACTGAAGACAAAATGTTGAAGAAATTCATGAGGAAGAGAAAATATATTTACAGGGCTGTACTGTAAAAGATCCACATAGAAGTGGACTTGAGCATTTCGAACCTGTGTTATTATGATGACTAATTTGCAGGTTGAGGAAGCTGAAAGAAAGGGACCCAAGTAGGAGGCTATTAAAAGGCTATCCACGAGGTGAGAAATGATGCTAGCTAAAGCACTGTGATAGCAGTGGGGGTGAGAAGAATTTCTTGGATTCTGAATGTAATTTGCAAGTAAATCCAATGAGATTTGCTGCTGGTCTAATATGAGATGAGTGTGAGGTGAAACAAAGATAACATCAAAGTTTCCGACCTCGGAAATCAGCTAGCTATTTCTTGACCAAAGAAAGACTGTAAAAGAGCAAATAGGAAATTTCATTTTAGAGTGAATATTACTTATTTAAACAGAGATTTTGGGTGGGCAATTCAAAATACAAATCTAATATTTAGGGGAGAGGTTATCACTATAGAAAAAATATTGAGAATCAGAAAATATAAATTCCTGAGCCCAGTGGCATCATCTGTGATCTTAGGATAATAATATCCATGTTAAATAATCAATGAAAAAATTATTTGCGATTTTATAAAGAGGAGGTTTCTAGAATGTACTATCATTCTCATTAATTACATTTAAATTTATACCCAGAGGGATGGACATTTAAATTAAGGAAAATGTAGGGTTGCCTGGGTGGCTCAGTCAGTTAAATATCTGACCGGCTCAGATCATGATCTCAGGATCCTGGGATCGAGCTCCTCTGTGGTATTTATTTCTTTCTTTTTTTCTTTCTTTCTTTCTTTCTTTCTTTCTTTCTTTCTTTCTTTCTTCTTTCTTCCTTCCTTCCTTCCTTCCTTCCTTCCTTCCTTCCTTCCTTCCTTTCTTTCTTTTTCTTTCTTTCTTTCTTTCTTTCTTTCTTTCTTTCTTTCTTTCTTTCTTTCTTTCTTCTTTCTTTCTTTCTTTTTTTCCCTCTGTGGTATTTCTTGCATGAGGAATTCTTCAGAGGAAGAACTGAGGAAATTACATATTGTTAAAATAAAAATAAACACCAATAATATTTGCAAAATTGTGGTTGATTCTTGTATTTGAGCTTCTCAGTTCATCAAACTACAATATGTGGATATAAAGTATTCACATAATACAATCAAACTAGGAAAAGGGAAGGGAGAAAAAGCTCATGTTATTCTTCATTACAGAATTATAAATGTGTTCATAAATCTATATAAATATAGAGAGGTCTTTAAATATAAATAACAATGCACTTAACAAAACTGAGCATTGGAACTTACTGAGGAACTTACTCAAGACAAGAGTATCAAGCAATTTTTTTAAGTATGGAAAATTTAGATGTTTATTTAAGGTAGAATTATTTTCCCACTTTCTGGGTAAAAATAAAATTTTCTATTATATTAACAATGTAATTATATGTAAATAGAAATATAGACACATTATTATAGATGTTTCTTATTTATAATAGTGTTATGCATTTTATGCAATAATATAGAGGAGAAAGTGATGATGATTTTATATAAGAAACTTAAATAACAAACAATTTTCAAAAATACTGAAATTACTATAAAATGAGTTTTGATTACTAACCATTTTAAGCAACAACACATTTAAATGCTTCACTGTGGCATAGACATTTTTTGTTGTTGTTGTTTTTAGTTTATATTTATTTTAAGAAATGACTATTTTAGCTGCCCTAGAGTGCTATTCAAATAGAGATCATTATTAGCACAACCGACATAAAAGTGATACGGAGGCATACAGTGCTACCCTAATCATCTCTTGAAACTTGTTTTATGTAATGGTTTTTCACTGATCAAGTATACTTTAATACTATCTCTTGATGATAATTTAGAAAATAGGTTCAAAAATTATTTGAACATTCTACACACATACTATAAAACACTCAAAATATCTTTAAGATATTTTTGATGATTTATTTAATAATCCAAGGCCTGCTTTTCACATTTTATATTGAATAGGAATAGAATTTTTGCTTAGTTTATGTCTAAAATTCTGTGATTTTAATTAAAACATTTAATTCACAACAAGTTTAATATTTCGGTATCTTTACAGTTGTATAAGGAGTATTATACCAAAAATGAGAAGATATGAATGAATTGAACATTTCTAAAATAGAAAAAGAGTGACTTTCAATTGTGGCTGTATAATGCGATAAATAACATAAACAATCATCCAAATAGAACATAATGCTACAAATATCACATACAACCCAAAGCAGTAATTGTAAATCAATTAGTTAAAAAGCATAAAAACCCCAAAACAAACAAACAAAAAAAACACAACAATTTTCGTAGGTCAAAAGCAAATTAATAGTGGGAATTCAAAATTGTAAACAATCTCTGAGGTCACCAGTTGATCAGTAAGCATTGGCCAAATCTGGCGATATTGAACTTTCATATTTGCAATTATTTTAGGCAAGAAGTGCTTGTTAAAAAGGAGCATCTGATAGAATGCTCTTACCTAATGTTGACTATCAAAAGCCATGACCTCAATGCAATAAAAATATAATTTTATTCCGGAGGAAGCTGTAAGTACACTGTCTACCTTAATCTTCGCAATAGGTAGAGAAGAAGAAAATACTCTTAAAAATAATCATTACAAAAAAAATAATAATCATTACAAACTGTCTTTCCACTGAAATTCTGGTTTTAATTCACACAACAGCCACAATATGAAAAGCCTCAGTGATTCCATTTTAAATGGGATTGGGGATGGTACTGCCAGGTAAAGGCAAACAGTACAAATGTTTTCTTTACTTTTATTTATTAATTTTTTAATATATATATATATATTTATAAAGATTTTATTCATTTATTCATGAGATATACTGAGAGAGAGAGAGAGGAAGAGACACAGGCAGAGGGAGAAGCAGGCTCCATGCAGGGAGCCCAACATGGGACTCGATCCCGGGTCTCCAGGATCAGGCCCTGGGCTGAAGGCGGCGCTAAACCGCTGAGCCACCCAGGCTGCCCCAAAGGTTTTCTTTATAAACCTTTACTTTAGGCCTCTTTGCAGTTCCCTAGGAGAAAAAAATGATCAAATATAACTCCAAATTAAAAAAATATATATTGTTCACATAATGTAATAAGAGAACCTAAGTGAGAGCCAAGAGAATAAGAGATAGGGTTATCATCTCTGCAGATATACAAAAGTTAAAGAAAACAGTTATTAAGCACAGTAAAAGAAGGACAAAAGCCTATAAAATGAACAAGGAGTCTTTAAAATTAAGTAGAAATTATAGAATCTGTGCAGTGTGTATGTGTATATATATATATATATACTTTTTTTTCTTCTGGTTGAACGGCACATATACTATCCAACCAGGCAGTTGAATAGTATAGATAAAATCTTGCATAGTACTTTCTGAATCAAATCCTTTCAGAAAAGCGAGCAGAAACATGAAATTTTATAAAGGTCTTGAGTGATTTCTTAAGAGCTACCGCATTAGAGTACGAAAGACCCTTCTGGATTCAATAAACTTTGTTTTTCGACAAAGTGATATATTTTGGTGCAAATAAAATGTGTAGTTGTCAAGGGGTATCTGGGCGGCTCGGTTAATTAAGCATCTGACTCTGGGTTTCAGCTCAGGTCATGACCTCAAGGTCTAGAGATCAAGCCCGGTGCAGGGCTCAGCACTCAGTGTGAGTCTGCTTGTCTCTCTTCCTCTGCTCCTCTTTCCACTCACTTTCTATTTTCCTCTATTTCTCTCCCTAAAATAAATACAGAAAATCTTTTTAAAAATGTGTAGATGTGAAATGGACAAACAGTAACAGTTTTGTGTTAAAAAGATAATTTTATTACACTCTTGAAATAATAATAATTTTAATATTAGCTTTAGAACATGCATTTATGATTGCCAGACATTTTTATGTGTGCTTTCCAAGAATGAAATGACTTATTTCATGCAAAGACTTTATAAGACAGACACTATATTTATCCCTGTTTTACGGACCAGAGAAGTCAGGTATAGCGATATTTGTAGCTGCTCAGTCACATAGATAATAGAAGCAAGAAACATGATTTAAACTTGTTGCTTAGGGATGCCTGGGTGGCTCAGCAGTTGAGTGTCTGCCTTTGGCTCAGGTCATGATCCCAGAGTTCCAGGATCAAGTCCCACGTCGGGCTCCCTGCATGGAGCCTGCTTCTCCCTCGGCCTGTGTCTCTGCCTCTCTTTCTATGTCTCTCCTGAATAAATAAATAAAATGCTAAAAAATAAACCTCTTGCTTAGTCATAAATCCAACTTACATACTTGTTATATTAAAAACAATTCCGTTTAGAAAGTGTATACTGCTGACAAGTGGTCAAATAAACCTTTAACAAATATTTGAGGGATCCCTGGGTGGCTCAGCGGTTTAGCGTCTGCCTTCAGCCCAGGGCATGATCCTGGAGTCCCAGGATCAAGTCCCACGTCAGGCTCCCTATGTGGAGCCTGCTTCTCCCTCTACCTATGTCTCTGCCTCTCTGTTTCTCTCTGTCTCTCAAGAATAAGTAAATAAATAAATAAATAAATATATCTTAAAAAAATGACAAATATTTGATAACTGAGTCTTTTCCTTGAAAATGGAGAATATTAATTCCTGTGGGCCACATAATATATTGGGAAATGTCATGACTATTATATATGGAAATATATGTAGATTATGTTATATATAGCGTGATATTAGGTAACCATCCATTGTTATTACTGTGCTGCTTTTTGGAAATGTTTGGACAAATTTGCAATCTTGATTGCAGGGATTCTTCTAATTATTGTTTTTTAAAGATACAAAAATTTTCAATACTAGATTTTCCAGAAATTAAGATTTCATTTATCTATAAAACAAACTCAGAAATTGTTCCTGATTTTTAAAATTGAAAGTAGTTAAATAGGTCGATGGAAAATTTTCATTACTGAGAATGCAAAGATGTATAGACTATTTAGCT
This sequence comes from Canis aureus, assembly GCF_053574225.1. Lineage (NCBI taxonomy): Eukaryota > Metazoa > Chordata > Mammalia > Carnivora > Canidae > Canis > Canis aureus. The sequence continues at coordinate 65,072,882 of NC_135623.1, read as the reverse complement.
GGCATCTGTTATGTTCTACATTTATTATGTGAGATACAACTATATTAACATATACAGCATATGCTAATGAATCTCATCTTAAAATTCTTCATAATACCAAACAACTATAATTCATTCATAAGGGTATTTGCTTTTATGAATTGGAGAGTTGTACATAACTTGTTTGAAAGGTTGATTAGATATCCTACAAGAGTCGGTTGTTCTTGACTTGGAAAATGTAATGTGAAGATAATGTTTCTTTTCTAAATCTATGGTTCTCAAGTTGTGGCTACATATATATTTTTAAATATAAATTAAGTTATAATTTATATTTAAATAAAATTATTGCTTTAATACATATTTACATATTATTAAAACACATCTAAGCATCAGCAAATTTTACTCGTTCTTGTGTCTGTCATTCCTTTCGGGCTTTTTCTCATTATGGGAAAATTTGACCTACTTAGTACACTTGATTAGCATCCAGCTGTCTGAGATGTTTCTCAAGCAGAAAATTGTTTGCAAAAATAAAGACAGAAAAGGAATTAATATGTATTGAGTACCTGTAATGTGTCTAACGCTTAGCTTACCTTAATTAATAGAACGGATCCTAATAAAACTGTGTTATTAGCCTTATTTTACAGAAACAAACATGGCTCGGAAAGGTTAAGTGATATTTATTAATCCAGTAAAAATTTATGGAGGGCCAAGTATATGCCAGGCTTTTCTTCATCCAGGTACTTGGAATACATTGCTTAAAAGAAAAAAAAGAAAGAAAGAAACATGTCCTGCATGTGTGAACACTGTGATGTGATATAAAATAGACAAGCCCAAGATTAGAAGCCAGGTATTTTTTTTTTTTAAGATTTTGCTTATTTACTTGAGAAAGGGAGAGAGAAAGAGAGAGAGAGAGAGCTAACATGAGCAGGAGGAGAGGCCAAGGAAGAGGGAGAGGGACAAGCAGACTACCCACTGAGTGTGGAGCCCAACATAGAGCTGAATCCCAGGACTCTGAGAACGTGACCTGAACCAAAGTCAGACACTTCATGGACTGAGCCCCCAGACGCTCCTAGAAGCCAGGTATTCTGATATATATGTACACAACACATACATGATTTTTATGGGTTTTAAAATGAAATTTGTATTATGCTGATATACACACACACACACATATGTATATGATGATTGAACAATTGATATTTTATATTGTGATGGAAAAAGGAAAACTCCTAAATAACTTATTCTTTAGTGAAAAGAAAACATAAAGACAAAACAATAAAACAATTACCATTTACATATCACCTAATATGTGCCAGATGCTGTTCTGTGCATTGAATGGTGAACAAATAAATGACCTCACTTACAGCATTTAGTCTAGGAAGGGAGATAGCTCATGAAATCAGTGAGGTCGTCAGAAACCTCACACTCTCCTGATCACTTTTCTCTATCGCATCTGCTATAAGAGATTCCCTTTGCAGCCTTGAAGTGAGTGTTGGTATTTATCAGATCTACAAGCCATCTCATCGACCTTCAGTAAGAGGGTAGAAAATGCAGAAAGGGGGATGGGAGGAAGAGGGAGGGAGAACGAGATTGGAGGTGAATGGAGAGGATGTGAGGGAGACTCTATTCTCAAGTATAATTTCTGCATGTAAATCCAATTATATCAACTTAAGCTACACATATTCGGGACAAATACCCATCCAGGAGAATGCCATATGTGATACTTTAGAACTAGCACAGTGCCTGGGATATCTATGATTGATTATTAGACCGTGGTTTCTCAATCTCAGCACTATTTATATTTTGAGTTAAATAATTCTTTGTTATGGGGGGCTTTCCTGTGCGTTGTAGGATGTTTGTCTGCACCCCTGATTTCTACTTATTAGATGCCAGTAATACTCACAAGTTTGTGACTTCCAGGAAGGTCTTCAGACATTACTAAAAATTCTCTTGAGAGCAACTCACACTTGATGGTGACTCACTGCTGTTAGAGAAAAATCAGAGCTTAGAGCAGGACAGGTGGGATGGTGGTGAGAGTCAGCAGGTCAGCAACAGCGGTATTATTTCTTTTTTGCAAGTAAAGAAACTAGGACTTAGATAAAAAGCTTATTATGGTTGCACAACTAGTACTCTTTGGTCTACCTAAATATGAACCAATATTCTAATAACTTTATCTGAGTATCTTTTAAGTTCTTTTTTTTTTTTAATTTAAAAAGGTGGCCAAAGGAGATGATAGTTTGTGAGACTAGAGGAATAAATATGACCTGGGTCATATCCGAAGAGGGCCACACCAAGAAGAGGGTTAGGTCTAGCATTTACAAAGAGACACAATTGTGAAAGGGCGTGGCTTTAATGAATTACACTGATTTATTGCAGATAGACTGTACGTGTGGTGTTCGGAAAAGACAGAAGGTACAACCACCTACATCATGCTAATCGGTTTAGATACTATCCAGTTGATGATAAGGGGTCATTGAAAGAATAGGACCAAAAAATTAATAATAGTTCCAAGTTGTTAGAAAATCACTTTGACAATATTGTAGAAATTAGGTTTGTGAAGGAGGTGGGGTTTATGTGACAGAGAGAAGAATAAGGAGGTTTAGCCAGGACTTGGTGAGAGATGATAAGCAACTAAAGTGGGGCACCTGGGGAGCTCAGTGGTTTGGAGCATCCGCCTTTGGCTCAGGGCATGATCCCAGGGTCCTGGAATCGAGTCCCGCATTGGGCTCCCCGCAGAGAGCGTGTTTCTCCCTCTGCCTGTGTCTCTGCTTCTCTCTGTGTCTCTCATGATTAAATAAATAAAATCTTAAATATGTATATATATGTGTATATGTATATGCATGTAAACTAAAGTGACACCAGTGGATTTGAAAAAAAGTCAAGTTTGAGGCAGAGTAAAAAAAAGATCGATCACACATGTTAACTAATTTGAAATAGTAAAAAAAAGAAAAGGTAGCACACAGGTTTTTAGCTTGGCCATCTAATTGGTACAATACACTGATAATTGAATATCAGGGGAAAAAAAGGTGGTGTGGGGAAGGAGAGGGGTTTAGGAAGACCCGTGATTGTAGATGATGAATAGAAGGAGAGATGAAGAACTACCTCACAATGTATTCTTGTCTCATTTCAAACACAATGTTTATTTAACTGTCTCCCTAATTTTAGAAGTCTATTTCTGTTAAAATTATGCTATTTCTGCATATATACGTAGAAATGTGTGTGTATATATGTATACATACATATATATACATTTTATAATATAATATATATGCATTTAAATATATACATTTAATATATATGTATATATAAATGTATATTACATTTATACATGTACACATATGTATACATATATTTACATATGTGTATATTTTATAAACACATACATTTATATATACATGTATTATATATATTATAAACATGTAATGACATATGTATTTGATAGGAGTTTGGGGTGATTACCTTTATTCTTTTTTGTTGTAGCTTTTGTCTATGAATTGTGGTTGACAGCATACAATAGGCAGAAATCGATATTTGCTTCTCTCACTTTGCATTATATTATAGGCGAATCCCTATAGTCCATATTTAATTTTCTCTAAGTTCTGCACTAAAAAATCCTGAAGTAATTATCTTTGAGTATGATTTATTTTCTATATATTGAACTCTTTCTTAAGGATAAGATCTCAATTGGTTTTATGGAACCAGAGTTTATGCATGTCTATTGTTCCTAGTCTGTATCACTTCCTTTCTTTCATAAAGGGATTTATTAAATCATTTTCTCACAAGGAATATCTAAGTATGCTCTGTACTTTTCTCCATGTCAAACATTAATACAATTATTTTTCATTGTTTATATGATAGCCAAGAACTTTCTTGCAAAAAATGTATATATATATATATTTATATGTTTGATTATGTCCACATATTTTTAAAATACCTACATTTATCTTTAAATTCCCTACCTATGCTTTTCCTCAAATATCCATGTGTCTGTCACATAGAAAATGCAATTAATTAGTAATTAATGCTTTAAAACATTGGTAAATTAAATATATTAATACCATGTATTCCTTAGGGCATTAATTTTAAAAGAGCTTATTACCTATTTAAGGAAATAAGTTATAAATAAAAGATAATTTCAAGATTACAATTAAATATAAAAATATAATATTGTAAAATTTGCAAGAATATGTATATAAATTTAAACGTAGATGTATGAAATGGAGATTACTTAGTAAGTGCCCTCAAATGATAAAAGATTGGGATATTAACTAATGTCTGGATACTTCATACTATTTCTGACTCTTTTCCTGAATTAACAATAAACTTCAGTATTTCCAGAAGCAAATAAAAGAGGGAAAAAAGACATTTTATTAGCTGAGTATAAATCATATTGATGCTTGCTCTCATGGTCTTCTCCTTTTGTCTGTCTTTAGAACCTAAGACAGAGTGAAAAAAATTGCCATTTAATTGCACAACACAAATTAATAAATGTGAAAAGCACCATTTTTCCAGCTTTTTTAATCTTACTTTTTTTGTCCAACTGCAATATCCAGCAAAATGGGTTGATTTGGTATTAGTCCCATAGAAAGTAACAATTTGATATTAGAAAGCTACTGAAAGAGCTTGAGTATGTAAGAAGGAAAATGTATATGTAACTAAATATGTTTTACCCTTTAATTTGATCACTACATTTTGTCGGCATCAAATATAATTACTTTGCAACTGATGTTAAAGGCTACACTGAAAAATGCATTCGTTGTTTAGGTAATATGTGCTAAGCGCCCAAATCTTGTGGAGACACGTTTTTTTGGCTTCTCTTTCTCACTTTCCATTTCTTTCTAGGGAAACATTTTGATTCTCTTCTCATGTTATGTTCATTTCCTCGGTCCTCTTACATCAATCCGTAGGTTTTAAGCTTATTACTATGTATCTCTATGGGTCTATGTTTCCTGTAACATTCTTCTATCCTTTATCATCTATTATGAAATATTTCACCAATATTACAATCATGGTACAACCAAAATTGAACTCATTATTCACCCTTGCTAATATATTTAAAACAATTTTACTCTGATTTATGACACTAGCTTCCTACCTGTCCTCCTACATTCAGCTTGACTTACTCTATTCACTATTACTGTCTTTAATTTAATCTGTATATGCAGCTCTGCACTAAGTGCTACACTTATGTCATTTAATCCTTACGATTTATGAGATGTCACAATACCCCCATCATATTGCTGGATAAACTGAGCATCATGTGTCTTAGATGCTTTTCTATAGCCCCGTAGCCAATAAGAGTTAGAGATGGGCTTTGGGATTTGGTCCACATGACTCCAGAGCTAGTGACTAGCTCTGATCCTTGGCTGCCAACTACATATTACTGGCAGAAAGAAGCTGAAATAAATATGTTATTCCCCTTCATAACATCCTTCTGTGATTCCCATAGCGCCTTCACAATTCCATGTAATTCATTAAATTAAAAGGCATTTCAAGATCTAACTTGAAATGGTTTGTTTCTAAAAGGTAAGGATGAAATTGGTCGATGGCAAGCTGACCTACAGGAGAGTAAATGTTGACACTGCTCCTGGTGTCTTTGGGGGGCAGGTGGGGCCCATCTAAATGGGATTCCTCTTCCCAGCTGGAATTCTAACAAATTTTAACAACAACAACAACAACAAAGGCTTTTCTTTCTTCCACTGATAAAATTCAGGTTGAAAGACATGGCTTGCAATGTGTGAGCCTAATGGTCCTGAAAATCCTGACCACAGAATTGGCCAGACCCATCCCAGGAGTGCTGACATCTCTCTTCCGCAGACTGAACGCTCCCGCCGGAGCAGCTGAGCAGGCCCCTGCTGGCAGATGCACAGATCTCAGGGGAAAAGTGAGTGGAGCTGTGACAAGTTTGCCAAATTATACTTTGTAAATTTACAAACAAGATAAAGAACTCTACTTCTCAAGAGCGGAGCAGGTTAGAATGAGAGGGGGAGGTAAATCACTTCTCATGGAAATCAAGAACTAGAAGAAGCAAACACTCTTATCCCTCTTACCCAGGCTGAATTTCTCTGACACCCTTCTTTTTGTTTGCTCGCATCATATCCAATCTGTCAGTTCCACTGCCAGCACGCCTCGCGCATCTCATTCAGCCTCTCAGTGTACTCTATTGCTGTTGTTGTAACTATTGCAACAACCTCTGATTCTCCTGCTTTTCCCCTTTCTTATTCTGTGTTGACTTTCTCCAGGAGCTGAATACAAATATTCATCCTCCGACACAGTTTTGATGCTGAAACCCCTGGATAAAACAAACAAACCTGATCTGTCGTCACGTGTGATAAAAATCCGTCTCCAATCCAAGGTTTTCTATCCTCTGACATAACCCGACCTATTCTGTTATTATTATTCACTGTTTACCTCAAACATGATCATTTATTTATCCCTAAGCACAGCCATTCATTTCCTAAGAATGTGCCCTTTTATTGTTTTTCCTACATAACTGTAACAATATGACAGCATACAAAATTTATATTTATATTGAAATATGAATGCTTAAATGTCATAACCGATAGAAAAATGGCAGGCTGCTTTGTTGCATATAGATGAGGAGTAGGGATTTCTGTAAAATGAGCTTTATATATATACTTAGGGATATTGCATATGAGACCCAATTCAATCAAATCAAATTGTGACATTATCACATGTGGTACAGAGAGTATTTTGTAATGTATGGAGAATTTATGACACATGCTTTTTTTAACTCATTTGTAGCTATATCACTTTTATTTTTTGATAGTTTAAATTACAGTAAAAGTGCATTTGTAATTCTCTACCTAGTTTCAGAAAAGAGGAGAGACTACAACATAGGCTTTCCAAGTTCTTTGCAATTCCAGATCCTCTTATACTGACTTCTTGTAGATCGTTCCTACACACATTGAATATGGTATCTACACCCTTTAAATATTGATATTAAACATGCTTGATTTGGGTAGTGAAGTTCTTACTTCTTTAAAATTGAAATTCTAACAAAACACTGAACTTCTTTTACTGCACCCAAGCTATTAATTGCCCACTAATTATAGATTCAAGTCTATCTTTCATTCATTGATAAGCAAGATAATTATTTTTCCCTTTGTTGTATTTTAAGTATTGAAAGAAAACTGAAATACCACTGCTTTTAAAAAAGGAATATATTTCATAAGATTTTCAAAAGTATATTTTATCCATACATAATTAAATGAATTATTTAAAATGTTTTTTTTCTACAGTATTTATCAAATGGGAAGTATTTGCATAAAGAATTCATTCCCATTGACAGTTGATTTGATCTCTGTATAACAGTTCCTTCTAAAGAAGGAAATTGAATTCTCTCACATATGCTATGTCAGTTTTACCAGGTAAAGAAAGACTAATGATGTCAGATTATTTTTCACTGGGATAGAATGAACTAAATTTGCATCAAGGGAGAAATGATTTCTTAGCCACAGACACATGCATTGATCAGATTGTCTGTGAGTAGTTTATTCTATGTATTTATATTTTTCTTTCCATCTTGCTGTCAACTGTTATTATACCACATTTATCATCAGAGAATTAAAGGGGGAAAGCAACTTCCAAAGTCTGCTTGAAATGAGTTGAAGTTTGCCCACTAAATCCTCCAGCTGCTTCTCTAACAAGAATCCAGAAGGAAGAGTCAACCTCTATGCATGACAAATATGATACTGCCACTGAATTTTTGGTACCATATTCAAATGAGGATTAATATCAGAATAATTCTTTTTTTAAAAAAAATTTTGAATGATGCCACCAAACTATCATTTAGCATTTCTGACAAAAAAAAGAAATTACCCTCCAGGGGAGCTAGTTAGGGAAATTATATCAATCCAAGTATTTACAAATATAACACACAAGTCACTGAACACTGAACAAAGAAATGATATTTAAGAATACTTGGTTGTAGTATTGCCTTCAATGTTGTATTTTTGAGAAATATAATATGCTGTGTTTGTGGAGGGGAGAGTAGTAATAAATGCCTAATATCCTTCCAAGTTCTCTTGGGCTTATAAAGCAAGTACTTGCATTATTGCACATATATACCTGAGTATTTATTCATTGCTGAACAATACTCTGTCAGCGTTTCTTGGAGTGTGGGCATGTAAATATAGTAGCATTATGAGATGTTTTGTGGAAAACAAAGAGGGCAAATACGTGTAAGATATGCTACATACTTTATACCCTTCTTAGAGATTCACCAGACAGGATATAAATTCCTAAACAAGAGGGATGGTAAAATTAAGTTTCATATAACCTCAAGGTAGAGTATTTTAAAGCCCCATTGTCTCTACCCTGATTTATGCTACTAATACCTTTAATATGAATTCCTCTTAATTCAGCTTCTTGCCCCCATTTCTAAGCCCCTGGAAGCTTTCTCTACCATAAAGCAAAATTGACTGATATAAATAGACAAATCTGACTCTATTATTTCTTAATTCTTCAGAGCATCCCTATGCTTTCGTTTTAATATCCGAACTCCGTAACATACAATGCAATAACATTATTATTTGTTCAACTTCATCCTTTACCTTTAGCTCTGCATTTCAGCCAAAGTTGGTTTTAAATCAACCCTATTCTCTTAAACATCTTGGAAAGCACTGGTGTTGCCTCACTGCCATCTCTCTTTCATTTAATACATTCTTCTTATATTGTAGCCCTTAATTTAATTGGGATTTAAACCTCTCAGCCTTCTTTGACATCCCACCTTATCCTCTCATCTGAGTTCCATTCCCTTCCAACGTGTTCCATAGCCCTCTGTACCTGCATATCATAGTATTCAATTGTTGGAATGTAACCATCTGCTTCTGTAAGCCTAACAATGGTAAGGAACAGACCTGCCTCATTCATTATTTTATCCTCAGAAGTTAATGCTATGCCTTTCACATAACTGACTCTTCCCTCCAAATTTTTATTTAAATTTCATTTAGTTAACATACATTGTAATATCAGTTTCAGATATAGAATTCAGTGATTCATCACTTACATACAACACCCTGTGCTCATCACAAGTGCCCTCCTTAATCCTCAGGTCCTATTTAACTCCCTTCTGCTAACCAACAGATCATTCTCCATAGTTACCAATCTATTTCTTGGTTTTCCTCTCTTCCCCACCCCCCACCCCCGCTTGTGTTCATTTGTTTTGTTTCTTAAAATACCACATATAAGTGAAATCATACAGTATTTGTCTTTCTCTGACCTATTTCTCTTGACATAATACACTCTAGTTCTATCCACATGGTTGCAAATGCCAAGATTTCATCTTTTTTGATGGCTGAGTAATGTTACAGTGGGATGTGTGTGTGTGTGTGTGTGTGTGTGTGTGTATTCACCAGTCAATGGATACTTGAGTTCTTTCCATATGGACATCTTGATTTGAATTCATTTCCTAATGTTTTGAAATGGAACAAGTGTAGCTGTTTAACAAAAAATTACAAAATATTAGGGGAAAAAAAAAACAAAGGATCTATGAATTGGAAGTTCATATGTTAGAGTAAGAGTGTAGAGAACAACTTTGATAGCTATCATTAAGTAAAGTTACAGAGAGGTTTAGGTAACCAGATAAGGAAATTGGAAAACGTACTAAAGACTTAAAGAAAATGTCAGAAGTTTTGGTACATAGATGTAACCCAATGGAATACATTTTACTGCAGTTAGTCTAGTGGCAAAAGATATGGTCATTCAAAAAATAAAAGTTCAAGAACCGAGGAAGAATGTAAGAGATTTGTAAATTAACATTTGGCAAACCTTAAGAATGGTGATGCTGTGATGTGATGTGAGAGAGGGGAAAAATACCCATCCACTCCTCTAGAATAGAAATGAAAGCAGTGGGGAATTTTGTGACTACAGGATTATACCAGAGTAATAAGTTAAGCATTTCACTCTGATAGGCCAAATATTCCAAACAGTAGAGGCAATATCATCTTTAAGAGTCTAGAAAACAATATTAAGAAAGCTTCTTAAAGGGGGTAGAAATGAGAGGGGAGTGGTAAGTAATATACAGAGGCTACTGAACAATATTTATCCCAATGGAGATGGGAAACCACAAATTTGCAAAGCCACTAATTAAAAATTTTATAAGATATTATCCCTCAGTGTTCAACTGTTCCCATAGTCATGGAGAATGAAAGATACGTAAGTGTATTCTAGATTGGTGTTTACCAAGAATTTGTGGCTCAAAGCAGAACTGAAGGAAATAAAACTCTAAGCAAGAGAGAAGCTCCAAGGGATATCAAGAAAAGAGACAACAGGGGAGAAAAACCAGGAGCAAAGTGCTCCTCTAAGAGTGGGAGACACAACCATGTGCTAGATACTAGATATCTCAGTATATTCACAGAGCAGACCAATAGAATAGAAATGATGGAGGGCTCAATTTTATGGTCTGGGAATGAGAATTAGAACTGCAGTTATGGAGGTGAAGCGTTTCAAAGCAGTGTCTATGGAAGACGGTAGTTGAAGTGGACTGAAGGTCAGGCTATTTTATGGGCTTTTTTGTTTAGTACCTGTTTCCTCTGATGGAACCTGATTTGCATGATAACAAGGATCATGTCTGCTTCTGCTACTATGCTATCCTAGTGTCTGTCAGACAAAATAGCAAAGGCATCCTAAATAAACCTTTTGTGAATGTGAATAATGCAAATAAGTCAAGGATTTTTAGGTCAGTGTATGAATAGTTGCTCAGAAGACTTTAAATTTGGTAGTTCTCAAAAAGTTATTGACTTTCCACTCTCTGCAAGGTACCTGGTATTGAGAATAATTTGTAAATATAAGAGACACAGTCCCTGCCCTTCTGGAGCATTCATATTGGGGATGCAAACCTTAAATTGTTAAATTATTAAATTAAAATTTAAGTAATTAAGACAGAGGTAAATGTGTTAAAAGATACTTATGTAGGCTTGCAGAGAAATAATCTGTAGGAAGATATATTTATACTAAGCAATGATGATCAAGTAGCATTTAGATTTATGGGAGGGATAGAGGTGGTCTGGAAGGAGGCAGATAAGTATAATGCAGCAGTTAAGAATGTTATGAATAATTGCTCCCCCACTCCCTAAATTGTCTTTTGGGAAAAAAATCTTAATGGCTAGAAATATATTTTCGCTGAGGTGCTCAGATCAAAATACAGAAAATATTGTTTCTTCATTCTTTCCCTCCTATCTCACATTCAATCCATCCTTGGCTCCTAATGGAGACATCTTCCAAATACAATCCAATTTGAGATTCTTATCAATTCTTATCATGTCTCCCCCTGCCACCTAATCGAAGCCACTTTCACCCGTCTTGCAACAGTAGGTTTTTAAAAACTGATCCTCTGCTTCCAGCTTTACAATCAGAATGATCTTCTACAAAGTCAAGTGAGACCATACCACTGCCACTTCTGAACATCCCAATCAATGAATTCCCAACTGCTCTTACAGGAAATTCTAAATTCCAGGCAATGATCTACGAAGATGAGGTATCTGGATTCTACCTCAATTGTAGTCTTCATCTCATCATTCCCTCCTCGAGTTTCCTGGGCTCCAGTCTCCCTGGACTGTGTTTCCATTCCTTAACATGCAAAACTCATTCTGGCCTAGGAGCCTTGTGTGCTCTGTCTCCATCCTCTTTCCTCAGGTCTTTGCAAACCTCCTTTCTCGTATCAGTCAGGTTTCTGGACTCATTTATGCCTTCTGTCTCTACTTCCCAAACAAAATTTCAATCTTCCTTCTGGGTTTTGTTCTTTCTGATACTTATTAATATTGGAATATGCATTACCTATTTACCTGTGGATACGCATGCACACACATTCATAGATACATGAGCATGCAAATGAATCATAGATGCGCAGCTAGAGAAACAGTCTTTCTCCCCCATTAGAATATATAGTTTATTAAGAGACACAAGTATTTGGCTGCCTTATTCACTCTTGTATCTCCAGGTCAAGAAATGCATATAATTAAACCAAAGGTATTTCAAAATGGCTTTTTCAAAATGACTAATGTAGACCTTCCTGAAATAATTATTTTCTTAATTTTATAATTAAATCTATTATTAAATTTCCAAATATCAGTATATTTAAAATATATTTTTGAAAACTACGTTTTTTTGGTTGTGATATTCTCCATTCTCTTAAGCACACACATTTGCCCACTACCGTACCTCTCTCTGTGCCGTTCCTCCTATTTTCCATATCAAGAAATTAGGCCTGAATTCTCTCTTAAGGAAAATTCATCTTCCATGTGATTCATGAGAATTTTCCCATCCTCCAAATGAAAGTAACTCACAATTCCTTCAGCATTAAAATGTTTTTCCTATGCTTTCCCTTATAATTAGTGTTATAAATAATTAGTGTTATAAATAGATTACTCACTGTGGCTTATATTGTGTTCCTGTAAAACTATAAGGCATGATGCAGATAAACACTTAAAAACAAAACAAGCAAACAAAAAACAAACAAGATTTTAAATATCTTACTTTTTATCTTTCTGTTGAATCTTAATGTCTTATTCAAACCTAGATGCTGGGTCTTTAGTGCCTTTGCCTGCTCTCTGTTAAATCAACCCTTCCCAATACAGCCAAAATTATACATGATTTTATATGTACAAAAAATATCCATTGACCTGAGATTTTATTCAGTCTTGAAGTGTTTATTTTATAATAAAAGTGAAAAAATTAAGTAAGTTATTAAGTTAATTTCAGTGTAATATGATTAATGTCATCCAGTTGCTCTATGACCAGTAAACAAAGAATTGAATATTCAGAGTAAGTAGATTTTTTTTTTACCTTTTCCATGAATTCAAATATATGCCTGAAACAAAGTACCGTGCCTCTTTGTTTTTTTCCTGCACTTCCTATATTTTTTGGCATTGATACAATGAATAATTAGGAGCAGATTTCTATGTGTTTCTGTGATTTTCCAAACTATAAATTCCATAACAAATGTGAATCAGCCCTCTGATTGCAAACAGCACATTGACATTATATTGAAATAAATGAGTCTTTTTATACTCAAAGGAGAGGTTTGTTTTGTTTCCATGTATTCCTTATGGACCTGAATATATAATTTTCTTCTATTGGGAAATTTCAAGGGAATATAGACTAACTCTGAATAAACCAGTTAGAAAGCCTCCAAAGATACCTTATGGCAATGTTACCCTATGTTTACATAGCCCAGGGCATAAAGCTTTGCTAATCTTAATCTTTATATTTATTGCAATATAATTAATTTTCCCCAAATAGCACAATTAGGGCTTAATCAGAGTCTCTTCCTTTAATATTATCGCCTTGAGTCAGATTTCTGAGAACATTCTCAATCTTTTCTTCCAAGCGGTAGAATTTAGTGGTAACAAGACTAGAAGGAAAAAGACAAAACAAAACCCACAACTGTGTTCCTTGGGGAAAAAAAAAAAGGTAAAGGTCGGCTTAGCTGCTATTTCCATATTAATTATTATTAGGTTTAGATTTAGAAAAATGACGTGGCTTCTTTGTTAGTTTGATCTGAATATTTTTAAAATCACCTTCTGAGTTAGCAATATGTTTGAAATTATATCTATATGGTAACTATATGCCCATTTCTTTAAGTAGACATATATAACAAATATTGCACCTTATAAATTGTAGTTTATATGGTTCATTATGTCTTACAGGTTTGCAAAGTGTTTCTCATGAGCCCTATATTCTCGTGAACGCCAGCTACCATTTTACATACACTAGCTTTCCCTCATTCCTTGCTAGAATTTCTCATTTGAGTCACACTCCCTCACTCAAGAAGTCCGTGCTTGTCTATAAAATTGGTGTTTTTGTTAGAGTAACATTTGTAATCCCCGTGGAGAATTAAAACCTCCCATCACCCCTATTTGATTTGATATGAAATCAAATATCTTTTGTTCTCTTAGGCCACTGAAGAGACATGTAATCATTCCCAGTGATTGTGAATGCTTAGAATCAAAACCCCTGTCAAGAGGAATTACTGTGTAGGGACTCCCCAGCAGTCCATGGCACTCATCCAGAGAACTAATACCGCTCTTTCCTGTGCAAGCAGCCTCTGTGCTGAGTGCTGAGATTGTCTACTGGATGACTCATTCCACACCAGAAGTTCCTTCCTAGGACTGAATGTATACACTTTTGAGCAATGGCTCTTCTCAATTCAGAAGTGAATGTTAGTCCTCTTTTTCCTCTCCTTAATGAAAATATAACTGTCCAACTCATCCTGAGTTATTCCCAGAAACAGTAGCCCTTCCTGGGATGTCAGTAAGAGGTTTCTCCTCTCCTCCCAGACAGCCCACCTTCATCCAATTCTGAGTTCCAGAATAAGTTTGCATTTACCTCTTAAGTTGTCATTACAAAGAAATGTATACAGGTTCTCATCTACATTTATAAATGTATCTTCTGATGTTAGTTATTGTATTTACTGTCTTATAACATGGATTATTTTTTAAAAATACTCTGAGAGAGAGCACAAGTGGGGGGTGGGTGGCAGAGGGGGAGGAGAAAGCAGACTCCCCACTGACCACGCAGCCCCATGCCAGGTTAATGCCAGGACTCTGAGACTATGACCTGAACCAAAGATAGTTTAACAGACTGAGCCACCCTGGTGCCCCTAATGTGGATTATTTTATTCAAACATCATCCTAAACCCATAAAACAAAGATTATCACTTTCATTGTATTGGTGAGGAAAGTGAGTCTTAACTCTGTAAGTTAAGGGTACGAGACAGTGAGTTGTAGAATCTAGATATTCTCATCTAACCCCAGAATCCTAATGCCCCCCTGTCCTGTGTTGTCAGGATCTAAATCAACCATACACAAATACATAAGAACATTGGAATTTGGTTTAACTGTACTTCTTTTTCTGACCAGGATGAAGAGGAGTAAATACTTACCCAAGAACTAGCTTTGCTCCCTTGACCATGTCAATAATATCAAACTACTCAAGTTGTAAGAAAGCTAACAAATGTTGACATATACCCAAGTAAAGGCAAAATAAATTAATAAATAAATAAATGATTGACTTTAGGAAAGACTTCTAAAAGTGAAATGTGAATTTTTTTTAAAAACCATTAGTCTCTTAACATTCATTCATCTATGTAGTTAAATTATATGGTTTTTGTTAAAACCTCCCTAAAGGTGAATTTTATTATACTGATATTACATTTAGAAAATTGATGGGCTAGACAAAATAATAAACAAGTAATTTGATAGACTTTTTCAGAAGAATTGTTAGGGAACAATTTTTTTCTCATTTCTATAATATAAATAATACATAAGTGGTGTAAAATATGAGAAAAGAAAAAGATTAGATATTCTTAATTTCACCTCTGTTTATTCTAAAGGGTCAGATGCCTGATGTAGGTGTTTTTCTTTTGTTGTTGTTGTTTTCTTTGTTTGTTTGGCTTGGTTTTTAAGTAATTCCATCATCTTCAAATAAGTTATTTTAGATCCTTTAATACTTGGCAGGTCTTTCCTTTAGAATTTATCTGTATAATTTCTAATGTGTGTATATATTTACATCTGCTTTAGTTCAAAGAGTGTATTTAGTGAGCACTTTGAAAGGCTGAGGGTCATATTACTAACCTCAATTAAAATGAGAAACTGTGGTCATTCTTAAGGAAATATTCCTTAGATAAGCCTCAAAAATGGCATAAATTAAGTAATGTACAATGCATTTTCTGATGATGTTGTAGCATAACAAAGTGACCAAATTGTCAAGAAGAGAAAATACTCACGTGAATGAAACAAAATTATAGGAAGTTAAATGCTTTGAAAAATCATGCGTGTGTGCATATTATAAACTGGATTTTCCTGCATACTATTTTCTTTTAGCACTTAAGATGGTTGCAGAAGAAAGTAAAAATGTTCTTAACAGGTAATTTTGAGACAAGCTAAAAATACTAAAAATATAGCATTCAAAGGAAAATACACTCAAGTAATACAGGGAATATATATGACTAACATTTGTTTTCTGAGTTTTACCTAGCATTTAAACATTCTTATAATGCCTATACAAACATTCAGAATTAAGTTATTTCAGATATAGGAATAATCATTGAAAAAAATGCTATTTATTATATATACACATATTATATAAATGTATATATATGTGTGTATGTGTGCATACCTTTGTTTTGGCAGTTTGTCATTAGGAATGATATATTGAGATAATATTTCTTGTATTGCTTGTGATTGTATGCACCTGTGTTTTGTGTGCTCAGGTAACCTGAGCAATATTCATTCAGTGGTGCTAATTGTAAAACATATTATTATTAACCAAGTACTATTGGAAGATTCTTTCAACAGATCAGTTTATTGGTGGCACTTCAATAACAACACAGACAATGTGAAAAACTCACATCTGGATTTATGTTGTAAACATTTCATAAGAAAGTAATTTCTGCTTTTCTATATATTCTGTATGAAAAGAACTATGGAGTCAGTATGATCAACTTAACTTCCAAATTCCATTTTTTCCTAGTTTTTAGCTAAATTGTTTGTGAGAAAGGAATTTATATTTTTTAAGCTTCAACTCGGTCATGTGTAATTAATGAGAATAATAATTTCTACAGGAGACCAGATTTTTACTTGAATCATTCTTGCCCTTGAACATATGGGGAAATTTAACTCAAAACTTCCAAAATCATATCCTTATTCTTCTTAAAATTTCTAGATTTCTCACATTATTTTCTTATAGTCATCTTTATCCCCTTTCATATTAATACACAGTTCATGGCTTCTTTTTCTGATTAACCCTTGAAGATACTGGGTTATTGGAAGAAGTCACTTTATTTGATGCATAGTCGGCCCCCTCTCAGGCTTGGAGAGAGAGAGGGGTCTGATTATGTCATCTGGTGGTCTCTGCCACATGCTCTGCAACCTTCTAAATGTCTTTGGGCCAAACTCATGATTCTCTTCTACTAGGAAGAGTAGCACAGACATCCATGCTGCCCTCACTCGGCATGCATGCTGTGTACATGCACACATGCACATCTATACTTTGCATGAAATAATTCAATTGTGTTAGAAAAATAATTACTTCCATCTTGTTTTATTACACTGAATGGTCACACTGATAATTAAATGGACTAACGCTTTAAAAATTCATAACAGTACACAGTAGCACAATCAATGCATTTTAGTGTCTCTTCCCTTCAGACACTGCAGTCTTCATTCAGTGGTACCTATTCTAAAACACATTATTAATCTATATAGCTTTTCATTTTTTGATTTTGACAATATCAAACAATTCAATTTTAATGAACATATATATGTTCATATATATGGATATGTATATAGACACGGAAACATATACATACAGAGAGAGACACACACACAGAGAGAATATATATATATACATATATATGTATATAGATAGACACAGATATTGATTTTCTAGACTTTGTCATAGTAAGATCTAGGAGAGCTGCTTTTGCCTAGGGATAATCTATGATGGCAGTAGTAGTAGTAAAGAAAACAGAGATAACAGTTTCATGACTATAAAAGAAAAAGTCCTAGACATTTACAGATTATATAGGTTAAATAGGCTGACAGTGTGTTAAAGATATTAATATTTCATATTGTTGAAAGTTGTTTTTGCTTTCTTGCATTCAATTATCTAATTTATTTCTATACTTCATGTAAAGAGCTTACTTAATTTTTAATAATATTTTATATCATTAAATAACACTGTTCTTGTTTAACAAGGAAGGAAACAAAGAGAAAAGATAAACAAGGGGGGGATATTCAGTCAACTTTCAAGATCCTGTGCATGTGTGTGAGTCAAAGAGATGAGATCATGTGAAAGTTGATACCCTATTACTGCTAGATGTTCTAAAGGGCAGAGATCTAAGAAACACAATCATGTTTTTGATGATTATTGTGGTTTCTTTTCTGAGGACATATCTAGTTTTTCTAGTTTTCTCAGGTTCAAAGGTCAATGGATACTTTTTCTAAAGAAAATCTTTTTAATTTAGAGACAATTTTACCAGGCAGCCCGGGTGGCTCAGCGGTTTAGCACTGCGTTTGCCCAGGTTGTGATCCTGGAGACCCGGGATCAAGTCCCAGGTTGGTCTCCCCACAGGGAGTCTGCTTCTCCCTCTGTCTGTGTCTCTGCCTCTCCCTCTCCCTCTCTCTTTCATGAATAAATAAATAAAATCTTTTTTATTTTTAAAAGAAACAATTTTACCTAAATGCTGACTCATAAATATTTATTTAACAAGCACTGTGTTCAGTTAGGTTTGTCATTAATCCCTTTATAAGGGCAATGGTAGATTGTAGTACTTTTAATATGTTTCTTATCCCTTAACCACCGATGGTATTTCTCACCATATGATTTGCAACATCTCTCAAGTGCAAACGATTATACTTCCACACTCTAATGAACTTAGAAAGTCTATAAATTGCTTTCATCACTTTAAGGGAAGCAAAAGTGATAAAAGTGACACTTTTTAGTAGATTAAAGACTGATTCATGGTTTGCCAACACTATCTTTACCCTCTGTCATGAGAACTAGAAAATTTCCAGGTAGAGGGAGTATCACAAAATTGGGCCCCAAATGATGATGATATGGAACAAAGTTTTATCTAACACACATGTAGCAAGAGCTTTTCTGAATTTTTTGCACTGCAGAAAAATGTATCCTTTCCGGACTACTTAATAAGGAAATAAAGTTATATATATATATATATATATATATATATATATATATATATATATATAAATTATGCAAATACACAACCCATGATATTAATTTCTTGAAATCTCATAGCACATGCTAGTATATTAAATACTAACAATTCCTTAAGCATTTTTTTATCTAGTATACTTAAAAGAATGATGGGACTTATTTTTTTTAAGTTCCTATTGTAGAAAATAAATTTGGGATAATATTAGTTTAGAAGAATGATGAAGACTTAAATAGTAAAAATATTATTTTGAAAATAGTGAATATACTAACTGTCCATCTCCTAAATCAAAGCTAAAACAACCAAGAAATCAAGATCCTGAAAATTAAAGGGCAGATGACCTTTTCATTGTGGCTGTTACATTTATGAAAAACCTAATTATATCTGAGATCATTTTTATAGATTATTCTTAGAAAACAGTACATTTCTGATAATAGTAAGTCATTTTAGTGTCTTTACATTACTGTAACTTTACAGTACTACAAACTATCTTCTTTTCTTAAAATAAAATTCTATGCACCATTAGATATTTCTTGAGATTACTGAGGCAGAATGATTTTAAAGGATGCCTGGGTGGCTCAGTTGGTCAAGCATCTGACTTTGGCTCAGGTCATGATCACAGGGTCCTGGAATGGAGCCCCTTGTTAGGCTCCCTGCTCAGCAGGGAATCTGCTTCTCCCTCTGCTCCTCCCCCTGGTTGTGCTGGCTCTTTCCTTCTCTCTCTCTCAGATAAATAATAAAATTTTAAGAAAAAAGAAATGCTTAATATTATGCTGAAGTTAAAATGTTAAGGTTATAGCTATAAATACTAAGCTGTACCTGGAAGCCATTTTGTTCTTTACTGCAATTCCACTTAAATAGAGAAAGAGAGAAAATAAAATTAAAAACAAAACAACTGTGATATCTGGAAAAACAAATGGGAGTGAACCTTTGGGTGTCTTGATTCTAAGGTCAATAAGCTCTGGTGCTTGAGAGAGCCAGCTCTGGAGCAAGGTCAACGGCCATTAATTTTCAGCTCTGCCACTTTAGTTAACCAATCACAATTCATTCTGCAAAGACTTTCATTTTCAGTGTTTCATTTTGTTCTTAAAAATACTATATCAAGTGCCTTTTATATTTTTGACATTGTAAGACAATGAAACTGAGGCAATGATAGTTTGAGTATTTATCTAGGCCAGTAGGCTAGTCAAAGTTGAAGGGAGGATTAGAACCTTAGCATTCTTTAACTAGCCCATCCTCTGCCTTTCTCCATCAAGCCTAATTTTTTTCTCTATCATTAAGAGTCACTTATCTCTCTTTTCTCTCTCCTTTTTTTCTTTTCCCTTTCCCCATATATTCATATGTTTTCTTTCTTAAATTTCACTGAGTGTGATCATATGGTATTTGAATTTCTCTGATGGACTTACTTCACTGAGCATACTATGCTGTAGCTCTATCCATGTTGTTGCAAATGGCAACGTTTCATTCTTTTTGATGGCTGAATAATATTCTAATATATAATATGATATTAATTATTATAATATAGTTAATATAATAATATATAATATATATCATCTCTTCTTTATCTATTAGTTAGTTGATAGAAATTTGGACTCTCTCCATAATTTGTCCATTCTGTTTTTTGTTTGTTTGTTTGCTTTCATATCATTTATTTCGGTTCTAATCTTTATCATTTCCCTTATTCTGCTGGCTTTAGGCTTTATTTACTGTTCCTTTTCTATTTCCTTTAGATATAAGGTTAGGTTGTATATTTGAGACTACTTTTGCTTTTTGAGATAGGCCTGTATTGCTATATACTTTCCTCTTATGACCGCCTTTGCTGCATTTCAAAGTTTTTGGACTGTTCTGTTTTCATTTTCATTTGCTTCCATGTATTTTCTTATTTCTTCTTTAATTTTCTGGTTAACCCATTCATTCTTTGATAAGATGTTCTTTAACCTCCACGTTTGTGGTCTTTCCAAAAGTCTTCTTGTGGTTGACTTCAAGTTTCATAGAGTTGTGGTCTGAAAATATGCGTGGTATGATGTCAGTCTTATTGTACTTGTTGAGGGTTGATTGACCCAGTATGTGATGTATTCTGTAGACAGTTCCATGTGCACTTGAAAAGAATATAAAATGTCATAATTTTGAACAAAGAAGGCACGTGAAATACCGACTGATTTAAAAACATTTATTTTTAATTTTTAGATGTAATTACAAGAAATAAAGATTATTCTAATAATAGTAACATTGTAGACTAGAAATTACATGTCATTTGTTTCATATGCACACCCACATACACACACATTTACTGTCCTTAACATCAGTTAAAATAAAGGTGCCTGTAAAAAATAACATTAAGATCTGTGAAGTAATCAAACAGCAGACCATATTATAAACTAATATACCTCAACTACAAATGAAAATCTAAGATGTGAACATTTCTGAAAACATGTCTGAGTTTCTCTTTTACAATTGCATTTGAATCTTAAGGTAAGTTTTCAATATATTTGATGGTGGTAAATATGTTTTCTTTAAAGAGGAACTCTTTCATGCCTTATTTCATGTGAATAAGATGAGTGATCAACCTTGATAATGTCATTTACAGCCACAAATGCAATAGTCTATTAAAGAATGAGATTGATTTTCCACTCTGATTTATAATCTGGTCCAGAAGACAGCTTCTACGTACTCTGAAGTCTGAAAAGACACACAATATTCATGCTTGTTTTAAGAACCCATTACCTTCTCACAGCAGGAAAAGACAGCATGAATAAAAAGAAGCAACAGTCTTAGTTAAAATAAAACTCAAAAGGAAAAAAAAAGTGCTTTTACTTGGCTTTAAAGATATTTAAGAATCAATTATTATAATTAAAAAGATTACATTAATCTCATAGCTTGTGGTACTAAAGTACATTAATTTCTCAAGCATGCAAATTGAAGATCTGGGCATTAAACTCAGGAAAGAAGTAAGTTTAGTAGATGGTTGAATTCATAAGAACAGCATTTCTTGTTTTATGTTCTGATTCTTTGTGTGTTTTTTAAAATTATACTTTTAATACGAACTCAAGGAACAACTTACCAGGTACATTATTATCACCTAATTCTTAGTAACCTAAGACAAGGAGAATAAGTAGCATGACAAGAGTTTACCTAAATAATAAGATAGTTATTCAACCCTTTAAATGGATATCCACAAAGTGTGTAAAGGAGGTTTCTGTAAAAAAAAAAAAATAATAATAATAATAATTGGGCTGATAAATCCTGAGAAAGAAGAATAAAGCAGGATGCATTATACTTCAAACTTTATTACAAAGCTATACTAATCAAAACCGTATGGTAATATGGTAAAAGCAGACACATAGATCAATGAAACAGAATTGAGAGCCCAGAAATAAACTCCACCATAAACAGTCCATTTGACAAGAAAGCAAAGAATACTCATCTGTGAAAGGGTAGGAGTGAAATCTGACCTCAGTCTTATACCACTCACAAAAATTAACTCAAAACAGATTAAAAGCTTTAAATGTAAAACTAGAAAATGTAAAGCTACTAGAAGAAAACAGAGGGCACTGTGATATTGATCTTGGCATGATTTTGTGGATAGTAAACCAAAAGCACAAGCAACAAAAGCAAAAATAAATACACTACAAAAAAAAAAAACAAGCAAAAAACACACAAAAAAACCTTTTTCTGTAAAATAAAGGAGATAATCAGCAAAATGAAAATGCAATCTATGGAATGGGGGAAATATTTGCAAACCATCTATTTAATATGGAAGTAGTATCCAAAATTTATATGGAATTCATACAACTTAACAGCAGCAAACAATCTGATTTTTCTTTTAATGGGCAAAGGACTGGAATAGACATAGCTCCAAAGAAACCATATTAGTGAATATGAAAATATACTCAATGTCACTAATCATCAGGAAAATGCAAATCCAAACCACCATGAATCCATATTCATATTCATATCCTTATCCCTGTTATCATGGTTATTATAAAAAGACAGGAGGCAATAAATTCTGGCAAGGGTGTGAGAAATGGGAACCCATGTACACTGTTGGTGGGAATGCTAAGTGGTACAGTCACGATGGAAACCAGTATAGAGGTTTCTCAAAAAATGGGAACTAGAACTACCATATGATCTAGCAAACCTGTATCTGATGGAAATGAAATTACCTTTTTGAAGGTATATCTGCTACTCCCATGTTCATTGCATCATTATTCACAATGGCTGAGACTTGGGAACAGCCTAATCATCCATTAATGGAAGAACTGGTAAAGAAAATGTGCTATACACGATAATTCAGTGGAATATTATTCAGCCAAGCAAAGAAGGAAATGTGCTTCTTGGACAGCATGGCTGGAGCTCAAAGATATTTTGCTAAGAAATCATAGAGAGAAAGACAAATCTTTATGTACTCGCTTACATATATAATAAAAAAACCCCACCACTTATAGAAATAGAGAGCAGAATGATGGTTGCTAGAGTCTGGGAGATGGAGGAAATTGAGAGATGTTGGTCAAAAGGTACAAACTTCCAGCTCTAAGGTGAGTAAGTTCTGAGAACCTAATATGCATCATGGTGACTATAATCAACAATTTTGTATTATATACTTTACATTTGTTAAGAGAGTGGAACTCAAATGTTATCACCACAAAAATGGTAATTAAGTGAGGAGATGGAGGTGTTACCTAACTTTATTGTGGTAATCATTTCTTAATCTATACATATGTCAAATAATCATGTTATGCACTTTAAAGTTACATATCTGGCAATAATATCTCAAAGCTAGAAAAAAAGAAATGAGCTTTATTGCATTACATTAATGATTGAAGAAAGATGTATTAAATCATATGAAATAATGAAAAATGTTTAAAAATATAACAAACACAATTAAGTTGGCAAATAGGTACTCAAGTCATTCTGATCTCCTTAGGACACTAGGTAAAGAATTATTGAGAGCACTATTTTTTTTTCTTTTAAGATATTATTTATTTATTCATGGGAGACAGAGAGAGAGAGGCAGAGGCAGAGAGAGAGACAGAGGCATAGACAGAGGGAGAAGTAGGCTCCTCTCAGGGAGTCCAATGCAGGACTTGATTTCAGGACCACAGGGTCACACCCTGAGCCAAAGGCAGATGCTCAACCACTGAGCCACCCAGGCATCCTGAGCACCAGTAGTTCTGTTGAAGAACCCATGGCAGATTAAAGTGATGATCTTAAAAGATTGTATGGTTTATGACATGTATCTATATCTTATGATATTTGAACTGCAGAAGAGGAGGAATTATTAGAATAATAACAAAATGATTACTTGTAGTTGCTAGGTAAAAAAAAAAAATAATATCTGCAGAGGCCAACAGTAGTAAGAATGAGACCTCTCTGGGTAAACTGTTCAATTTAATTTCAGTCATCTACCTCTTCTCAGATATTTCTGTTTATTATGGCTCCAACCTAATCTGTGTTATATGACAAACCAAATCTTGTGAATTACCACAATAAAAATTGCATAAGTGATTCTGCAGAATAAAGTGGGCAACAGATGCCTTAGTCTCTAATTTGGATCATCCTTCCTGTGCTTGCTGTCCTCTCTTTCCCTCTTCAGATCTTCTTGAGTTGAATAGATAACTTCAAGGTGTCTTGACCTTTGGTGTCTGGTAGGGTTCAGAAAATGAGGAGCACAGGGAAGAAGGAGGGAGGGTGAGACTGGGGAGATAAATTAGACAGTTGGCTAGGTGATAATGATAGATAATAGATAATGCTGCACGTAGGTGGATAGATAATAGATGATAGATGGGTAGATAGAGATTATTAGATAGATATAAATAGGTTTACATATCTAGATACCCTGCCTCCTCACCTCTTGTGGGGCCAGTAGGTCAGCTACATCCTTTGACCTAACATCATCACATCTCTTGTCAGGGGGCACTCTTCACACAGCTTCTTTCTGATAACAGAAGTTTTTTTTTTTTTTTTCCTTTCTTGCTTAGGCCTAAAATTGGGAATGACACCTTGCTGTTACTGGGTTCTTCTGCACTCCTATAAATAGTTTCTCAAATAAACTATCCTCAAATCGCCTTAAGTGCAAGCACCGTTTGATCCCTACTAGGATTCTAATTGTTTCACCTCTTTTATTGATAAAAATATAAATGAAAGGGAAAAAGATAAATGTCAGCATTATAGGTACAGTTTCTTAGCCATTTCTTTATCTTAAAAAAAGCATTGTACAAAATGTATTGATATTTTTTGTATTGATATATTGATATATCTGGGGGTGGCCCATGTATTTGAAGTGGGCATGAATAGATTCAATATTGGCCATAAACAAATTGTGAAGGCAGGAAAAGTTACCTAAGTTATGTCTTCTAGTCTTTTGCGAATGAAAAGCTTCTAAGTTTCATTTAGCAGAGAGTCACCTAATTACTCTAAAATGAAACAGAAAGTAGAATGTATATATGTTCATCTGCTGTTAAAATTATTCTTTAAAATCAGTTCCATTTTGTATATAAAAAAATATCTTCTAAAGCATTGATGTACAATATTTGAGATCAAAATCCCATAAATGAGCATGAGGGATGATTTTCTTCTTTTACTCAACAGTTATTTTATAGGGGCATCTGGGTGTCTCAGTCGGTTAAGTGTTTGCCTTCGGCTCAGGTCATGACCTAAGGGTCCTGGGACCGAGCCCCACATGAGGCTCCCTGGTCGGCTAGGAGTCTGTTTCTTCCTCTACCCGTCCTCACCCCTGCTTGTTCTCTTGCACTCTCTTTTTCTCTCTCTCTCCCTCTCAAATTAATTAATTAAATCTTTAAAAATATGGATCTTTATAAAGAACAGCTTAGGAGATGGAGATATTGTTAAACAGAAGAGGTGAGACCACCATTCTCACAGATTTTGTGTTTAGATGAAATAATATAGGTGGCAATCAGTCATTCATAGGTTATATGAACTGTCATTCCTAATTATTTAAAGGAGTATTTTTAAGAATAAAAAAGTGACCAGTGCAGTAGAAGTAAGAGCATATTATGTTAGTGTTTATTCCTCCACTTGGCTCTTCAGTAACTGTTTTTGATGTTGATAAGGCTTTGGCATCCACTCAATGGGCCTGAAGATCTGCTCCCAGCTGGGCTGCATGTCTATTCAGATTCGAGTGTATGTTGGCACAGGAGGATGTGAGGCTGTCTTCACAGTGAGCTTCAGGGAAAACAAGAAGGGGCCTTTGTATGGTGTCAACTATAGGACTCCAACAGCATGAGGACACCTTGTGACATCAATATAAATAGCTGCAAATTGACAGCTGGTACCAAGTAATCAAAAACAGGTGGCTAAATGTGAACTAAAATGTGATGGTGATTATTGTATTTTGAAGGTACAGTCTGTGAATCTTCCTGTGTGTAATCAGGATGGCTATTTGCATTATAAACTATAGACTCATTCCAAACCATATCTGTGACCTCACCAAGTCAGCATCCATACTTGCTTATATAATTTAAAACATCTGTTCTTTTAGACACTTCATTTATACAGTTATGGAGAACCAACTATAAGTCCAAAAGTGGCTTTCTACAAGTGAACACTGGTATAATTGTCCTATTTCTCAAATTACAGATGACAAATATAAGACACATATAAGATAAAATAAAACACAAACATCCTCATCTAAAAATAAAATGAGTATCTCTCCTTGTATTTGATAAATGGGCTGCATAAGAATATGCAGCTTGAGAGTTACCATCTATGTATTTCAAGTCTACCATCTGCTTTAAGTCTAACTTCAACCTTACACCTAGTTAATGTCACTAAATTAAACAGTTGTATATTCCCTTAATAATGCACCATATCCAAGACAGTCTTATAAAAATATCTTTCTCTTCTCTAACAAAATGTTTGAGATGATTAAAGAGGCTTTTCTTGAGAATGGAGATCTTGCTGTTTATGGTGTTCTACTTTTTATTCAAATAAAATAAAACTTTATTAGACATGGAGCAATTGACAATATCACACAAATTCTGAACAGAGTACAGCACTTACATTGGGTATGTAGATATGGATCCAACACTATTCTTTCTGAATTTTTTTAAAGCCTGAGTTTTGTTGTTTTTGTTTTCACTTTTCTCTCCTTTCCAAGTTAATCAAGCATATTGAAAATATGAATATTTGCTTATTATCCTTATTCTTCATTTCCCAGTCACATCTCAATGCTCTGTTTGGCTTGTGCTCCCAAGAACACATAGGGTTTACAATCCTGTAATTCAGTCAATAACTGTTAAGTACAATGGATGCTGTTAAGTCATTACCAAAAGAGAATCCTGTCAATAACATGATTGAATAAAAAATGTCAACATCAGCAGCAATATTAAGACTCTATTATACCTTCGGTTTTGTAATACTGTTGTTTTGTTGGAATTACATTCCAAATTCAAAATTTCCCAAGTATTCTATTATTGAAAATTCCAGCCTTTATTTAATGCTTCTCTCTCTACATGTTCTCCTGAAGCAAGCCCCATTTTTTTTTTCTTTTTAAAATTGTGTTATTGATGTAAAATTTACTGCAATGACATACATGAACCTAAGTGGTCAGTTCCTTGACAAATGTGTATACTATATAATCATTGGTCCAATCAAAATAGAGAATATGCTAATCACTTCAGAAAAAGTCTTTTATTTTTCTTTCTAGTTAAGCTTCCTTTCTCAGCCAGCTGTCTTGTTCATCCTTAAATACTGGTTATTAGATCTCTCTCTCTCTCTCTCCCCCTCTCTCCCTTACCTCCTACTTCCATCCCTTCCTTTTTCTTAATCTCTGGTCATTTTTTGTCAGAGATTTACATTCCATTAATGTTTTAAAAGAAATAAATTTGGCTTTTAAAATCTATTATATAACGTATTTTGTTTATGTTTACTTTTATTATTATTTATTTTTCTACGTACTTTAGGTTACTTTTTCTTTTTTCTAGCTGCTTAAGATGGAATATAATTGACTTTAAACTTCTTTTTCCTTATACAAACATTTAAATATTCAGGGTTTTTTTCCTATAACTAGGAATACTAATATTCCTAAACAACAGAACTTATACTAGCTAAAACAACCTCTATGAAATGAATAAGTTTGGAAAATGATCTTACCATATATTAAGACTAGGTGGTAATGGCAGAGTGACAGACACATACATTAATAGAACAGGATAGAGAACCCACCAATAGAGCTACAAAAAGGCAACAGCAATCCAGTGGAGGAAAGATAGCCTTTTCAACAATGGTGCTGAGGTTATTGGACAGCCACAGGCCAAAAAAAGAAAGAAAGCACAAGCATGCGTGTGCATGTGCACACACCTATACACACAGAATTCAACTTAAACCTCACAACTAAATGTAAAACTACAAAACTTTTAGAAAAAAATAGGTAAAAATCTTCAGGACTTAGAATTTGATAAAATTTTCTTTTTTTTAAATTTCTTATACTCAAACCAAAATCATTATTCATGAAAGAAAAAAGTGATAGCTGTAACTTTATCAAAATTTTGAAAAATGTCTACTCTAAGGAAACTCATGGGACCAGGATAAAAAAAATTCAAGCTACCGAGTGGCAAAATATATTTGCAAATTACATATCCGACAAAAGACTAGCATTCAGAAATACAAGAATGCTCAAAATTCAGCAATAAAAATAAACAATCCAATGAAATTTTAAGATGGGCAAAAGATATGAATTGACATTGCACAAAAAATATATATACAAGTACCAAATAGACACATGAAAAGATGTTCAGCATCATCAGTCATCAGGCAAATGCAAATTAAAACTGCAAGGAGCTATCACTGCAGACATATCAGAATGGTTAAAATAAGAGTGACAACACCAATTCTGATTAGGATGCAAGAAACTTGGATCACTTACACATTGTTGGATGGAATATAAAATGGTACAGCCCCTCCAGAAAATAGTGTAGTGGTTCCTTATAAAACAAAATGCCTAGTAGCCATATATTATGGACTGAACAGCTTTTATCCTTCCCAAATTCACATGTAGAAACCCTAACCTCCAGTATGACTGTATTTGGAGATGAGTTCTCTGAAGAATTGATCAGTGTTAAATGAGGTCATAAGCATGGAGCCCTGATCCAATAAGATTAGTGTTTCTATAGGAAGAGACATCAGAGAGCATGGGTTTCTCTCTCTCTGCACATACACAAATGAGCACACAGTGAGAGACAGCCATCTCCTGCACAAGCAGAGACCTCTCCTCAGACAACAATCCTGCTGGCACCTTGCTCTTGGCCTTTCTGTCTCCAGAAATGTGAGAAAATAAATTTCTATTGTTTAAAGCCCCTTGGTCTGTGGTATTTGTTCCCACAGCCCTAGCCAACTAATATACCAAATAACCCCACAATTGCACTGTTGGTTATTTACTGTAGAGAACTAAAGATCATGCTCATACAAAATCCGTACACAAATATTTCAGCTTTATTTGTAATAACCAACAACTGGGATCTACCCAGATATCCTTCAGCAGGTGAATGGTGGAACCGACTGCGGTCCATACATACATACTGTGATCCATGGAATACTATTTAGCGATAAAAACAAAGACAGAAACTTTGATAAATCTCCAGGATATAAATCAACACCAAAACAACAAAAAGAACCTAAACATTACATACTGCGGTATTTTTGTTTATATAACAGTTTTAAATGATGACATTTTAGAAATGGAAGATGGGTTAGTGGTTGCCAAGGGAGGTTTGTGCAGGGGGAAGGTGAAGAGTGTTGGGTGTGGTGATAAAACTGCATCACAAGGGATCCTTGTAATACTGGGTCTGTTCCTTGTCTCGATTGTGGTAGTGCATCCATAACCTGCATGAGTGATAATGTTGCACACACACACACACACACACACACACCCCTACATAAATATATGTCAGTATAAGTAAAACTGGTAAAAATACAAGTAAAATCTGATAAGATAGATGGATTGTAACAATATTAATAAACTAGTTGTGGCATTATGCCATAATTTTGCAAAAATGTTATCAGTAGGGGAAATTGGACAAAGTATACCAGGGATCTCCTTATTATTTATTACATGTACATGTGAATTACAATCATATCAAAATTCAATTTCAATTAAAAAGTAAAGACTGCATGGCTCTATGATCACTAATTGTCCCATAAAGTTGCACTTCGTCAACAATTTGTAAATGTAGAGAACTAGGATCCCTGGGTGGCTCAGCGGTTTAGCGCCTGCCTTCGGCCCAAGTCATGATCCTGGAGACTCAGGATCGAATCTCACCTCATGATCCCTGCATGGAGCCTGCTTCTCCCTCTGCCTGTCTCTCTCTCTCTCTGTCTCTCTCTCTCTCTCATGAATAAATAAAATCTTAAAAAAATAAATGTAGAGAAGTGGTTACACATTAATCATGAGGACAAGGGTGGTAGAGGTAGAAGGTGTTGGCTATGAAAAAATTTTCGAAGAAGAGAGTTTTGAGAAATTATTTCAGAATGATTTGAGTTAGAGGATTTCTCTTTCCCTTTCTGCTATTCAGGGAAAATTTCATGTTGGTTGCTTGAATAATGGCAGTGGTGGTCCAAGCCATGGAATACATGGTGGTCCAAAGTGGAATACAATTTGGAAGGAACTTAAATTTCAGAGTGCTATGACTGGCAAAGTGCAAATAATGCTGTGGGAGTAAATGCTGAACATTCTTTGCTTGACAGAAAGCAAAAGAGAAAAAAAAAAAAAAAAGCAGTCCTGATGCGTAACCTTTGTGGAGAAAACCTTGATTTGGTATCCTTGCTGATTTTAGCTGTGTAAATTCTCCCACCGTGGTCAAATTTAGGCTACAATGGGTTGTTGTTACGAACTTGTGGGAAGAAATGTGAACAGTTGACTCTTCTGATCTGATATGAGCTGGCTCAAGCAAGAAAGAATGAGTAGTGGAAGTAGAAATAAGGTACTTTCCGCAGTTGGGTGAAGAGGTTGCACAAACCTGAGGATCTGGTTTAATGATGTCCCCATACATTTGCAAAGCAAGAGAGGATTGTCTGCAAAGAAGCCTTTGGTTACATTTTTCCTTTTTATTGAACCTGAGTCTGAAAGATGAATCTTTCTCATATAACCCCTTTTTTACTATAGTACACATTTTAAATGTGTGTAGGAAGACTCTTTACCATTACTCAGAAAAGCTTTCAAGTTCACTTTGATAAAGGAATACCGCCCTCTACTAGAGCCAGTTGAGAATGATGGATTTTTCCCCATATCTATTTTTTATATATAACTTGGTGTAAAAAAACAAACAAAAGAAGTTACAGATCAAAAACAAGATTTTTGTGTAGTAGAAGCTGAAGAGCCAAGAAGCATTCTCCTTTTCAACATAAGAATAGTACATATTATATATATATTTTTAGGAAATACAGATCTCTTCCTATTAGTTGATATTTTTATTCTTATGACTTCATTTTATCTTCTGAAAATGATGAAGCACTATAATTAATTCTTATTTTCTCTTTCCTCTTTTTTAATATTAACTTCCTTTCACTGCTATTCTCTGGGAGAAGTTTTACTCCATTGTACAATTTTTTCTCTCTCTTTTCTTCTCCCTTTATTTTTATTTTCTTTCTTCGCTTTCACAGTTACTTAAATAAGTATTTGTTGCCAAAGTACAAGTGAAAAAAAAAACTAAGTAAAAAAATATAAGAATGAATTTGTCTTATATCTGCCAACATAAATGATAACCTATTATTCTAAACATATTTGTATTTATTCAACTCAAGTCCACTGTTATTTATAATTGAAAATAGAGTTATTCAACACAGAATAGGAAAGCTCTGGGCTCCCCTTCCCCCATTAAAACTCTGACTCAACAACAATTCATAAATACATTTTCTTTGTGAGAAATCTGGAATTGAAATTGAGTGGCTCCTGCACACTGGGTAAATGTGAAACTAGACTAACCAAAAAAGGTAGGGAGATTCAGGACATCCTCTTTCCTGGGTCCCTGTCCTTGTGCAGCAACATATAATCAGGAAGAGAACCCCCAGCTCCCACGTTCTCCAAAAGGAAGAAAGAGATCGGTTCACTTGTTTAGCACAACAAACTTTCCTTGATGGGCTCCTCAGAGGACTAGCTTCTCTTACCATTCTTGTAGTTCTGATGGGACCCCCATGGGGTACCTTGGAAGAGAATGAAGACGGTACCTTGGGGTAGCAGAAGCCTTGCACACTCCCTCTGCTCAGCACAGAGCAAGCAGATGAAGAATCCTCATTCTCAGCTTCTCCCTCGGGAGGGAAAGAGTTGACCATGTCCCTTGTCTTGCCAAACTTGGAGCTCTGATAGTCCCAGCACAGTCGAGCCCTAACAGTAGCATGGGCTGCAAGAGACTATGGATTCATCCTCACCTCCAACAAGAGCCTAGCCACTAACCCCCAACCCTGCCTTGAGCACAGAGTGAGCAGACAAGAAAACATCCCAACTGTCACCTGCCCCCTGGGGAGAAAATAATTGATCAGTGTATCTAATATCCCACCTTCTCCCAGACTCCCCAAAGAACTAGCACCGGTCCTACTATCTTTACTGTTTTTGCGGTAACAAGAATGAAAATAACCACATACATTTATGACATAATTTTGTCAGCTTCTGAATATTTTAAGTGCCAAACAGCTTACTATATTATGAGAAAATGTTTTATTATAAAACATTATCTAAAAATATGAAGTAATCCAAAATTGAAACCTCAAGATATTTGCAGTAGTGAT
Organism: Canis aureus; assembly: GCF_053574225.1. Taxonomy (NCBI): domain Eukaryota; kingdom Metazoa; phylum Chordata; class Mammalia; order Carnivora; family Canidae; genus Canis; species Canis aureus. The sequence continues at coordinate 65,040,466 of NC_135623.1, read as the reverse complement.
AAAGTATATGTTTAATATAAGTAAACTGTAATTTGAAGTTAATATAAAAATAATAAATATTAATTTTATAATATTTAATAACAAATACATATAACATACTTGTAAACATTATTAATACCAACTTAATAATAAATATTTTGGTAAATACCTAATTGTTTACTGATAAAATACATAATAAATATAATAGTTAATAAAATAATAGCGGTTAAAAAACATTAAAATGACTATATTTTAAATTATAAGCAACATATAAAGTGAAATCATAAAATATGTAACATGTGCTTTATTCATGTAATCAGCAACAATGTTACTATGCTTCCAGGTGCAATTTTTATACAGAGTAGTACATTTCTTAACATCCACATTTATTTTATTTGATTTCTTTAATTTTTCTTTTGGTGTCTCAAAATGTGAACAATTCCAAAAGGATGAGCAAATAAAACCAGTAGAAGGTTGCATTGTGACTCTATGATGTATACATACAGAGACAGGGAAAGAGGTGGAAATTCGCACGTATCCCTCTGCTTCTTCAAGAGTGCCAAGACTGTCTCTTGGTACCTAGGTTTTACTCTGGACCCTGACCACACAGGATAGCCGCTGGAAAACATATGGGTTACGATCACATGTAGTACAGGACCACATGACAACATCCCTGAAGAAATAGCATCATTTTCTAAGTGACCAGTAATGATTAGTTGTATTGTATCCTGAGACAATGCTGTCTTTATTACATTGTTCACATCCATTCCAATCCAGACCTAAATTACCACTCTCATTAAGTCCATAATACTTCCCAGTTTTTATAGTAGCTTTTATGTGACATCTCTGCATTACTCAAAATCTAGTCTACTTTTCTGACATTTTAAATTTGTTATCTGTATTCCTAGTTAAAATTTCATGGACAGATGTTTAATTACTCTAAGTAGCCTGCAATGTATTTTAGAAAGAATGTTATACTTTATATTTCACATTTACATTCATTTCTAGACAGTTAGTGATACTATTGTTTGATATAAATAACCAGTTCTGAGGAAAAATTATAACATTCACCAATGTCATTTCTTAATAATATTCTCTTAGATCGATGAAATTTAGAAATAAAAGATATTCCATAAAAATTAGAATTTTTTATGTATGTGGAGTTATGGAGAGACAGGCACATAAACGTATGCAATTTTCCATCTATCATTACCTCGTAATACCATGAAGGCAGCATTATTTTAGCATTTTTGTTTCTTTATTTGCTTATTTTACTTTATTTTTTGTTTAAACTCTTCCTGAATTATCATCAATTATTGTTACATGTGTGTGTTTGTGTGTGTGTGTGTGTGTGTGTGTGTGTGTGTGTATCCTGGGTATATCTTATTAAATCCACCTCTGCTTTCTATAACAAAAAATAACACATACAATATTAAACTCAGGTAATAAAGGGAACGCTTTTAAGCAGACAAAATCAACAGGTAAAATAGCTAACATTCTGTGACTTCCACAATGATATATTAGTATTTATCTTTTTGACCTTGAAGTCAATAATATATGTATTTTATAAATAAAAAGGTATTCATAATTTCAGTTGGATCAGCATTGCTTCTATGTGTAGATAAAAGGGTATTAAAAGCATCCATTATTTTGACCATATAATGCCTTTTTAACCATACTCAAAGCTTGCAGGAAAAGTTAACTTTTATGACGTAGTTTTGTTTTTCTTTATGGGATATGAAATATTAGGGTTTGTTGTGTTATTGGACTCTTCATGAATCATAGATATACAAATAATATAGTGTGATCTTTTTAATTGAGTAATGATATGAAAAGGCTTTGTCTAGTTTAAAATATCTTGTCTAATTTCATTATTTCAATTCCTGGCTGTCTCTTCACTTAAAACTAATGCAATGCCATCTGCTCCCCAAATCCACTGAAATATCTTCCCCTAATTACAAAGGCATCCAGCTTAGTTACCATATAAACTAATCATTTTCAGAATTGGTTTGATATAACTTTTCATAGTATTTGGAATTCTTTTTTTTTAAGATTTTATTTGACAGACAGGGAGAGAGAGAGAGAGAACCAGCAGGGGCAGTGGCCAGCTGAGGGAAAGGGAGAATCAGGCTCCCCACAGAGCAGGGAGCCTGACAGGGGACTCGATCCCAGGACCCCGGGATCATGACTTGACCTGAAGGCAGCTGCTTAACCAACTGAGCCACTCAAGTGCCCAGTATTTGAAATTCTTAAGCAGTCTATATATCTAGAAATTCTCAACGGTATTATTTTCCACATTTTCTTCAATGTTTCTTTCACAACATCTTATTCTCTTTTATGGGCTCCTATTTCTTTTCCTTTCGTCTTAAGAAAAGGTTATTCTCAGATACCTCACCTAGTGCTCTTCTTTTCCACAATTCACCCTCTATTTTGATTACCTCAACATCACTTGTGTTGAGTTTGAACGAATTTTCTACTAATTTTATAGCCTATTTTCAAATAAATAATAATTTTCTCTGACACTCAACTAACATTTACATTTTAATTAACTCTTACTGAAAATTTGTCCTAAGCTTCCAGGTTCATAAGTCTAGCTATGTATTTAGCACCTGCAGTTGGAGGTCATGCAGATGTGTCTCAGATTTAGTACATCCAGAACTGGCTCAATACCATTTCTCAAAAACTGTCCTCCTTGTTTCTTTTTTTATATCTCAAACAATGAAATCAATATCTGCTCAATTATTCAAATCAGGAAATAAGGGAATATTCCAAATTTGTTAGATAAATTCTTTCTGACCTTTAAACATATCATCTTTCATCATATCTTCTTTTTTACATGTGTAATATCACCCTTTATTTTAATATCTGAAAAATAGGTCTAAAAACAAAATTTTTACAATATCACAAACGTTCCTCCTGGACAGCCTATTTGCAACACTCCTTCTGGAGTACTTTTCTAATGTCCAAATTTCCTTATGTCATAGACTTACAATGCCATCTGCAATGCAATGCCATTTTAAAATCCTCTCCAAAGTTCTTAGAAGAGCATATTAAGACTCCCCGTGAACCCTCATCATCCACCAGACTCCATCAGCAGCCTCTACCTGAGGGATAATGCACTATATGCTGGTGTAGGAATACATCTTACTCATTATCCATTCCATGCATTTCTACTCATATTCTGGCTCTCTGGTATAACAATCATGTCTCTCACAAAATACACGAGCACACTGTCCTATGTTACAGTTCATTCTTTTAGTTCAGTTTTCATATTATCTATAAATTCCTCTCTTATCTTTGCCCTGAGATGGTTAGTCATCCCCTCACCTGAAGAGTTATCAAACCTTACAAATGTATGCCATAAAAAAAGAAAATGTATACCGTACTTAAAATTGTCTTAATATTATGTGGGTGTTTGTAGTGGTTTGTTTATATGTGGGAATTTCCACTAGCCTTACTATCAGGCATCTTTCCTCTCTATATTACCTGTTCTTGGCATATACTAAGATGAAGGCATTAAAAATATGTTGAGTGTAATAGTCTTAATAGGGCAATGTCTCATACTGCTATACAAATCACTTCATAGGTCAGTAAAGTCACAAGTAATTACAAGATTTTTTAAAATACATTTTTCAGCAAATTGTCTGTAAACCCTGGGAATATTTTTACATTTTATTAGAATGGCATTATGTATCTATTAATATGCTATTCATAAATATATATTACAAACATAATTTAAATTACTTAATAAATGACATTAATTAAAGAGATATTCCTAAACAATTCATTTTTCAAAATGAAAATCAACTGGAAATGCATGTTAGAATAAGATACAATATTGAATTTGAATATATAAGAAATTTAACTTTATCTTTTGAATTCTAATATAACATAACTTTTGGAATCATTAATAAAATCATAGCATATTTTAATGTCTTTTTATATGATTCATATGTACTTCCTAGTGGTACAAAGAGTAATCTTAGAAATCTAACACTTTCCATTTTATTTTCAAATTTTCTATTATCTCCTCCTGAAAATGATACAAGAGAACACATTCAGGTGATGAAACGTCAATTTAAAAACCAAGCAGATGGTGCTTGCTTGTCTTATCAGATGCATAATGTGAGGTATGTTTCAAAGGGGGAAAATTGCATTTAAATGTCCAAATAAGAATGTACAGTATGTCCACTGATTAGATATTTCGAAATGAGCAAAGAGCCAAAATGTTTCTTAATGCTAAGTCATGCAAGTCGCATTTCAACTTTTGGAGAACATGTAAGAATTGTGATTTTCAAATATGCTTAACATCAGAGCAATTTATTACTAAAAGGGACCAACATATCATCCGATACCACTCTTCCCCTCGAAATAACAATGCCACCTCCTAGCTTGGGAATATGTTAATATGTTATCTAACCTTATAATGCCAGTTCCAATTTTTGGAAGTAGTCTGGTCAAACAGTTTGAGGAAATGAAGATTGATTTATTTATTGATTCATTCATTTATTCATTTAGGTTTTTCTTCAAGACTTTTTGAAGTCTCAAATTCTGACATTCATGGTGTCTCTGTTGAGAGACTACACAGTGACTATTTCCTAAACATTGTCAAAGGGACACTTTTCATTTAATTTAATGTTTTTGAAACATACAGGAGCATCTTGAGTTTAACACTACTGATATTAATACTTTAATTTTATAGACAAAGAATCTCAAGACCTAAGACTTTAAGACCTTCTCTAGACTACAAAACAAAGAAAAAGAGAGGCTAGGATTCTCTTCACTCATAATCAAATGTTTTACCCACTGCAAAACTATGGCTGCAAACACAATTTAATATTTATCAAAAATTTTAGTTTACGCAGGGTAAAGCAAACATGGTCAAATTGAATGTTTTCAACAAAAACAACAGACATTCAAATTTCTTAAAGTTCAACTATAACTATCTTTACTTTTAATTCTTACTATATCCTAGTTATGTATATCATAACAGACAGCAAAATCTCGGGAATTGGCAGCATGTTCATTTATTTTCAAAGCACACATCTTTGAGTTTGCTAGGTGCTCCAAAAGGGCAAAAAAAGGTGTCTGAAAATAATTGGCCAATTGTTCTCTATCCTATAATTGAAGACCTTGAGTAACCATACAAGGAATTGTGCTTGCACAATATCAAATGTTTTTACCAAAGTTAAATCTCAATGAATGTTATTTAAAAAAAATTTTTTTTTTAAGATTTTGTTTCTTTATTCATGAGAGACACAGAAGGAGAGGCAGAGACACAGGGGGAGGGAGAAGCAGGTTCCCTGCAAGGAGCTTGATGCAGGACTAGATCCCAGGACCCTGGAATCATGACCTGAGCCAAAGACAAATGCTCAACCACTGAGCCACATGGTGCCTCTCAATGAATGTTATTACATCAGTCAAAAAGTTCAGAGATCTTTGTTCTTTACCTAATCAGTTGTATTATAGCATACCTATATTTAAAAGATTCGTAACAATAAGATAATTCTGGAATCCTACTGAATCTTTGCTTTCTAGTCTTTATTCATCTCAAAAAATGCTTCTGATTCTAGGCTTTCACTGTGGTAAACTTAATTATTGCTCTTTCCTTGTGAACAAAATTGCAAAATGTGTTTGTTCCCTGTCATTGTTGCATACAATCATTTAAGGAAAATTGGCAGGATGTATCTGAGATTTTGGCTCTGTGGTTTGAAGACAATCTGCATACGCTTGTGTAAAGGCAGGTGGCAAAATGTGAATCCAAAACTATATCCATTATGTTCATTTACTTTACCATTTAGAAAGCACAGATGTTAACTATATAACAACAAGGTGGTTTTTATTGTAATCACCTGCTGTTAGGGTCCCTCCTGGCACAGTAGCCGAATGGATTCTTGTTTCCTTCTCATTTACAAGGTGTTTCTTATTTGATGGCTCAAAACAAAACTGGAAATCATTTTTCATTCATAAGAAAGGCTTGAAACAAGATAATTTTGAAGAAAAAATCGGTGCAAATTTGAATTGCATGTTATCATAGTTAATTGTATACATTCATCATAATGTGATTTGTGTTGATTTTCAGCTTAAAAATCTTATTTTCTCTTTTTTTGTCTTTTGATTTGCTATTGTTTGGGCAGAATTCTTTCTATTCACTGACAATCCTGAAAATGATTACTTGATTCTTTTTTCCTTCAGCTCTCACTCGCTAAATAGAAAAGTTTAATATTTCCTTATTTTTACTATCTAATTAAAATTAATATTTTGAGGAGCTTTTGCTCTCAAATATCTGAACATATAAATATACAGTCCTAAGCAAATATGAATATAATATGTTAAAAATATAGTATATGTAACGCATACATTTATTGCAGATTTTTTTGATTAATGTACTACCAGAAGTTTTATCATCAGAGAAATAATTAATCTAAAATACAGAAAGACTGTTTCTAGAGGTAGTGTCCACTTGCCTTCCCTCTCATCATGTCTAATGTAACTAAAGCTCTTTTAGCTCTATGTTCAATTTTTCCTCTTTGGGTTAAGCTTCTCAAGTGTTCTAAATTCACCACTATTGACACCTACAAAGTGCATTGTTCTCAAAGCTCATTTTTCTCATAACTTCACTCTTCACCTGAGGCCTGTTGAAGGACAGTGCTTCATATTTTGCTGTTACTAACATAGTCTTTGACATAACTCTGTACTGGAATTGAAATCCGGTCTGTAATCAGGCCAAATCAAAATATTTTTCTCTGCTTCCTATTGATTTCCCCTCCTGTTTGCATGTATATTATCACATTTATAAAAGGTTGTAAAAACTAATAAATATGTGTTGGAATAATGGTATATGATAAATATAATGGCTGAAATAAAATTAGATACAAAAATGCATAGATTTATCCAATCATTCAATAAAAATGTATTAAACATCTATCATTTGCTAAAAATAACTCAACTCTGGCCTAGAAAAATTAGTGATATATAACTTCACACTCAGATTATTTAGTCTAATGGAAGAAAGATTCTAAAATTCACAGATTCTAAAATTATCAGATAACTTTTCTAAATGCCTTTTTTGTAGTTAAAAAAACTCCTCATGAATAAAACATTTAAAAAAAAAATAAGAATCTTAATATGGCCCCAAAGAACCTATCAAATTTTCATTACCCTTTACTTAAACCTGTTTTTAATCAAGTAATATTATCCAAAAAAGTTTACAAATATATGTATTATATATTTGTAAAGTTTTTTGTTGTTGCTGTTTTCTTGTTTTTAGTTTTGTCTTTTGGGGTTTTTTTGGTAAGTCAGCCTTTGAATTTTATCAAGTAAGAATCTTTAAAATATCATTGTATTAATCACTGAACCCTGGAGCGCTGTAACAAATAAAAATATTGTGATGGCTCAAATATGATAAATATTTTTTCTTGCTCATATAAAAAACAAAGTTTGTCTCTAAAAAACAAAGTATGTCTCTAAAAGATAAGTAGTTCTCTAAGTGGCAATTCAAGGACTCAGGTTTCTTCCATTTTATGGCTTCATCTTCAACATATGTCTTCAGAGGAAATGAGCAACAGGGTTCCTCTACAGGTCCAGGACCCTAAAATTACCACATATTTCTTGTGCTCATTTTCCATTGCCTGAATATCTGTCACTCAACTACCTACTTACTATAGGAAACATTGAAAACTGCACACCCCCATGAATCCAGGAAGAATAAAAAATGGGTTTGGTAACAAGCACAGGCATTAACCTCTTTGATATTGACCATAGCAACATCCTTCTAGATATGTCTCCAGAGGCAAAGGAAACAAAAGCAAAAATAAACTATTGATGACGGGCATTAAGGAGGGCACTTGATGGGATGAGCACTGGGTGTTATACTATATGTTGGCAAATTGCATTTAAATTAAAAAAAATAAAAATAAACTATTGGGACTTTATCAAAATAAAAAGTTTCAATCAACAAAATCAACATCAACAAAATCAAAACGTAACCAATGGAATGGGAGAAGATATTTGCAAATGATATATCTAATGAAAGGTTATCCAAAATATTCAAGGGACTTATAAGACTCAACATCCAATCACCAAATAATCCAATTTAAAAAATGGGCAGAAGACATGAAGAGGCATTTCTCCAAAGAAGACATCTAAATAACCAACACATGCATGAAAAGATGCTCAATATCATTGCTCATCATTGAAATATATATCAAAACCGCAATGAGATATCACCTCACACCTACTGGAATACTACAATTCAATAACACAAGAAACAACAGGAGTTGGCAAAAATGTGGAGAAAGGGGAATCCTCTTATACTGTTGGTGGGAATGCAAACTGGCACAGCTCTTGTGGAAAATAGTGTGGAGGTTCCTCAAAGAGTTAAGAATAGATCCACCAATTGAACTACTAGATATTTGCCCAGAGGATACACAAATACTAATTCAAAGGCATACATGTACCACAATGTTTACAGCAACATTACCTATAATAGCCAAATTATGGGAACGGCCCAAGTGTCCATCAACTGATGAATGGATAAAGCAGTCAGTCATACACACACACACACACACACACACACACACACACACACAGAGGAATATTACTCAGCGTTAAAATAGAGTGAAATCTTACCATTTGCAATGACATGGATAGAGCTAGAGAATATAATGCTAAGTGAAATCTGTCAAAGAAAGACAAATACCATACGATTTCCACTTATATGTGGCATTTAAAAAATTTAAAAAATGAACAAAGGGACAAACAAGGAGAGAAAGAGGCAAACCAAGAAGAACTCTTGACTATAGAGAATAAACTGATGGTTACTGGAGGAGTGGTGGGTGGGAGGATGGGAGGACTAGGTGATGGGGATAAAGGAGGGCACTTGTGATGAGTACTGGTGCTGTATGGGAGTGGTGAATCACTGTATCATACACCAGAAACTAATATTACACTGTATGTTAACTTGAATTTAAACAAAAACTTAAAATATTTTAAATTTAAAAATAAAATAAACAGCTATTTGTTTTGTGTCTCAAAAACCTATTCAATAAAATGTCTGCATGGGTGTATGTGTGTACATAGTATTAAACTCCATACATACTGGAATTAATCCTTAAAATATACCTATTTGAATCCTGAGAATCACAAGAAGTTATTTATGGTGATTCTGAATTTCCTTTTTCCCCCTTCTTTCATTGTTTTTATTATTGTTCTTCCTTAAATATGGGGGGGTGAAATATATAATAGAACACTTCCTGTAATCTTTATCTTCCAATAATACTTTATAATCTTATTTCTGTTATAAAATATATCAGTTGATACTACTCAAAACAGTAGGCAATGTAAAAGGAAAATTTGGTAATTTTTTTTTGTAAATAGTTTGCTCCTCTGTGTTATTGAGAACAACTTTTGACAAGTATCAGGAGATAAATATTTTCCACTTTAAAAACACATCCCATAATAGAGTAAAGATAAAAGGTTCTAGCACCGTAATGGAACAAAAAACATCACTGCCCTTTGGAGAAAAATGCTGTAGAAGTTTTAAAAAAGTACTCAAATGACTCTTTGTTGCATTATGACAAAAAAAAAAAACCTCCAAAGTATCATCAGTTTTTGATATAGACGTAACATTTTGAAGAAATAATTGACTCAGAGGATGTGAACTAAATTTTCCTTTAAGTTACTATTATTGAAAAGCATGATTAAATCACAGATTTCTCATGCCAACTTTATTAGAATATGATATTTATATTTAAATTTGAAAGTAGATTACCACAGTTAAAATGTTTTTTAAAATGATCAAAACTGATTTTGAATTTCTTTTTCTAGTCCAAAATTCCCTTCTATCTGATGCAATGACTTGAAAATAAATTATAGTGTATCTGATTGATGTACTTTTGCTAAAAAGGTAACATTCCACCTATATAATATTCAAAATGCAAATACTGCATGTTGGAATGCTTGAAATTCACAGAGAGAGAAAGATAAATGATAGTGGAAACTGAAGATTAATTTCGAGAAACTGTAAGCCCTCTTTATACTACTTCTACAAAATAAAATTTCAGGGAACTATCTTGACTATTTTTGCATAAAATAAATCAACTCAGAGAACAAATTACCTTCTGTGTGCCAAATAGTATTTAAAATCTTCAAAATATTAATTTTTAGTCTTCATTAGAGCCACAGGAGTTCATTTCGTTTTATTTTTAGGTATTTTTTTCTTACTTTTGGTTGTAAAACTTGAGACACAAAGCAGTTAAGCAATTCATACAACGTCGCACACCTGAAAAATGGCAGACCTGGGTGTGTGGCCTGGTGTGGCCCCAGAGCTCAGCTCTTAGCCACTCCTTCGTAGTACTTGTACAAGTAATTGTACGCAGCTCTACGACCAGAGAAATAAAATGGAGAAAGCTATGACTATGTGATCCTCTCTTGAAAATTCACAGTACCCTTTTAAAAGGCCTAAAAAAAAGTCTCTTTACAGATACTGGCTACAGTATTCCCCAATATATTTGTCCCACAAATTTTTATTTAATGAAGCATATATTAATATTTTGTAGAACTAATGTTTCCTAAAATACAATTTGGGAACAAATCTCTGTGGCATCTATTGAATTTTCAGCTACATTGTCATTTCATGTACTTTGATATTAAAACAGGTTCTGGGATTCCGAAAGATATATATTTCTTATTAATATTTATATTATATCCAAACATTTCCCAGGGATTATTGTCAAGTTTCACTTTAACATTTAACCCATTGTTTAGAAATATCTATAGGGTAGTAGTAGAAGAGGTTTTAGTAATGGTAATCCTCAGAGCATTTAATTTAATATATTCAGTGAGGCAGACCCAAGAGCCAATTGGTGATATTTATTTATTTTAGATAAATCCTATGTTTATATTTAATTCTTAAGATAAATATGTGATTATAAGCCACACTGTATATAAGATCGAATTTTACATGAACTGTTGTGTATGAAATTTCTGATTTACAATAGAATAACGACATCTCAGTCTAATACTGTGTTGGCAGTGGTTTCATAGATTAATAACTATGATCAATGACATATTTTTGTTTTTCAAACTCTGTCTTGATTTAAACATCAAGTAGGATTTTAGGTCAATGTTTCATTTCTGATTTCATCTCCATGTTTTCAGACTTATTGTACACTATGCAAAATTCACTCTCTTCTCAGTAGAGTCATTTTGAGATTAACTCTGTAGCTTGTTTCAGCAAAAGCTGAGTGAAGGAAATTTAGATTCAATTGTAGTGTATGTAGAAAGTCCATTAAAATGCTGTCACAATGTACAAGTCGCTCAATAATTCAAGTGCTTGGCATCTACGTGAAAGGAAAACATTTAAAAAATCTCATTATAAAATAATGTTATAATTTGATTATCCTGTAAGAAAATTCATATGGTTTATAATTTTTAACTCTCTCTTGCTTTGACTTCAATGAAAGTGTACTTGTTCAGTCATTGTTGGCACTGTACCATTCTTCGAGTCTTCCGCTTCTTTCAGTGTTCCTTTAGGGATCTCCAAGATACTGCCAACACGTCTCATCCCCTCTCTATATAGTCACTTTGTATCCCTGATTTATAAAAATGGTAGAAGGGAGTAAAAATAGGTTCCAAAGGTTTTTGAAGATTAGAGGAGAAAATTCAAGTGAGATGTCTAGGATAGGGTTGACATCATCATGTAGTGAGCTTTCCATGCCTTCACATGGTGGTTACTCCGTGTGGTGCATTGTTTGTTGCTGTTGCTTTGTTATTATTATTGGATGCTTATCAAGTGCTTAAATCACTTAATCTCAAAAGTTATAATTGTTTTTGTCATGAGTACATATGGCTTTTCTCACTGAGACATAAGCAATATACCAAAGTTTACATTGGTAGTAGAATTCAAAATCATAATCTATTTACGTCTTGCTATACATTTTAGCTTTGTAGGAAATTAAAACATTTTGCCATAACACAACCACCGATTTAATGTCTCTGGTCAGGGTCATTCTCTCCATACTCTGGTACCAAATTTTCAATTTCCTGTTGACCTTTCTATAGCTTGTTTTCTTGGCTACTCAAGCACATGCACACAACACTGGGGCTATTTCTTATATAACATTTATTTTTCTCCTCTTGCATTCTCTATTTTATTAGTTCCATTATCATTGTACATGTTAGTTTTAGAAGCTTGAGGTAATGATAATAATAATTAAATAATTTATTTGTGTTGATTCTGTTCTATGTGCCACGTGTTCTGTTTGGTAATTCATAAGTATTATCTCATTCTATCCCATAACACCATCATGGTTTAAGTTTTCATACTCTTCTCATTTACAAATGTTTAATGGAGTCTTAGATAGGCTAATTGACTTGTCCAGATTCACCAGTTTGTAACAATGAGATTTTGACTCAAACCTACACATCCTACCTTGAGAGCCAATAAATTAGTGATCAAACTATTTAACTCTATAGAATTCATTTTCAACAGAATAACATAACTACATCTACATTACCATGTGACCATCATCACCATCCATGCCCAAAACTTTTTCATATTTCCCAACTGAAACTCTACGCCCATTAGATATCGGTCCTCTGTTTCTCTCTTCCCTCTGCCCTGGCAACCACCGTTCTACCTTTTATTCTTATTAATGTGACCGCTGTAAGTACTACATATAAATAGAATCATGAAATATTTGTCCTTTTGTGACTGGCTTATTTCACTTACCACAATAGGGTCTTTAAAGTCCTTCCATGCTGTAGTGTATATCAGATTTTTTTTTTTTTTTGCTTTTTAAAAGCTGAAGAATATTCATATATTGTATATATATATACAATTCATATATTGTATATATATGCCATGTTTTGATTATTCACTGATGGATCAGGGCAATTGACCTCCTTCCACCTCTTGACTATTGTGAATGATGCTGTAGATATCTTTTTGATCTGAGATCCTGTTTTCAGTTCTTTCAGATATGAATTGGTGTATCATATAGTAGTTCTATTGGTGATTTTTTGAAGAACTGCCATATTGTTTTCCATAGAGGGCTGCACCTTTTTGCATTCCCACAAATAGTACACAAGAGTTCCAAGTTCACCACATCCTAGCTACAACTTCTGCTGTTTTATGTGTATGGGTGATTTTATTGTAGCCATCCTAATGGGTATAAGATAATATCATGGTTTTGATTTTCAGTTCCCTAAAGATTAGTTTGTCGAGCATCTTTTCCTATGTTTGTTAGCCATTTCTATTTTCCAGGGGAAATATCAGTCGAAGTCCTTTACTTATTTTTTAAATCAGTTTATTGTTGTTAAGTTATTGGAGTTCTTTGTAAATTCTGGATATTAATGCCTATGAGATATATTATTTGCAGTTTTTCTCTCATTCTGCAGGTTTTCTGTTCACTCTGTTGATTGTGTCTTTCGATGCACATGCTTAATTTTGATACAGTCCATTTAATCTATTTTTACTATTTTGTGCTTTTTTTGTCATATACAAGAAATCATTGCCAAATCCAGTATCATGAGGCTTTTTCCCATGTTTCTTTTGTGTTTTATAGTTTTAGGTCTTACATTTATGTCCTTGATCCATTTGGAATTAATTTTTATATGGTATATAAGTCCACATTTTTGTTTATCCATTTATCTGTTAATGGGCACTTCAGTTGTTTCCAGTTTTTGGCTATTGTAAACAATGCTGTTATGAACATGAACAAGTCCATGCTTTCATTTCTTTTGAGAATATGCCCAGAAGTGGAAATGCTGGATCATATAGTAATTCTGCATTTAATTTTTGGAGGAATTTCTGTGCAATTCTTTCACTTTGCTATCATATGCTTCTATTTTTCTATTATCTATCTATCTATCATCTATCTATCTATCATCTATCATCTATCACTATTTTTAATTTAGTCCCACATTATTTTAATTTTGTATCAATCTTTTCTCTGAAGGTTATAGCACTTAGGTTATTTTCTTCATTACACTGCCCCCCCCCAAAAAAAATCGTTCATTCCATTATTTACACACATAGAAAATTGCTATAGCCTGGTTTTACTATATTTTATTTTATCTAGTTCTTTTGTTTCCCTTTCTTCAATCCAGTAACCCCAACATACATAGTATCTGTTCTCTCTTTCTTTGATTCTTTTAATTACTCACTGTATATTTGCCTCCTGATTTAACTAGTTCTCATTTCCAGGCCAGTCCATCCCACATGGTCAGCACTTTAAGCACTCTTTTGCCTACATTCTTTTCACACATGCCTTATTGCCCAACCTGTTCACTGCTTGGCAAACTTTATCCAAGGCTAATACGAATTTCTGCTTCCTTGTCTACAACCAAATGGATCTACATTCCTACAGAACAAAGGTCTTTAATCCATGGGCTAACTCTAGCCTACCACTTATTTTTGCAAATAGGGTTTTATTGGAACAACAGCCATACCCATTTATTTATGTATTTTCTACGACTGCTTTCATGTTAAAACAAAAATTACATAGTTGCTACAAAAACCTATGACCCACAAATCCTGAAATATTTACTATCTAACTTTTATACCATATGTTTACCAATCACTGCCTATAACAAATCTCTCAAAATAACCACTGCAAATTCAACCACGACTTGGATATCAGTTCTGCCCAGCAATGTTTCTACATTTTTTGAGTTATCTCTATTTCCATAGTCCACTATTTCAAATGATCTCCATTGTGCTTCAGCCTTGATTCATCATTCAAAGTGAAAATTATTTCCATTAATTTTATGTTAACCCAACTGATTAACTAATATCTAGATTTATTGCTTCTAATTACTTCCTTTCTTAATAGGAAATAATCCTCTAACTCAAGCATGATTTCTCAACTATGTGCAAGCTCATACTCCCTTTTTCATATACTTTACTCATCAATCTGTTCTTTCTTAGCCTTAATTTTTTCTACTCTTCTTCCTATTAATAATCAAATATAGATACGATTATCTATCTATCTATCTATCTATCATCTATCATCTATCATCATTCTGTCACAGTACATAAAATATATATGAGACCTCCCTTGAACCCACCTCTCCCTTGAACCCACAACTCTCTTTATCCCTTTCACAATCACTCTTGAATGTTTCTACTACCTCTAATTAAGTTAGGTGCTAACTATAATTTGGACTTACCCCCACTCTTCCAAGATATTTTTATATCATCTGTGATTTGCTTCTTGCTATTTTCCATCTTTTTCCTCCTGAGACTCAATGTCCACCCTTCACCGTTGAACATTTTTTAAAGCACTTCTCACTTGAATTGACCTATTCCATTTTCCTCCAACTACTTTTGATACTTCTTTGAGTCCTTGATGGACTATATGACCTATGGTGGTATGGTAGTGGGAGAAATGGGCACATACAAGAACATACCCCACAGAAACATTTTATATAACTTAATGTTAAGGATATTCATCCAAGTGCTTCCACTACTTATTGTATAACTTGAGAAAATCTCTTACTTCTGTTGGCTACATCTATAAAATGTAGTATAATAATTATACCTATCTCTTTTTTAGGATTAAATGAGTTAATATATGTAAGTACTGCAATAGTGCTGTGCACATAGTAATAATGTCTATATACTATAAGGTTTTAGGAATGGCCTCCAAAACTTTCTGTTAAACACCTCAAGGTCAATGGATCTTAAGATTTTCATAATTGGATAATGTCAAAAAAACTGTTAAATGTCTTAAAAGCCCTTTCATAGTTTTCATAGTTGACCCTACTTTCCTATCCAGTCTCATCTTGTACTTAACCAATTGAACAATCAACCTTTTTCATTTCTATTAAGAAACTGAATTTAAGTTTTAAAATTTACATTAGGCACACCTCTTTGAAACCCTCTAGCCATCTGTTCCAATCAACAAATCTTATTAAATATCTATTTATTTAAAAGGTGATAAAATCAACCCATATTTAAACATTATTGCATAAATAAGAAAATTATGATCATTGTTTTTCACTTTGAAGAAAAATTACAATTGTACAGAAAGTATTTGGTCATATTAGGAACTGCTCAATATGTTTTGGTACATGATTTTTTAATGAACAACAATGAGTAATTAGAGTTTGAAAATAAAGTGTAATTGAAACAATTTAATAGTGAAAGAAATATGATATTAAAATAACTAATAAAATATTTATGGTAGGCAGAAGCTCTCCTCCACTTTTAAAGATATCCACATCCTAGGGGCTCCTGGGTGGCTTAGTCGGTTGAGTGTCTGACTCTTGATTTTGGCTCAGGTCCTGATCATAGGTTCATGGGATTGAGCCCTGTGTTGGGCTCCGTGCTCAGCAGGGTGTCTGCTTGGGATCCTCATTCTCCGTGACCCCATCCATTCCATAAATAAATCAATATTTAAGAAAAGAATATACATATCCCAATTCTTGGAATGTGTTAATATGTTATATGGGAAAATTAACATTACTGGTATAGTTAGGCTTGGGGACCTAAAGATAGAGTCCCCTGTATTATCTTGATGGGGTTAGCTAATCATAAGGGCCCTTAAAAGCAGAGAGCTTACTTTGCTGAAGCCAAGAGGAAGCCACAGAAGGGAACTTCAGAGAGATTGGAAGGATAAGAAGGATTAGACATGCTATTGACGGTCATAAGATATAGGGGACCCGAAGCACATACCATAGAAGGGGCCTTCGGAGCTAAGGGTGACAGCAAGGAAACTTCAGTTCTACAATTTTAAGGACTAAATTGGGCCAACACCTGCATGAGCGTGGAAGTGGATCTATCATAGAGCCTCTAAAAAAGAATGCAACCCAGCTGACTCCCTGATTTTAAGCTTTGAGAAACTCAAAGCAGAGGACCCAGCTGAACTACAGTATACCCAGATGTTTGACCTTAGAAATTGTGAAATAATAAAATTTGAGTTGTTTTAGATTGCTAAGTTAGTAATAATAATTTGTTAGGACAGCAATTGGAAATTAATGAACATTTTATTACTATAATTATTATATAACTTATTAATCAGTATCTTTGCACAGAGGAAAGTATCCATTCATGCAGAGTTACTTGTATAATAAAAATTATCTTCACCATCATAAGTATTTTTGAATATTTTGAAATTTGAAACTTTGATATTTGGCTATTATGAAGTCAGTAACAGAATATTTGATCATCAGTGTTTTACAGACTCATAGATATTAAAAGACTGTGCAGATTGTATATTATCTCTCTTCAAGAAGTTACAACCTATTAAATCCCAATGTTTTATTTATATGGGTCCTTTTAAATGGATTTGAAGCATGACTCTGAAGCTTATTATGCTAGAAGATTAATTTTACCCAGTTAATCAATCACGAAGTCAGTGATAAACACTGAGCACTACCATGCACAGAAATAGAATAAAGGCTTAAGGAATTTTCGGAATGCCTTGTGCAGAAATCATGTAGTATTCTTTTCAACACAGCAGCAAATTAATTCACTTCTGAATTTGTAAACCAACGAGTATAAAATATACCAGGTACTAGGATACTAGGAAAGCTCAGAGGTCAATAGATGCATCTTCTGCCTTAATTCTCTGTGTAGATTCTTACCATAATAATAGAAGAAAAAAAAAACTTGCTCAGGTAGTGAATTATTGTTTCAAAAATTATTTTCAGCTATTGCCACAAAATATATTCAATCCTGCTATCTTCAAGTGTGAATCTCAGGAAGCATCTTTCTACTCAATAATGCCATGGATATCATTAGTGATGGAACAGAATGATTTTTTTTAATCTTCCCATCCACATGTGAATGAGTTCCTCTTCAATAACAGCATTTGTATTCTTTGTCTCCTATGTTCTAGCAGCAGCAATACATGAATTAAAGACACTATTTGAAACATAGCACTTGTGAGGCTTTAATTTTTACTTAAAATACAGCAGAGCATCTTAGGAATGACCTGATAATAAAGATAATTAATACCATGAGATTTGGAAAGATGGAACATACAGGCTTAGCAAAACTGCTCGTCTAGTAAAGTTTATTATCTCCTTTTAACTAACTCAACGAATGGTCATCAGAGTAGAGCAAAGTGAGAGTTCCACATCATTTCCCCTGACTGCATTGCCTATCTTATCATTTGTCAGAGTCCTCTGGTTTGGAAAATTGTAAATGGACTCACTGTGTTAGATTCAGAAAATATTATCAATACACACACACACACACACACACACAACCTTTAAACTGACTGGCTTTAGAAATGCTTAGACTACAGTGGCTATAATCGGTGTCCTCGAGCTAACTGTTGTGGAGGGCAGTTAGCTTTCTTCATTTCATGATCACAGACAACTTGTTTAACCACATGTGGCTGCATTTTTAAGCTCATGTGAAGAGAGAATCCAAATAATCCATTACTTTCCTAATAAAGAAAATACTAAAGGTTAACCATGATGGTCTTCTTTCAATGTAAAGAATAGCCCGCTACCTAAATAATTTATTTCAAAAGTATGCACAGACATGAAACTTTTTGATGACTGTGTGATTGTATCCTGCTGTCATAGATTGCGTACCATCCTAAAGTAACATCCAGTCCTTGAATACTGTGCAAACAAGGTGAAAGACATCTTTAAAGAATTCCATATCTTGCAGTTTATTTGCTGGGCAGAGAGAAGAGCATTAGTACCAGAGCACAACAGAAATCTCTTTTTAGTCAGTCTTTCCTACGTTTCAATCACAGCTCATCAGGTGTTCAACAAACTTGATGGAATACTTGCCATGTAGAGACGTTTTTCTCCAAAGGCTTTTTTATTATTATTATCCATACCATATTAGCTAGGTAAGATACTTATTTATATATAACATAGTAATAAATGATATATTCAACTACAGTTTCACCAGAATGTATCAGTCACTGAAAATTCTGATTACAGTATGTTTAAAACTGAATGCTGTTCTGGATAAGAGATCTTAAATCTGAGACCGAGAATGTCTGCAAGGAGGAGAGGATTTTGCTTTTCTATTAGGAGCACAGAGTGATAAAACAGAAGGATCTCCTGATATTGCAGAAATGATTCTTTCTCTTATTTCTCTGAGGAAGTTTTCCTTTAAAGAAAATCCCAGACCCCAGGAAAGCATAAATCTAAGAAAGACTGTCAGGCTCCATTCATTTCTCCACAAAATAAATGTGCTTTGAGTGATACTTAAACCCAAATGGTATCCCTACCGTTTGCCAATTATGCTACATACCAGCTGTGGAAAGATTAAAGGGAATAATATAGTTCATATAGAAAATGTATAGTTTACTCATCACTCTTGTCCTCCAAGAAACACTCCTCCCTCTGCAAGAAATGCACAAGCAACAAAAATCTAAATACTAAGATCTTTACAAAAGTTTTTCTTTTTTTTAACTGGGACTGCAAAAATGCTGCTTTATTTATTTTTCATCTCCATAATGTGACAAGTGTAGCACTTTTCATCACCTAATACCAATCCCTGAAGCTGCTTAATGAAACATAACCACTGCCATTTATCATTATTTTCTAACAGTTCTCAATATTTCCAAATTCCTATCCAATGGAACTAAAATTAATATATTCACAGAGGCTCTGATAACCTATCCACTACTAAAAAATATGACCAAAATAGAATTTGCAACAGTCACCGATTCTTTTATCAGGGATTGTTTGGGTTCTTCTAAGAATAAATAAAATATTTGTTTATATTGAAGATGTTGTATAAACATTGTCCCTAAAGACAACCTATGATAATAGTCGTGCTTATGCAGTTTACGCTTAGTTTTTTAAAATTATTTTCTGTGTCATTTTCCGAATTAAAATATGACTGAAGCTTAAGAGAAATAAACTTCTTAAATTTCTAATTACTATTTGAGTCATTTAGAAGTGCTAATTTATCGAAGTTTTATCTCAGTAAAATCTAAATTGAAAGTTAGCATTACTTAAGAGGTAAAGAAATCAGGGCAATTTTGTCTCAATTGAGGAAAACCGATGGTCTTTGTATATTCATCTCCATCTGCCAGCTTGAAGACTTTCTTTTTTTAAAGATTCTTTTAAAATTTAAATGTAGTCTCCATGAAGGCTTTGTAGTGTCCTTTGACATAAAACATTGAAAGGTGGACATTGGCCAGGCCATGTGAGGATAGCTGCTGACAGTGGCGGTTCTAGATCCTCTATCTTAAAGGAAGAAACAAGTGTCGCCTGGAAATGTCCTTCCTAGTCTCACTTTAAGAGGTGCTTCTCTCTGACTTAGGCTGGTTTTGTGTATTATTTACTATATTTATCCCATTAAGTGAGATTAATAATTAGAGGCAAGATTTAGGACAATAAGCTTTTTCTCCCATCAATTTGCTTAAAAATAACAGGTAAACTTTTCCCCAGATCCTCAGAGATTTATATCTAGAAGTTAAGCCTAGAAACAAACAAGATGAAGATAGGAAAGGGATTTTTATCGCAAGGCTAAAAATAAAATGTATAATTAGTGCTTTAAGATGATGCATCACTATTTCAATAATCAGTTAGCCAAGTCTAATCTTAGCCTGTCTAAGGCATTCTGCCCTACATCTGTATGATATGGTAATCTAAATTTGAACAGATGTCCTGAATGTTATGTCAATATTTGAATTGCTATTATGGCTATGAATCAATATTACTTTGTAAACATCCTTATTTTAAGAGGCTTGAATCATGGCACAGTGGTTAAATACACAGACTCTGGAGTTTAATTGCCTGATTTTATAACCCAGCTCCAGTATTCACTGACTATATCTCTTTTGGAGCCTTGCTCAACACCCTATTGCCATAGTTTGCCCATCCATGGAAAAGAAGTAATATTCATCTCATAATATAGTTGCAGGGATTAAATGTGTTAGTATTCAGTTTGAGATCCCATAACATGATGAACATTCAATTATAATTGTTTATATTTATTTATGTGTGCAGTAGGTCTTGCTTCCACATTTCCTTTTTGGAGTCCGACAAAATACATTGCACTAAAATATCGACTTTGTGAATGAGATGAAGGTATAGGGGTAGGTAGCAAAGTCATCTGAGTCAAACATCTCTTTGATCCTACTATCAAAATGGCTCAGGTAAAAAAAAAAATTCTATGTAAGTGAGGAAGGGACTAGGATTGGGGACAAGCAAAGGGAATATCAGGTTCATCTATATTGTTTGAGCTTTTACAATAAAAAAGTATTCTAAAAAATATCTTCAAGTTGAATTACTAGTCTATATCCAAAATATCTGTAAATAGAATATCCATATTTTTTTTTTATCTCTCCTAGCTCGTTCATCACTATGGTGATGTATTCTGTTTATATTAAAAAGAGAATCTAAATCTAACCTTGTGGGGGGGTCAGTTATATGTCATAAACTATGGTGAGTTCTTTACATATAATTTAGTCATTTCAAAAATTCATGAGTTAGGTTTTGATATCACTACATAAACTAAGAATGCTAATATAGCAAGAGCCAAACATTCACAGCTAGTATATATAGGAGCAGGTTCTTAACCTAGGCACCTTGTCATTTAGTAATTGAGAATAGCCATTTAATAATATGTGGTCTCAATACCCAACTGAATCCAGGGTTCATCTCTTGAGCTTTCATTTGAGTTTTATTATAATGACTTCACAGCCCATCATGATTGCCCTCAGGTGTCTGGTCTGTCTAAATCCCCCCAACCCCCCATCCCCGGCTGTGCGATTTGCACTTTTCTTTCCCTTTCACACAGTTTAGAAGTTCAATTTTTTCAACATGTTTTCTTTATTAATTTGGATTATTAAAACACAACACTTTTGCGTTTGGCACACAGGCTATGCTAAAAATTAGGCTCATGTTTTCTATACTTCCAAATGGGTCTCTTAACTGTATTACATGGTTGTGACTAAAATCAGGTTTTGTCAAAACTGAGTGTTCATCTGAATCACCCTAAAAACTTGTTAAAACACAGACTGTTGGGCCATACACCTAGAATTTCTGAATTGGTATATATTACGTGGTGCCAGGAATTTGCATTTGGGCTGTAATGGGAGTGACCACTGGTAGAGACTAATATATTACATTTTAAAAATGCTTTCAATCGCTTTGTTTCCATGAATTCTAAGTATTTTTAAAAAAATTATTATGAACATTATTTTTAATCCTTGACAAAATTCTAACTACTTTTATTAATTAGGAATTGATAAAATTTTGATTCTAAGACTATTTTTTTCCTTCTCCATTTTTTTAGGTGTTTTTAGATTTTATGGACTAAGGAAAGCATTAGTGGTACAGGAAGCTATACTCGAGTTTGTTCATTACAAATGTCTAATGTCAATCACTATCATTTGGCAGCTTGTAAAGTAGCACAGACTCTTAGCCAAACTACCCGAAGGTCAAATTCCAGTTCTACCATTTCTTACATCTGTCACCCTGATTAAATTAACCTCTATGAGCCACAGTTTCCTAATCTAAAAAAGGGAAATAATAGTAGCATCTCTCCTATTTGGTAGTTTTAGTGTCATATAGATTAATATATGAAAGGAACTTAGACATATTTACAGTGAGGGATATAGGAGTTTTAACATTTCTTTGATGGTGGTATTATGCTTTACATAATGTTAAATATTATGCTTGTAGAGTTTATTAACTGATAAGGTATGATAGACACAACTATCAAGGATCAAATGGAATTCAAATCTCAGCTTGACATGTTTTACATTACTTTTATATTTTTAATTCAACCATAATATTTCTGGAAATGTTATGATTGGAATATTTCCAATACAAATGCCTTCAAAAAGACCATATTAATAAAGCAACAAATAGGCTTTGCTACTTATGAGAAAATGAATTTCTTATTCTTGAGAGTATTGCATTCATTAAAAAAACCTATTTCAAATTCTTTAATAAACACAGTACTTATAAAACAGCATACAGAATCCACCTTTTGTTTTAAAACTCATTTTTTCCTAATCCTGTTCTATGTACTTTATAATTAAAATATAATCACCAGAATGGATCAATTGTTTGGCCAAATATTTATTTCTAATTTTGTGGAAGACTTGTCATTTTAATGCAAGAATAGCTAATAGTGCTAGTGTGGTAAAGAGCAGCATTTTACCTGATTAAAACCAAATTAACATAATCAAACTATTCTAGGAAAGTTAAATGCTGTACTGCATATCATTAGGCAGTTCCCAGAATGTTATAGTGCCCCATTTATAATAATTTTATTATGTGTATGGACATTTAAACAATTTGAGTGAAACATAATGCTTACTATGCATCTTCAGTGTGCTTTTTGTACCATGACCCTGCTGAATAGGCAATATGAAATCTTTGCTAAAAGAAATAGAGTAGCCAATAAGCAGATAGCTCTCAAAAATTTAAAAGTATGTGAACTATGCTAAAAGTGATGTTAGTGATTTGATGAAAGGCAGAGCTGCATCACATTTTTCTGTTTGGACTTAACATAGAAAGGGTTGGTAGGCATTTAAAAGTTTTAAGCAGAAAAGACACCTGAAAATGTTAATTGATGGATTAACAGTAATTAGATTGAAGTTGGCGAGATTGAAAGTATAGAGGGTTACAAGTTACGCAGTTAATCAATTAGTGCTAGGATCAGATGAATGATAGAGTCCTGACTTCACTTACCTACTAGTATGGACGGAGAAATATAATAGAAATTAAGAAGGAAAGGTAGAAGAAAGCTAATGAAATTAAACATTTATCTCCTTACCTCCTTCAAGACTCCCATAAGATGAGTGTAAAATAATAATCCCATAAAAGAGTTGGGCCATTAATGAAAGGAACCTTAAATTAATTTCTCAAAGACACAGAAAAGAAAAAAAGGTATTTCTACAATAAATGTATATAATAAAATACTGAGGACAAGCACTTAAATTAAAAAATATGAGCATATAAATTCCAAATCAGTAACAGGAAAATGAGAAAATAAAAACAAAACAAATCAACAAAATTTGTTCAAAAAGAAAACATACAAAAGCCAAAAAATAGTGAGCACAATAAAAGTTACAGAAACAAATTTAAAGACACCGATTATCATAATTGTCTTAGTCCGTTCAGACTGCTGTAACAGAATACCACAGACTGAGTGGTTTATAAACAACAAAAAATTTTTTTTTACGGTTCTGGAGGCTGGAAAGTTCAAGATTATGGCACCGACAGTTTCAGTGTTTGGGGATGGCTTCCTAGCTCACAAACAGCTGATTTTTCACTATGTCCTCACAGGGCAGAAGGGGTTACGGCGTCAGGGTGCTCTCTTTTATAGCCACGCTGATTGTATTCGTGAGGGTTCCACTCTCATGACCTACGCATCTCCCAAAGGCTCGATTTCCTAATAACCATTACATTGGGCAATAGAATTTCAACATAGGAATTTTGAGGAGACACAAACATTCAGACCAGAACAATAATAAATATAAGTGGACTAATTTATCAATGAAAAGAAAGAGAATGCCAGATTTTAAAAATTCATTTATATGAGATTAGGATGAATAAAATACTGTCTTAAAGGTAGTTGGATAAGTTAGGGCAGAGTTAGTCTCCAAGGCTGCCAGATAAAATACAGTGAATACAGTGCAGGATTTGGGAATATGTATGTGAAAAATTTGTTCATTATTTACGTGAAATTCTAAATTAACTGGCTGTGCTAAATTTTTATGTCCTAAATCTGGCAATGCTAGGAATACTGAAATGCCCATTTACAGCATTCTTTTATCTATCTATCTATCTATCATCATCATCTATCTATCTATCATCTATTATTATGCATTCATTCATTCAGAGAGCACATGAGCAGGGGGAGGGGCAAGGGAGGAGGGAGAGAGAGAACTCCAGGCAGACTCTGCTAAATGCAGAGCCCAGTGTGGCACTCAACCTCACCACCCTGAGACTGTGACCTGAGCCAAAACCAGGAGTCAGTTGGATGCTCAGCCAACTGTGCCACCCAGGGCCCCTCATTTACTGCAATCTTTAAGTCATTTCTATTCTTTCTCTTTTCAAAGTAGATGTTAAGATATTCAACAAATATTTAGCAAGCAAATAGGTGTCAGCACTGAGGAAGGCAGTGAAAATAAAAATATATATTTGTATACAAAATACGAATTCTGTCTTTGTGTGTGTGTAGGTAGATAGATGTCATTTTTTTTTTTTTTTTAGATGTCGTTTTAGATATAGTTTCTTGAATAAGCTATTTTAGGTTTACCTGAGTATAGTAATAAAATAAAGGCAATGTATATAATGGGAGAATAGGGGGAAAGAAGTGTAACAACATGTTGGTATTTAATTTACAACAATGTATTGTCCCCAAAATGTCCTGTTTTAAAAAATAAAAGGTAGGGGCACCTGGGTGGCTAGGTGGGTTAAGCTTCTGCCTTCGGCTCAGGTCGTAATCTCAGGGTCCTGGGATGGAGCCCTGTGGGCTCCCTGCTCATCAAGAAGTCTGCTTGTCCCTTTGCCCCTTCCACTACTCATTCTCTGTCTCTGTCTCTGTCTCTGTCTCTGTCTGTCTCTCAAAAAAATAAAATCTTAAAAAAAAAAAGGTATAGTGACAGAGAAAGTGAGCAAGAGAGAGACAATTACAGTGAATATGATTAATACAAAGTATTATAGAAGTTTAAAGGGAGAGACAAACTTAGGCCCCAGCTAAGGCCTGTATGTTTCTGAACCCTAGGGACTGGGGACATTGCCTAGGTTGCTCCTAAGCTGGATGAGACTCAGAATGCAATTCATTGATAAAAGCATATTTTTCTTCAGCTTTACAAATTTATCCCAGATTTACAATTATTGCAATAGACGGAAATCATAAAGCCCTGAATGCTCCAGGCATTTGTGTGTTGCATGAGCTCCTAGGCCCATTTATGTGTGAAGAAGCAGCTAGGAAATCAGGCCTAGATTTAGCACCTGAGCTAATGTCAAGTTTGCTTTTCCGCTTAGAGGGATATGGTTATAATCTACTTTATTTAAACTCTGAAGCAGTGTGTTCACTACCTTAGATGCATGTATGAATCATCTGAAGCGCTTTTTAAAAATATTGATGCCCCGGCCCTACCACAGATCAATTAAATCAGACTCTGAGAAAGAGGCCCAGGCATCACTTGTTTTAATGCTCCTCAGGTGGCTATAATACGAAACACACACTAAAAACTACTGCTTCTGAGAGTCCTATTTTCTCATTTAGTACACCTTAAAAGCAACTTCAAGCTGTGCCAACAATACTCTTTGGGTTCTGAATTACCTGTTTGTCTAGCTTTCCTGACCATCCCCACTAGGCAAATGGCAAATCGTTCTTATGTTCACAAGTTAATAAAATGCCAAATTTACCCTGACTACATTTAACAAAATGCTTTTGCCCAAAACAACCCCTTTTGACCAAGAGGTTACTTCAATAAAAGTAAAAAGTCTAGTCTACTCTTTTATGACAAAGGAGAAAAGTCAATGACGTTCCCGGGGTATATGTGATATACTAACCTTCCTTCATTCTGACACTATCCCTTAAATTTATGTAAAATATTAATTTCTCCAGCGAATTACATTTATATGACAAATTAAAGGAGCTTTTAAAATTAAAACTTAAAAAAATGCTGCTTTTGAATTCAACATTGAGTATATCTGTATCTATGTGTTTTTTTTTTCTTTTTCCCCAAAATCTCTACACTTAAATTTCAAGAAAAGAGCCAATGAACAAAATCCCAGGAATAATGTTAATGAATTTTATGTTGATATCTATCTATGCTATACTGTTATTCTATGTACCAGGGGTCGCAAAGTGTGGCACACTGCCTGTTTTTGTACATAAAGTTTTATTAGGACACACTGATGACCATGTGTTCACAGGCTGCCTAGGTCTGCTTTTACCCTACAATAACAAAGTTGAGTAGTGGTGACAAAAATGCTGTGGACCAAAAAGCCTAAAATATTTACTCTCTGGCCCTTTACGGAAGTTTGTCCAAACCTGCTGTAGATTTTTTTTTTTTTAATCTATTACGTAAGAGAACTTGAGGTAACTACTTCCCACAGATGAGTCTTTGACAATTCCTTGTGATAAAGGGAAACTGTGTTATTTGTGAAACAGGTCTATTCCTCAATCTGAAATAATCTTCCAGTTCCTCTCTTTTTTCTCTCTGTCACCCGTCCTCTTTTCCCTTGTCTTGTTTGTTTTGTTGTTGTGTCGTGTTTGTGCTCCCTCCGACCCTGCCCTTCTGTGGTAGTTTCCTATCTTTCCTGGACTATTTAAAAAGCGTACTTCCTTGACTTTTAAAATGATTCCCATATCTCCAGAAATCAAGTGCTGAATTTTCTTTGCTTTCCCTTGAGATCGTTTACCGAGTCTGGGAAAGATCATTTAAGGATGATTTAAAGAGTCATTAAAATAAAATAAAAATTCGGATCATGCTTCACGTAGCTTTCTATTTCGTCTCTAAATCTGGCAGGATTCCAAAAAGATGGGTCTGTGCTAGGAACCTGGTCCTGAATCAAGTATTGCAAGTATTGGATACCAGCCAACCTGCTGGCATGGTTTAGCACATGTTGAATATTCGACTAACTTGTTATTTATGAGGGGCCTTGGGCAGATGTTATAATCAGGTGAAAGAAGCCCAAGAGCCAGGTACCTATATGGAGTAAACAATTGTGGAAATGCACTCACAGGTAGACATGTATTTGGCTTTTTCCACAAAAGAAGGGAGAGAAATCAATTGAATCTCTTCCAGTCAGAATTCATTTGCAAGTCCATAGACAAGAATTACTTTTCATTGGTATCGGTTATCTACAATTTACAGAGCACTAAAATATTTCAAAGGCAGCAAAAGCCTGAGGGCAGATAACCCTGCAAGTCATGTTATAAATATTGAATAATTTTCCATTGGAGACACCTAATAATTCCTTTGCTCATCCCCAACTTATTTACCAAACTGTAGTACTAGAAATCAGTATGTGGCCCGAGCAACATTGAAATAGTACAAAAGGAAAATCTTTAGACAGAAACTACAAAAGCCTCTGTCATTATTTTAATTATGGAGTCAAGAAGAAACCAATTTAATTGAAGAACAGATAATATTACTAAACCATTATATATTTTTGCATTGGTATCTATATGGACATGCATAAATATAGGTGTATGAATATTAGTGTATGTTCGCGTCAAAGAAAGGGTGTTTTTGTTTTCATTGTTTATAGCAAGTAACCAAATCAAGAAATTAAAAGAGTAAGCATTTTAAAGTTAATGTAAAGGCAGACATTGTGGTTTTTCTTTTTCCTTATAAACTAGAAAGTCAGGCATTGTTTTCAAAATGTATTTATTACATAATTCTGCAGCTCATTTGTAAAATGAATGTCTTTAAAAATAAGGAGTTTGTAAATTCATTTGCATCTGAAAACATACATGAGAAGGACAAGTACTTAAGTAATTCTCTTTTACTATTTATTCATAATGTGGAAATTAGAAATTTTACATTTCTGTCAACTTTAGAAATTGAACAGATTTTAATACATTTTTTCTTATGTAAACATATTCATAGCTCATATGCATTTAATTTGTCTTAAAATTAACTTGAGAAGAGTCAGTTTAATGAGAAAACAACTTTTCACCACACAAAGTTAGCTTGAACTTACCTTTGATAAGGTATTTCTTAGGCTTTTTCGAAACATTGGTCATACTCTATCAAAGGAATATATCTCTACAAGCTTTGCTATTACTCATATTAATATAGTCACAGATTTTGTTTTGTGTATACACACACACACACACACACGCACATACATTCTTGCATGTAGTGAAAATAAAAATGTCAGCTGAATGTCATAGTAAGCTTTGCATTTCAGAGAAAGGCAACATCTCTTTTCCTCATATTTTTCCATTACCTTGCCGCAGTTAGGCAATTTTTCCCCCTTTCAAGAAGTAGATTTTAGCGCATAAAGTTGTGTGATGAAATTGCCTTCATTTCTTCTCCACCAAACTACTGAGTGCTTTAGCAGTTTCTTTTTTAAGAAGTCTGCGTCCTAATACTCCTTGAGAATGTATGGTCATGGTTTGACATTGTCATATCCACTTCACACCTCATAAGTGCCATCCTTTATTTTTTGTCTTTTCAAGGTTTTTTTAAATGCTAGTTAGTTAACATACAGTCCAATACTGGTTTCAAAAGTAGAATTTAGTGATTCTTCACTTGCATATCACACCTGTAGTATCACAAGTGCCCTCCTTGATCAGCCGTATTTCAACTGCCATGCATTTGCCAAAGACTCATTAGTCCAATTTATTAAGCCCTTTTTCCTTCTGAACTATAGAGCTTCTGAATTATATTTCCTTTTCCCTCATTGAGACCTCTACCAGAATATCCCCAAATTACCTCATACTCCTATGATTTAAAAATTTATTACTTCCTCTGTATGTGTTTGCTGTCTTATAGGCCTAATTTCTACTGATGGCAAACACAATCTACACCTAATGTCCAAGCTTTCCAGGCTTTCTATTTACAATGCTTATATAGTTTGCCTTCTATTTTTTCTATTTCCTAAGTAATCTTTTGTCAACTTGATGATAAACTATTGTTAAAACATGATGTACATCCATGGGGCACCTGGGCAGTGCAGTCAGTTAAGTGTCCAACTCTTGGTTTCGGCTCAGGTCATGATCTCAGGGTCATGAGATCGAGCCCTGCATCAGGCTCCACGCTCAAGTGTGGAGTCTGCTCAAGACACTTTTGTACTTACTGTGATAAATAAGACGCAGAGTAGCTGAGATATTAAGAAGCAAGATGTCTGTGAAGTCTTGACTAAGTTATTCAGTGACCAGAAAAAAAAGATGTATGCTTATGTTCATAAGTAGGAACTTTTAACACCAAGCTGTCCAAAGGACCCAGGGCTCATAGATAAACTTCAGGAAGAAATTAACTCAAGCCCAAACTTCCACTACAGAAAATTTTAACATTAAACTTGAGGCTTGGGATCCCTGGGTGGTGCAGCGGTTTGGCGCCTGCCTTTGGCCCAGGGCGCGATCCTGGAGACCCGGAATCGAATCCCACGTCAGGCTCCCGGTGCATGGAGCCTGCTTCTCCCTCTGCCTGTGTCTCTGCCTCTCTCTCTCTCTTTGTGACTATCACAAATAAATAAAAATTAGAAAAAATTTTTTTAAACTTGAGGCTAAGGAAGAGTACTATAGTCCATAAGAGTACATTTCTGGATTTGTTCCAGACCAAACTACTATGCTCAATGGCTATTGAACTACATTTCCCATATGGAAGTACTACAGTTTTTCTCTGTGGCTTATCAAGCTTGCCTGATAATTGTATCACACTTGATTTACATTTTTTGAAGCTATGAGCATACAAAGTCATGATGTGTAGATAGGCTTGGTATGTCATTCATGTCATTACTAGATAGTGCCCCTAATGATTGATTATTGTGGAAATTAAAAATCCTACCAACCAAAGACCTCTCTGTCCCAATATAGAAGACAAAAAAAAAATGATTTATCATTGACTATGCATATCAGATTTCATGCATGAAGGCAGTCTTCAGAAGACTTAAGTTCTTGACAGAATTTCACACGATTCTGTATAATAACAGAGGAAAAAACAATTAAAGCTGAGTTAATTTCTGAGTGATGGGCGTACAATCCTAGGGTTAGAAGTTTCTCAACCTTTCATGTAATGTCAAATGTCAAGCCTATTATTGGGCTTATTATGCTTTCATTAATATGGTAATTGTTCTTACTTCATAAGGTCATATAAAGATTAAATGAGTTATCTGTAAAATACTTAGAACAATGCCAACACACAATTGCTGTGTAAATATTGGATTAGAAATCATTATATGGCTATGGCTTCACAGATGAATAGTATATCTTTTGTAATTTAAATGCAAAAAACAAAACTTTCATTGACAACCACATATTTGACTGATGTGATAAAATTGTAGGGAAAGATTATTTAGGGCTCAAAAGTACTAAGAGACCTATTCTCAAAGGAGTTACATGAGTCTTAATTTTGAATTTTGACTATAATCAGTATAAGGATAGATTTACTTTCTTGTAATCTGGTTAATTTTTTTTGTTTGTTTGTTTTTGTTTTTTTTTTTTTGTAATCTGGTTAATTTTAAATGATTTGGTCAAAGTCTTTAAAAATTAAGCAATTTTTACTTAGGCAATCTTAACTCTGAGAAGTGTGATATACATACAAGTAACATAAACGAAAATTAATAATCTTCATAAAATACAAGCTACCACAAGAGCTTTAAGACATAATATGTAAGGCAATATGTGCTCACATTTTAACAGTAATTGTAAGATTGTAAGAAGATGGAAGAACTTTGTACATATTCATGTGCAAAATATTTGTAGCTAGCTTTCCAGAAAAAAAAAAAAAAATTAAGTAGGACAAACTCAATTCACAAAGTGTTTTAACACCATTAGCTTCCATGTATTGTATTGGAGGCATGCCTTTTCATATGAAGCCTATTATGTTTTCTTGGTTTTTACTATAAAGATAATGCTTTAAAAGACTATTAAATTCCCTAAACAATAAAGTAACACATTTGGCCAATTTTATGATAATTAATATTGTAAGTTGTATTTACTTTGGGTAAGATAAATGTCCATTTTTCATTTAGGTTTCCAAGCATTCTAGGTGATCAATTTCACCATTGTACTGTGCTGTTTTTATTTTGTTGTGTTTTCCGTCAGCATTCTCTGCATGACTGTGTTTATGAGGATGATGAAAGAGAGTGGTGATAGTAAGTAACAACTGAGTTGAGCACTTGTTCCAAAGTGTGTCACCTTTGAAGGGTATAGTTGGAAAGAGCATAGTGTGCCTAATATGACCACTCACAGGCATTTTAATCAATGTTCTTTTAGGATTAAGAGAGCAAAGTGACCTGGTTCCTAGAGCAGTTTTATTGAAATTCTAATATACAATCACATTTGCCAAACTAGAAATCCAAATCTTTTTTTTTAATGCTGCTTATAGAAATTTGTTGTCAATGACAGTGTAGCATGTAATTGACAGAAGTAATCATAAGTAAGAAAGTGTTTGGAAAATGGATATTTAACTTACAATACTTTCCTTTTATTTCCAGTAAGGGAAGTAATTGAGATTAAATAATTTGGGATTAATTCCCAAAACTAATTAGTAAGCATACTAATTGAATTAATTGTATTTTTAATCATTTCCCTTTAAGTATTCAACAACGCTTAAGGAAATATTAAATTAAGCTAAATCACATTGTGCGTGTGTAGAGAGCATGGGAAGGAAGGGTAAAAGAACCAAGGTCTCTAGTAAAATATAGTCACTTATTAACTTAAAAAAAAAAACCGCCTGTAAAACAAGATGTCACCACACATGTATTAGATGGTGAAAATTCAGAACAATCCAAAAAATGTCAGCAGGATGTGTAACCATAGGAACTCTTATATATCGTTGATGGGAATACTAAATGGTACAGCCACTTTGGAGGACAGTTTAGTGGTTTCTTACAAAACAACATCATTTTACCATATGATCTAGCAATTATGCTTTTTGATATTTATCCAAAAGAGCTGAAAACTAAGGCCACATAAGTATCTGACCATGGTTGCTTTTAGCAGTTTTAGTCATAATTTCCAAAACTTAGAAGCATCCTTTGGTAGGTGAATGGATATATACACTGTGGTGCATCCAGGCAATGGCAATGGAATATTATTAAATGCTACTAGAAGTGAATTCTCAAGCCATGAAAAAACATGGAAAAATATTAAATGCTTATTATTAAGTGAAAGACCTTAGAAGGCTACATTCTGTTTGATTTCTAATGGACTTTTAGCATGTCCACTGATTGTTGGGGGATATTGATAGTGGGGGAGTCTGTGCATGAGGAGGGCAGAGAATATATGGAAAATCTTTACTTTCTCTCAACTTAGATGTTAACCTAACAATGCTCTAAAACATAAGTGTGTTCTTTAAAAAAAATACCCTGCCTCACACCAAGAAACAGACTCTTAACTATAAAAAACAGACTGATGGTTACCAGAGGGAAGGTGGGTGGGGGGTTGGGTAAAATAGGCCATGAGCTTTCAGGAGGACACTTGTGATGACCATTGGGTATTGTAAGAAAGTGTTGAATGACTAGATTGTACACCTGAACTAATATTATACTGTATGTTAACTAACTGGAATTTAAATAAAAACTTAAAAATAAAATTCCCTGTCTCTAGGAGAAAATCATGATTCTTAAAATATCCTAAGTTGTGGGGGCACCTGGGTATTTCAGTAGGTTGGGTGACTGACTCTAGATTTAGGCTCAAAGGTATTGATCTCAGGATTGTGAGTTTGAGTCCGGCATCGGGCTCCATCCTGGGTATGGAACATATATATTTTTTTAAATGTATTAAGTTGTAAATGGTATGCGATGTGTGTTTGTATTAGTGAATTCTCAAAGTTAGATTTGTATCTGAGGCATAATAAATTTACATTAGTTTTGTATATAACTATTACATACTTTTTGGTATGAACATTTAAGTAGAGTAACACAAAAATATTTATACTCCTATTTTTTTCACATTTAAATAGATCTTCCAGTTAAAGATTAAAGTTTGTTTTAATTCTGTTCAGACAACTTTCAATAAAGGTAATTTTACCTCCTTCATACACAGTTTAACAACTTACAAATTAATATGTTTTCCATGTTGAATTTGATTCATATATACATACTAAATACATTCATATTCAACATACTAAAGTTTTGACATATTCCTTATGCTCTAAATGCAAAATATTTTTCTAAAAATATGTGAAAGAGGGCAGGCTGGGTGGCTCAGTGGTTTATGCCGCCTTCCTCCCAGGGCGTGATCCTGGGATCCGGGATCGAGTCCCCTGTCAGGCTCCTTGCAAGGAGCCTGCTTCTCCCTCTGCCTCTCTCTCTCTCTCTCTCTCTCTGTCTCTCATAAATAAATCAATAAAATCTTTTTAAAAAATATGTGAAAGAATTTTATTAACAATTATTGAACAGTTTGAGGAAAAAAACACTTCCAATATATATTCTAATAAATGGATAGAATTAACACTAAATCAAAACATTTTATTTTTATTCTTTGAATATCTAAGATTTCAGCTTATATTAGAACAAAATCAATCAAATTCTAAATGTAAGTGTTAAAAAGATAAATAATATACTTAGATTTGAATATTTTTGTGTTGAAGGGAATAGGTCATTTTTATTGATGGATGGAAGAGATGGAGAAAATTATAATTTCAAAAAGATAAAAACAGCCTTTGAAAAAAACATAATACAAAGCATAATTGGTATAATCTATAAATTTTAGCAATTACCATGTACTGAAATGGATACTTGTACTATAGGATATATAAAATGTAATTATCTTTGGTTCCATAGAGACTTGGAGAGGCACTGCCAACTACACAGGTGCAGCCACTTGAATGTCAGAGATTCTGCATCTTTCCCAGCCCCCAAGGCCAGATGGATTTTAACTGCCCTTAGAACGACACTGAATCAAGAATCACACGGCCCCAGTGTCACTGCATTCATGGGAATGATGATGGTATAGACACCACCATATAGGCATCTCATTTGTCTTATTCTCAGTGTCTAGAGTAGGAACAGCAGAGGAGATCTCTTACTTGTCTCCTAGAATAGGAGGTAAATCCAGGAAAATATTTCTTTCCCTTAGCTACACCAATCTAACACTCTCTGTTGGTTAAGTTTTGAGAAAGGAATCTTATCAAAGCAGATAAATAAACAAACAAAAATGTCTTACCCTCCTGCCTGTGCTATTCATGGAAGAGTCTGGGATTTCCAAATATCTATTAATTGATGTTTATTTCTAAATATCTATTCTTCTTCATTAATAATGGTAGTTCTTTTTATTTCACTGAAAAGTCAGTAAATATTTAATATTTCCAAATGCTGTTTTTGCTCCTTAACCCACTGTAAAAAAGAAGTCTACTCCATTTAGAAGATATTTGCAAATGACATGTTTGATTAAGGTTAGTATTCAAAATGTATAAAGAATTTATACAAGTCGACACCTAAGAAACAATCCAATTAAAAGTGGACAGAAGCGTGGATAGATATTTCTCCAAAGAAGACATATAAATGGCCAATAAACACATGAAAAGATGTTTAGCGTCATTCCTCATCAGAGAAACACAAATCAAAGCAACACCGAGATATCACCTCATACCTGTCAGAATGCCTGGTGGGAATGCAAACTGAGGCAGC
Source organism: Canis aureus (assembly GCF_053574225.1). NCBI lineage: Eukaryota > Metazoa > Chordata > Mammalia > Carnivora > Canidae > Canis > Canis aureus. Next base: position 65,005,273 of record NC_135623.1, on the reverse strand, counting down.
CACTCATGAAAAATAGTTTGGAGGTTCCTCAAAAAGTTAAAATAGAGCTACTCTCTGATCCAGTTATCATACTACTGGGTACTTACCCAAAAAAAGTACAAAACCAAAAATTCAAAAAGAAACATGCACCTCTATGTTTATATGTTTATAGTACTGTCATTTATAGTAGCCAAATTACAGAAGGAGCCCAAGTGTCCATCAATAGATGAATGGATAAAGAAGGCGTGGTATATATATATATATATATATATATATATATATATATATATACACACAATTGACTATTATTCAGCCATAAAAAAGAATGAAATCTTGCCATTTTCAAAGACATGGATATAGCTAGGGAATATGAGGCTAAGAGAAATAAGTCAGAGAAAGGCAAACACCATATGATTTCATTCAAATGTGTGACTTAAGAAACAAAACAAGTGAACATTAGAAAGAGTGAAAAAGGGAAACTAAGAAACAAACTCTTACCTATAGAGACCAAACCTATGGTTTCCAGAGGGGAGGTGGGTGGGAAGATGGGGGAATAGGTGATGGAGATTAAGGAGTGCACTTGTCCTGATGAGCACTAGGTCATTTGTGGAAGTGTTGAATCACTATATTGTACACTTGAAAGTAATATAATAATGTATGCTAACTATATTGTAATTAAAATAACATAAAACAAAATAGAGAAAATATCGATTCCAATGGGAAGGAGGTATATAATAAAAAAGGAGACCCTAGGGGCACCTGGGTGGCTCTGTCAGTTAAGTATCCGACTCTTGATTTTGGCTCAAGTCATGATCTCAGGGTCGTGGGATCCAGCCGCACACTTGGTTCTACGCTCAGTGGGGAGTGTGCTTGGGATTCTCTCTCTCTCTCTATCTCAAATAAATCTTAAATAAAAGGAGATTCTAGATTTAAAGAATGTTACTCCATTTATTTACTAAAATTTTTCTTTAAGGTGTCCAATTACCTACAGTTCAAGGACTTCAACGGGCATGTTTCATTGTTTATCTTACTTTTATTCTTCAACATTTCACATTTCCTCATACTCTCTTCTTTGAAAGTTTTTTTCCCCCTTAGTAGTATTTTATTATTTTCTGCAACTTCTCGGGCAGTCCTTTTCTTTTTCCATTATGAGTTTTTTTTTTCCCTCTATTTGCCTAGAGTTTATTATTATGTTTATTTTGCCCTTTTCAAATAATCCATGGACAAATTTACTGAATTCCATATATGCGTTGATTTTAAAACTCAGTTCTGAAGATGAGAGAAGTAGTGAAGAAAGGACAAAAGGGATATTGCTTGTACGTAAAAATCATTGTGCTCCCTTTTCGCCCTGTAGCTTTGAACAAGTTGCTTAATTTCCCTATGCCTCAATTTCTCATCTATAAAATGATGACATTATATTGTCTTTCTTTTGGGACTGTTGTGAGGGTGAACTGATTTAATATGTATAAAGTTCCTGACACATAGGAAACCTGCATTACATGTGATTTATTGTTAATAGCAGATGTTCCTATTTATTACTAAAAAAAAAACCTATGACAGAAATTTTATTAAATCTATAAATTCCACAAAATTTTGCATACGTGTATAACTACTTCTTGTCCATTTTCATAGACTATAAATGCCTTAACTGGAATGCTTTTATTTTTATTTTCTTTGGATTGCAGGCAACCACTTGAACTTTCACGGAAATTTACAAGTTGAAAAATGAAAGTATTAATAGAGATCATTGTGTTGATGACAATACTCAACTAGATCAAAATTAGAGTGTAACAACTCAAACTGTATCCTCTTCACTCAAGTGTCAAATATTAGTTAACAGGTTCTCAGCGTTTAAACCCTAGTTACTATGGCCTCTCACCAGCATTCTGATCTTCACATTCTGTAGCCCCAGGTCAGCATCTCCAAACCGCACCCTACTCGTTACAGTCAGATGAAAGGAAACACAGACCCAAAGTCAAATACAGAAATCCCAAGTAGGGCTATTGGAATAGTCTGTGATCCTTTTTCACATGCTTCTCTCGAACATTCTCTCACTTCCTGATGCATACACATGTTCACACACACAATCACGGGCACATCATGTCGGAAGGCTCCTTTTGTGCCACTTCCATGGACACTAAAATCACTACCTATCCCTCTAGATTTGATTACTTCTCTTTTTTTTGGTCAGCGATTTCTTTGCTATCCTAAGAACATTTTTAGTATTATTTTTAACCGAGAACAGAATAACGCAAAATTCACTTAATCTGCAGCACAAAGTTTACGTTTTGTTGTAAAAAAGAAGCCCTTTGACAGGATTGCTAAACACTAAAATTGCTGAACAACAGTAGTTATTTTGCTGTCTTTGAGAAATAAGACAGTCTCTCATCTCTCTAGAAGAGATTGTTTTCCGTCTTGTCTTGAAAGAGAATGAATACTGTTTTCCAACTCCATGCTTCTCAAACATATATTTAAAAATCTTCAGAGATCTTTTAAATCTTTTAAAATTATAGATTCTGTTAAAGTCTAATTGTCAAAATTGACAACAATTATAAAGTTGGTATTTTCCCTAAAAATATGTTCTAAAAATTTTTGACTGATGCAATACCTACTACTTTTTCATTTACAAATTACATTAGGCGCTGTATTTTCTATAATATATTTTGTATCACATTTGTTATCAGTGGTAAATGCTACTTTTCAATTTACTATTTAAAGACACTATCATGGGGACAGTATAAGAAAAATCCTTTGTAAGATAATTATGTGAACATATTAGAGCATTTGCAGTTATTTTTTAAGACATTAAGCCAAGCAATTATTTTCACTAACTCTGATGTTGCCAGTGTTGCCCTGGTTATTCTGTGGGAAATATTGATAAAGCTGTAATGCATTGTTAGCTCAACGAGCTTATACTTCATTTGTGGAGATAAAATTTGCAAAGTTGAAACTTCAGGATACAAAATGCAAACATATATCATGGTATACACCGAGTGCTCTGAAAGGAGAGATAAACGAATATCAGAAAAATAAAGACTTTTATAGGAACACAAATACGAATTTAGCATCATTAAGAATAGAATTTTTAAAAATGCGAACACACATATATACAAATTTCTTCAAAACAAATTCAAAAAGAAAAAGCATACTGCCAGTTAAAAATATCTTATTCTATTTTGAAACCAGACATATATGAGTTCAAGTGCAAAATTCAACACAATCTAACCCTTTGCCTTCGGCAGGTCATTTCATCTCCCTGTGCTTCAAACCTGTGAACTATCTATATAGGAATGTATACTGAGGAACAAATTACTTTGGCATAGAGAAAATACACAGTAAATATGTTGTTACTAGATTTGATACAAATGAAAATTTTCTATCCTACCATAAATATAACCCATTATTTTTATCTTATATATGTGTAAAGTATGCAAAGTAGGAACATAAAAATTATGTACCAAATATATTATCTATAAAAGATATCAGCTTCTTAATATTGATACAATAAATGATTCCTTTTCAATAATATTGTTTTAAAAATAACTCAATTCTTTTGTTACAGGAGATAACTGCAAGGCCACTGAATACAGCAAGATGAAAAGCATGCTTTTAGATTTACAAAATCAAAAATATATTACGCAAGAAAATGACAACCCTAACGGTGATGACATATCTTGGAAGAAGTTGTTGGTGGATCAAATGTTTAAATATTTTGATGCTGACAGTAACGGACTTGTAGATATTAATGAACTAACTCAGGTATGATTGATGATTAAATTAACAAGTTTATTTAAATATAGAATGCACAATATATTTACATCTGTGTGAATTTATTCGGTATTAATAAAATATATACTTAATCTATATTATCTGAGAGTGAGGACTAAACATATTTTTAAGTGTAAAATTTGACTAGTGTTAAATAAATAAGATTCAACTGAGTAGATTTTAAAGATATAATTGGCTTTATTGAACAATACATGAACTGGGCAGCATCCCATTAAGCAGATAGAGGGGGGGCTGGAGCAATTGTACGAAATGGAAAGTTTTTGTAGAGGAGAGTGTGGGAAAACAATTATTAGCAAAAAGAGAAAGATTGTTCCAGACAAGGCTGCTTTTCCTTTGAGGGTAAGAAAAGGGCCATTATCATGTAGATTACTTCATCTTCTTTTGGGGGTTGGAAAGGGCCCGTGTGGCAGACTTATTGGTGCTGACTGAAAAATTCTTGACTGACCTACTAAGACTATATTTCTGGGGGAGGTTGAACTACAAGTAGATTATATATTAAACCCCAGTTTGGGCATGTGGCCTAAGTGATGTCACTTTAGGTTTGTTTTTTTTTGTTTGGTTTTACGTTTTGGTATTGTTTCTCTTCTAACACTACTCTACCAGCAGTATTAATTTCAAGTAACATTTATATGATGTTGTGTAGTTTAAAAAGAGGTAACTATTTTTGATAGTTTTTTCTACCTTAAATACCTAAAGGAATCAGTTCTTTATCTTAGAAAATGTGTATCTTCAGATGTATTCTGGAGCTTTTGTAATGTTTAATTTTCTATCAGTCAATAAAAATTTATGTATCCAATATTCAAGGGAACTATTCACCAGCAATTGAGCACATCTATAATCATAATATAAATAAATCATTTAAGAAGGTATCAAATTACTGAAATTTTTTACTGTTTAAATAATGAAAGATCAATTAGGATATAGTCAATCTAGGTTTAATATGAAGTCCACATTATTAAATTTCATTTATTTGAAAATTGTCACCAAAATGAAACATGTAATGAGAAAATTGTTATTAAAGAAGAGAATATTTGAATAAACAGAATGTCTATTTAAGCCATTTTGGAAAAATAGAAATACTTTTATGTGTGTGTCATGAAAACAGACAGACTAGTTTGAAGGAAAATGTAATACCCAGATTCAAGAAGCCTAAACTAGTTGTAGTTAGAAGTAGAAATGTTAAATGAGACATAAGACTTCTCCAAAAAGGCATACAGGTTTTAGGGAGTAATGGAGAAAGGAAGCCAATCTAGACCAATCTAGGAAAATGATGATAGCACGGAGGAATTTTGCTTACTTCTTGATAATCTCTGTAGTGGGTATATTCAGGTGGATTTTTCTCCAATGATTAGCAGTTAATATAGTTTAAAAAAATCCATTAGTGTATCTCTGTAACATCATGCCATTCATCTCTTATGGTTAATTTTATGATTTCTCTTTAAAATCTGACACTGTGGGATATTGATTTTATTATACAAGAATTTCTTAGCTTTGGAATAGTGTAACTTAGCTTAGAGACTTTATGTCAAAGTGACTTTGTAACTAAGTTGATTATAGTTCTTCCCATTCCAGTTAATTAAAATATATATCATTTTCATTATCTTCTTTAATTCAGCCTGCATTCATCGACTAGTTACTAAATCCAGGCATTGGATTTTAAAGAATCAAATTCTGGAATTTTAGGTAAAATTATAAAACCTTTAATTAAAATATCTGTTATCACTTACCTCATCATTTATTTTTCAAGAAAGAAACTCTAGAATTTTATATTTATAGTGACAATGAGAAATGACTAGTTAATTAAAATGAATTTAAAATTAAGACTTGTCACCTTGATCTACGTGGGCCTGACATATTGGAATACGATGTGTTTTCACTTTTATTTTTATTTTATATAATATATATCACATATATCACATCTCCATACTGGTGTAACCACTGGTTGGGTACAAAACATCAATCTTACCCAATCCAGTTGTTATCATAGTAGCTACATCTAAATCCAAATAGAAAATTGTTCCTCACTAGAAAATGGCAGTGACACAGAAGTCTACCTGTTTCAGGTTTCTGCCACTTGAAGTTTGTGTTCGTTTCCCAGGCAGCCATAACAAAGTAATGCAAAGTGGTTCCTAAATCAACCCCTCTCTGTGTTCTGGAGTCTCAATGTCTAAAATCAAGAAGCTGGCTAAGCCATTCTCTCTCTGAAGTACCTGGAGGAGGACCTTTGCTTGTCTCTTTAAGTTTACGGCAGTGCTGGGCATTGCTTGGCATTCCCTGGCTTGCAGATAGCGTCATCTGCCTCTATAGTCCCAGAGTATCCTCTCTGTGTATCTATCTTCACAACGCCTTGTGTTTTCTTAAAAGGATATCGGTCCTATTGAATTAAGGAGCCGCCCTACTCCAGGATGGCCTCATTTTAAGTTACCTAATTATATCTTCAACAGCCCTAGTTCCAAAAAATGTTACATGCTGAGGCACTTGGGATTAGAACTTCAAATATCTTTTTAGAAGATACAACTCAACCCACAATGAGGTTCATCGGCTGCAAAATACAGTTTTGTTTTCTCTGTTTTCCTTGATTTGGACTTGCTTTATGTCTGAAAAGTGCCCTTCCAATTTATCTGAAAGTTATCTTCAGAAACTTTATTTTCAGAAACACATTTACATCTTGGCTATCCATGAAGTACATGCAAGGAAAGTTCTGGGAGGTTTACTGACTTCTTTCTGAGTACATCCCATACCAGATAAGTCATTCACACCTTCAGTGGTGTGTCGTGAAAATGTATCTCATCTGTCAGTAATCAACTATGAAAAAAAAAAAAAGGAGGAAAACAACAACAACAGAGGGTTATAAGAAGCCCTCTTGAAAAGATATAATAAATATCTAGATATGTCTAGAACAAATATTGTTTTGACTTGTGTATTTTTTAGGTTACAGGTACTCTTTTTAAGATCTTTTTGCCAGATATTATAACCAATAATACATATGGTTTTATTAATAAATTTTGAAACATATAATATCATAATTTAATATGGAATTTTAAAATAATTTAACTGAAAAGGGTAAAAAAGGAAAGGATCTTAATGGTGTGTCTTAATAATTTACAAGCCATTATTAGCAAAAATGTAATATGTAACTCTAAGATACTGCCAGTGACAAGTAAAAATTAAAGAATGTAATTTGGCTTTGAGGTTTTTATAATTGCAGCATGAAAGCTGGCTGCACACATTCTATTTTTATTCTACATAATGAATATATATTCTAGAGTTTTTCTTGCAGATTTTCAAGTAAATTAGAACCTAGAGGTCTTTCTAGTTGAGGGTAAAAATGCATAAAAAATGTAATAGATAAAAGGAATAAGATCTTTAGTATCACAGCTAACAACGTGTCACAGCAAGAAAATATTTGCTAAAATGAACTCACCAGTTATAGAAATAAGTCTTAATCAATCCATCTCTTCACCACTCTAGCTTAACATAAGCATCTGTAACTGCACATTTACTCTTTCAGTCTGATGCTCATTTTTGTATATTAGAATACTCAATTATAAAATATAAATTTATAGCAAAGTGAGATTTTAGACTTTCAAGAGAATTGTATTTTATGAAATTGATAAAATTGATGGTAGCACACTGGTAGATTTGCCATTGGCAATGGAGGGTCTGAAAGAGTTAAAACAGGTAATAACAGAAGAAAAGACATCAACAGAGGATGACATCTGCATTTCAAAAGAAAAAGGACAATGTCTCAAAGGGAAAAGGAGTCAGTGGTTCTAAATTGATGAAGTCCTGGATATTTTTTTTCAAAATAATCTTCTTTTATGATCAAAGTGTAGTGGATAAGAACTTTGATTATAGAGCCTGAATTCAAATCACATCTTTACTACTTACAACCTGTGAACCTTTGGTGAGTTACTTAAACTCTGTGACTTTATTTTCCTTTCCATATATTGGCAATAACAGGTATAATATTTATAATATTCATGTCATTTACAATATGTACGCTTCTAAGAAACATGACTAGCATATAGAAAATACAGTGAAAATACAGAAAATACATGAAGATAACTTTCATGTGATTGCCATGGATGATCATGGAAATAAAGAGGGCACACATACTGATGTTAGTCAATGAGTGTATGAACAATATTTCCATTATGCTCATCCTTTGCATTTTTTTAATGCTTGCACTTGGATATTAGGTGATAACAACTTAAATACCATTAGTTCACGGTTAGGTCATAGCCATTATGACCCAGAAATCTATATGCCCATTATTAAACATGAAAAATATTTTAATGCCAACTTTTACAATGAAAAAAATGGCTTAGGGCACCTGGGTAGCTCAGTCAGTAGAGCATCCAACTGTTGATTTTGACTCAGGTTATGATCTCAGGGTCAGAGGATAGAGCCCCCTGTTTGGTTCCCGGCTCAGCAAGGATTCTGCTTGAGATTCTCTCTCTTCCTTTCCCTCTGTCCCTCCCCCCATGTGCATATACACTCCTCTATCCCTCTATAAAATAAATAAATAAAGTCTTAAAAAAATTTAAAAGGGTGACTGGATGGCTCAGTTGGTTAAGCCTCCAACAGTTAGTTTTGGTTCAGGTCATGATCTCAGGGTCAGGAGATTAAACCCCAGTAGGGTTCCCTGCCCAGCAGTGAATTTGTTTGAAGATTAGCTCCCTCTGCTCCTCTCCCCCACTTCCCCACAGACTCTGTCTCTCAAATAAATAAATATTTTTAAAAATTTAAAAAAGAAAAAAAAGTGGTTCTTGCAAAAGAAAATCAGTAGTTTTGGTTATCCCAAGAAATCAGAAAAAAAGAAATGATGGTATGTTTTTATACTGCTCATCTCATTTGAAGTACTTATATATTTATCTCATATAGCCAACATGAATTGTTAAATCCTGAGTACTATGTTATAGTAACTGATCAATAGTAATATTAGTGATAATAGTAGTGATACTATTATTTTATTGCTGTAATTCAGAAATCTGTGCCCTCTTTGCACTCCTTTTTGAGCTCCACACAAAAAAATTGCATAGATAGATAGATAGATGATAGATAGATAGATAGTAGAGATAGAAGATAGATAGATAGATACATACATACATACATACATAGATGATAGATAGATTCTTCAAAAAACATTGTAGCCTTGCAGGGAAGATATAAGGTGTTTACATCACAAATTACTTAAATCCCAAATTGAAATCCAGTTTAGATAAAGCATTTTGTACCCTTTTCCTTTCCTTGTGCTGTGTCCATGGTGTGCTTGGCATTCCCTGCACCACAGATGCAGTGTCCAAATCTATCCCTCAACCTGGGGCTCTAAATTCTTTATCATGCAAAAAATATGTCCTATTTCAGATTCTACTACTAAACTTATGTGACCAAATACATCACATTCCATGGTTGCCAAAATCTAATTTAGTTAAAAAACTAATAACAAGTTATAAGATACAACACCAACGTCAAAAACCAATATCCAGGGATCCCTGGGTGGCGCAGCAGTTTGGCGCCTGCCTTTGGCCCAGGGCGCGATCCTGGAGACCCAAGATCGAATCCCACATCGGGCTCCCGGTGCATGGAGCCTGCTTCTCCCTCTGCCTATGTCTCTGCCTCTCTCTCTCTCTCTCTCTGTGACTATCTATCATAAATGAAAAAAAAAACAAAACAAAACAAAACAATATCCATCATACTCTTCCCTTAGGGAAAAATATATCAGTCTTTGAAACTAGAAGAAATTCCTAGCATCTGTCTTGTGCCCTATTTTTTTTTTTTTTTTTTTACCCTCAGAACCTAATTATGTCCCACAACTCTTTCCTCAAGTATATGGCCCACTTTCACCCTTTGGATGAGGATTTCTATTGCCCAAATGATATGGAGATGGATGGTAGGTAAAGTGGAGTGTCCATCAAATTTGTTTTTTTATAGGAACAGATTACCCTTGTCTCCTTTCCCATATAAGTGTCTTAATTACTATATGACAAAGGTAATATTTCAATCACATTTAATTAATTTTATGCATTTTGTCTTTAAATGTCTCTCTTCTCTTTATTGAAAACAGGTAAATTGGCATTTATTTTGTTCTAGTTAGTGCTCTATATCTTTTCTTGAATCTCTGCTTTAGTGCCTGGATCCCATTCCTAAGGAGGGTATAGAACTGAGTAGTGTCTGCTGGTAACTAATTCCATGTACTAAAGGCAAACCAAACATTCTGCCTTTTCTTGAGGACCATTCTGATAAGGTGTGAAAACTCACTTGTTTGGTGTTCGAAGCTATTTTAGTGAGAAAAGACTAAATACAAATAAATAAGCACTTGTCTAGATAGAGAAGGGAGATAAGTGAGAACTTCCAGAGAATGCCATGGTAATTAATCCTATTTAACATTTTAAAACCCCATAAGCCTTCTAGTAGGCAAAGTAAGTCCAGCAGAAACCAGGTGTTTGACTTAGAACAGCCCAGGATCTGAAACACAAAGAAATTTGTCCAGATTGTCCCTTAGAGGGAAATGGACAACTGTGTCTTGCACTGCGGTCTGATAGGTTAGATCTTTAGGGTAAGATGAGGCTACACCCTTCACCCGGTGGAATGGCATCCTTGGATTTGTTAGCCGTGTTAAAAGATAAGCTGCATCGTATTAAAATTTTAAGAATTTACTTGAGCAAAAATTGAGTTGGCGTGCCAAAGCAGATGTGGTCAAGAAGCACTCCGCTGAGGGGGAGCTAGGGGAGAACTCATCGAGGAAAGGAGAAGGCAAAGTAAGGAACTCAACTGATTGGCTGTAGCTTAAAACCTACTTGGCTATTTGTGATGGGTTGTCAGTTTTGAAACGTTGAAGCATTTACAGCTTAGATCTGGGCTTGTTTACATAGGTGCCAGGGCATTAGAGCCAACTCAGCCTAATGGCTTCCTTGGTAAACTTAACAGCAGTAAACACAGGGTTCTTAAAGTGAAATAGTGCTAACAGCTTGGAAAATCTACTCCTTCGGCCTCTCCCTATTTCATAAAATAACCACCCGTAGAATTTAAGTAAGCAAAATCATTCCCTTGTGATTCTGAGTTTAAATAAGCAGCTGTATTGAGTATATTGATTTAGCTCTTTCTTCATTTAGAGTCTGTCATCTTAATAAGCTGATTCACATTAGGCATGCATATTAGAATGAAATATTTCCCTAATGTGCACACATGCCAACTCTTTATTAAAATAATAAAAAGAGCTACTTGTTCACAGGATTTAGATTATTATGTTATACATATTTGACTTAAAAAGCTATTTGCTCAATGACTACCATATGTGAATACATTTACGAAATTAAATAAAAAGCAAGAATAAATAAGACTGGATATTTTTAAGCTATCAGGATGGGCATGGCAATGATGTTTTCGCAACCTTTGTACATACAATTTTCTTTAAAAATGTTTAGAACTGTTACATAGGGAATGGACAGTTCATCTTATTTTGAGTTGATAAAACCTATTACAAATTTAAAGATTTCTTAAAAGGTTCTGGTGCCTAGTCAACATATTTATTTACTATAAGATTGGTAAGAATTGTTTTGTCTAATAGATAAAAAGCTATTTCAGTGAAGACAAACTAAAAACAAATAAATAAGCACTTGTCTGGATAGAGAAGGGAGATAAGTGAGAACTTCCAGGGAATGCCATGGTAATTAATCCTATTTAACATTTAAAAACCCCATAAACCTCCGCTAGACAAAATAAGACAGCAGAAACCAGGTGTTCGACTTAGAATGGTGGTGGCAATGCCAGTAGGCAGATCTTCATAGTACTGGCAATTTCCTTTACAGCGTTAAAGGTTTCCAGCAACGATTAGCACTTAACAGAGAAAGGTAAGGCCTGTGATTGTTGGTTTAGGAGCCCCTTGGGGCTACAATTAAGAAACAGTACTTTCAATTCTACCTATAAACATTAGTAACTAGTTTCAAATATTCTTTTTTTTAATGTTGTTCATAATAATATGCACAGGACAATTGGAAAATTGAAGTTTTGTTTTTTTAAAAAATAAACGTATCATTTATAGCATCTTTCCCTTGGAATGTTAAAGTGCAGTTAATAATTAGGCATTCACATTTACACAATCCCTGTGAACCATATATAATGCCTTAAAAATAAAATATTTTTCTTCCCACCGGTAGTTGAATAATGTAATCTCTTCAGCAGGTCTTTCAAAAGAATTAATGTTGGCCCTATTGATTTTTTAAATGTTACAAAACCTAAAAGAGAACTTAAAGACGTAATTAATTTTTATGTGATTCTCTCCTTCTAATACACCTTTTGCAGGATAGCATCAGTTATATATGAGTAAACTACTATAATTTGTAATGTTAATTATTTATCCTCTGCCCTTTCACCTTGTTTACTTTTTAGAGCACTGTCAACATTCTGTAATTATCTTGTTTATTTAATTATTTGATTACCTGTTCCCACTCATCTTCTCTAGAAAATTAACTCCCTGAGGACAAAGACTATGTGATTCTTATTTACTATATCTCCAACATCTAGCACAATTCTTGTCACATGTTGGTTGTTAAAAAGGGAAAGACAAAAAGAAGGAAGAAGGGAGAGAAGGAGAGAAGCAGAAAGGAAGTGTACAAGGAAATGTTCAGAGAACTAAGTAGTAGAGAAGCCAACCCATCCACATAGAGCATGTGGGAGAGATTTAAAGATAATGCTTAAAGATACGTATTTCTTATAAAGTATATTTATTTCCTGACCCCTTAGGCTTTGATGCAATCTGCACAATTTGCCAAGTAAAGAGTGAAAATATTTTCTCTTCAACTTCACAAATGTGATGAATTTTCTCTAAAATAGAGGAGCACTGAGCTCCGATAACTGAGATCACTGTGATTATGAAATGCTCATGATTAGTTTGAGGCGAAAAGCTTGCAAAGGATGAAGTAAAGCTCATCTTCAGTTGAGCTTTTGAACATATGAGTAGTGTGTCCTTCCATGAGTTTACAGTTGCTATTTGTCCGTCTCTACCAAGGAGAGTAAAGAAAAAGACACGGAACTGGAAGATTCTACTCCACTGTCCTCCTATACCCTCACACCAGTGGCTTCATCACCATGACTTGACTTGAGATTATTAAGTCCATATATAAAAATTAATTCTATGTATTTAACCTCTTTTATGAGAGTGATTATAATAATCTTTGATTTCCAAGTCATAATATATATGCCCAGAAAACTAATACCCATCCATATGTCTCCACAGCAGAAAGATAATTCTCTACACCCACCTCCAGCATTTTCCTTTTTATTCTTTCCATTTTTATTTATCCTCATATAACTTATTGTCTGACATACTATGTAGTTTACTTATATATTTATTTGTTCCCTCTTTACTAGCATATAAGTCCCACATGGGAGGGACTTTTGTCTATCTTGTTGGCTGTTTTCAGAGTCTAGGAAAGAGTCTGACACATTAGTAGATACTCAAAAATTACTTGTTAAATAGATACCTGATTAAACAAATGAAGGAGAATAATAACGAGAATAGTTTACTTTGGGAGGGACAGTTTTGTTTTTGTTTTTGTTCTTAAGTTTTGGAAGAAAAAGGAATGTAGTATCAAAACATTGAATCATCCCTGAGTTATTATAATTCCTCATGCAACCTTGACAGTTCTACTACTTTGAAATTAAATATATATCCCCTCTGGGATGCTGTGTATGTGGGTTCCTTAGATGACATATATTCGACTAATACTTCTGTTATGTCACATTGACTCTAATCTCTGTGGAGCCCAAGATTCATGTAACTTGATTTTTGATTACTAAAGAAAGTAAAAGTCTCTAATTTTTTGTGTCCTTAGAAAGCTCACCAAAACACTGGTAAATTTGGGAAACATATTCAATATTTTACAGTAGATAACAAATGAAATTATGAGTGAGCTCCTTGACTAAATCTTCATCATCAGATACTTAGATAACAATATATTCAGTGAGTCTGGCTCTACATGATCACTAGTTCAGAAATAGCACATGTATTTTGAAGGGCCTAGACTGGGAAGTTCTTGGAACCAGTGCCAGACATACATAAAAGAAATGTTGACAACGATGAAAGCCCTACAAGTTTGGATCCCCTGTGTCAAAGAGTGTTTGATATGTTACTGTGCCCTTGGGGAGGAAATCTGCTTATTTCCTGTCATGCTTTCTTGCAAGCAGTCAAACACTCATTACTTTAAGGTTATCAAAACTCTAGATATCTAAAGCAATTTCTCCATGCTGGTTGAAAGGTCATAGAAAAGTATCTCCCTCGTTTGAAATACCTCAGACTGTACACAGATCCCATCAGGAAACCTAAAGGAGAGAAGAAGTTACTAGGAAATATATTTTATCTTATTTTTTTAAGGATTTTTATTTATTCATGAAAGACAGAGAGGCAGAGACACAGGCAGAGGGAGAAGCAGGCTCATGTGGGACTTGATCCCGGGTCTCCAGGATCACACCCTGGGCCCAAGGCAGGTGCTAAACCACTGAGCTACCCAGGGATCCCAGGAAATATATTTTAAATAAGCTGTTACATTGACCAAAAAAAAATGGAATAAAATGAAGAAAATGTGTATTTGAAATATTGATGGTAAGGGAAGAATCATCTCTCTCCTGTACATGAACATGGTCCAATATAGATGACATAGTTGGGGTTTTTGTTGTTGTTGTTTCTGAAAACTTCTAGCCAGGACCATTTGCTTCTCCAGGGTACACTGATTAAAACAGCACATCCAGCTTAAGTTGTATAATCATGATCAAATCAAGATCAGGATCAAATCAAGATCAAGCTAGTGTTATGCCAGCATTCAAGAGAAAGGTAGAAGTTCATCTCTTTGTCTAGCACATGACTTAATCTGAGCAAACTATTAAAATAGAAAATGTGAGACAGAAAATGATGCACAATTTCTCCAGGTTTTTCCATCTCCTTCTCTTTATGAACATGTATGAGAATAAAAACCACTAAAAAATATTATTAAAGTACCTGACCAAACCCTGCTGTCACTGCATCCTTAAAATTACTACACCGCTTGCATTGCAGATCTTTAGGAAGAGCGTAGTGAGGTAAGATGAAATATGCTGCCCCCTTACCACCCGGGAAAAAGTCATTTTCCATGATCTAACAAATAACAGATGGAGAATGGCTGAGAGCTCTGTTGCTTTCTAAATAGAAAAGCAGTATTAGTTTTCTCATTAGGCTTATAGGAGAGATGGCTTCAGCCGTTAGATAGTTTTGTTAATCCCTCCAGCTGGACTGTGCAGAAGTGTAAGGCTTAATACTCGCTCTCAACAATATCTATGTATATGGATCAATTAAAGCAGATAAATGTTTTGCCTTTTCTCCCCCTCTAAGGCAGCGAATATCAGCTTAACCAACGGAATGTGAATACATTACACAAGAGCAGATAACCCAGTGTATTGTGCAAGTTGTATTTAGCAATGCTCAGGTGGCTGCAGAAGGGGGCTGGAGGCTCTAGTGACCCTCAAGCTAAGCTCCATCCTCAGAGCTACCTCTCTAGCTCGGCCATACTCTGGTGTAACTAAACTTTTAACATGGAAATGTTCCCAAAAAGGTTATTAAAAAAAATAGTTCGGGAGCATCTGAGAATCTTTAGAAGTTAGTGTCACTAATCTGCCACTGATCTAACAAAGCATACTGCTTTATCAAAGACAGTAATCTATGGTGAACACACAGTAGTGCATATGCAAGCTGGTGTGGAAATCAGCAGTGAATTATTTGCATACGAAGCACATTACAGGCTTAAAACATCATTATTTTTGACTTTAAAATTGTGTATTTTTGAGTACACCTTATATGTTGTCTCTAACTTTATGTGAGTGTATGTGTGTGTGTTTAGGTACATGTGTGTGTATGTGCGTGTGTATATTCTTCACGATAGCCATGAGACATAAATGTTACTACCTCCAATTTCTAGTTGAGGAAAGGTTAAGTGATTTGCCAGAAATTATAGAACTGTTAAGTGGCATTAGCAGGAGCAGAACCCAAAGCTGGCTGACCTCAGAGCCTGCGTTTTCTGATTACATGCCATCGCTTTTTTAAAACCACGCTGTAATGCACAGCTCGAAGCAAGTGAAATACTGCCTCTGCATGTAGGAGAATATGAAAAGCCATGGGCACAGCTATGCAGCCACCCAGACGGGTAGGAATGTTTGAAAAATCTTGGGGAGCTCTTTTATTTGAGAGGCAATAGTCAAAGCAGTAGCGTATAAAAAAGCTACAGCCTTAGTCCATAGGACAGAGCACAGAGGAGAAAAAGTCTGATGATTTTTCTCACCCACACTTGGATAGATTTTCATCATCAATTGGTGCATTAATTCTCTTTGGCTCCTGGAAACAGTCATTTGCTTAATAGCTCTTTTGTGACCGAGGGAGTTAATGCACAATCCCAAAAGGCTTAACTTCCAGCTGAGGAGGAGTTTAGGCAGAGAAGAAAAAAAAAAAAAAATCTAACTTCATTTTTCACAAATAATTTGGAGATGAAAGTTGGAACAAATGCTCTCACTATTTTTGTTGAGAAAGAGCCCTGTTTTATTTTGACAGAGGTCACTGAGACATAGGAGGCAATTTTCATGTGGAGATATTTCCTTGAGTCAGTATAAATGGAGCAGAGAAAAGGAGTGAAACACAAAATGTTCTTGTAAAGTTCAGATTTTTCTGGGTCCTACTGTGAAATTTTTGTACTAGAAAATTTGGGCTAAATTCTAAATACCTATCTTAACTTTTTAACTTTGTATCTTTGGAATTGTTAAAAATACTTTTCCAGGGTGTCTAGATGGCTCAGTGGGTGAAGCATCTGCCTTCGGCTCAGGTCATAATCCTGGGATCAAGTCTGCCTTGGGCTCCCTACTCAGGGAGAGTCTGCTTCTCCCTCTGCTCCCCCATCACGTGCATGTCGTACTCATTTGCATGATCTCTCTCACAAAAATAAATAAAAATCGTTCTAAAAATAATTGAAAAAATTAAAGAAAATAATTGTCCAGTAACTGAAAATCTGGGTCTCTCATGGGTTCAGTTCTTTGCCCTACTGCAGACTTAAAATGATCTATTAAGTAATGATTATGTATAATTAATTATGCTATAGAAATGCTAAGATGGTTATAATTGTATGGTTTAATTTTCTTGTCAGGTAATTAAACAGGAAGATCTTGGCCAGGATCTTTCTGATTGTACTTTGTATGATCTACTGAAATACGATGATTTTAACTCTGACAAGCACCTGGCTCTTGAAGAATTTTATAGAACATTCCGTGAGTATAATATTCATTCTCTAACTTCTTCATTCTTTTTCTTGTTTCTTTAAACAAGACAGTATATTTGCTTGATCTCAGAGTACAAACTATTTTTTTTAAAGAAGTGATAAAAGTAAGATCATTTAAGTGCTTAACTGTACTGAAACATATGTAAG
Source organism: Canis aureus (assembly GCF_053574225.1). Taxonomy (NCBI): domain Eukaryota; kingdom Metazoa; phylum Chordata; class Mammalia; order Carnivora; family Canidae; genus Canis; species Canis aureus. The sequence goes on along the minus strand of NC_135623.1, from coordinate 64,988,063 downwards.
AGCTAAGGAGTTTGGTAATTTTAAAATGAAAATCTGGAAGTATTTGATAACCCTAGATATCAGTTCTTATTGATTCTAGTTGAAAACATTAATTCCACAATATTGCTTCTAAAGTTTGGAGTAGGAGCAGCACTTGACTTACTTTCACCATATGGCAAAAACAATTTAATCATTTACAAAGTGACCTTTTTGTCTTGTTTTTTTTACACTATTGGGAAACCAAAGTAGGTTACTAGATAGACTTTGCGTTATGTTAGCAATAATTAGCATAAGAATGGAAAATTGTATTTATGTTAAGGTACTTTGGAACAATTTATATGTGTTTAAATTGCTTAACGACTACTTAAAATTGACTTTATGTGCTTTATAGAGGGGAGTTATAAAGATGATCTGGTTTAGAAAAGTCACCTGCCAGGTTGTTATTTAAAAATATTTCAAAGAAAAAAGTCTTGGGGACAGAAACCAGAAGGGAAAGATTTAGAGGATGTGTGCAAAAATTAAATTAACTGGCTGGTGTTTGAAAATCTCCAAAGAATCAAAGTTCAACAGGGTCTAATCCAGCACAGAAACCAGTATTTTTTACATCTACCTATCTATCATACATCTACTATCTTTAATATGTTATGTGTATACGCATTTATATATTGCTTTCCAGAAGGCAGGAAAAAGTGTATGTACTTGATGTGAAAAGATTTCTTTTGAATTATACCTCTGCCATCTATCAGTGGTCTGATATTTGGGGAATTACTTAAATTTCTGAAAATTCATATAAGCAAAGATAGTAATTTCATATTAAAACATTAAATTATATGTTATGTAATATTTGGTATAAGCAAAATAACACATGTGGAACGGTTGCAGGTTTTAAAGCCTTCTATCAGTATATTCTTCAAATTTAATTAAATTGCATTTCCATATTAAATTAAAAGGTAGGATGACTCTGTAAGCAATCACTTATAAGTATGTTACAAGGTGAGACTATTTTTAAAAAATAACAAGAGAGCAATATTATTATTCTACTTTTGTATGAAGAAACTGAAACACAGGGAAGTTAAGAACTAAGTAGCTGAGTTTATAATCAAACCTTTGTCAGACTGTGAAATCTATGTGTTTCCCACTAAACTTCACTCTGTAATAGGCATTATTTTGTGCGCTCACAGTGGCAAAAAGATACTATGGTTTTTCAGGAAAGAAATTATATATACATTGTTTTATATTTATATTAACATCATCCTTTTAAATTATTATATAAACACTGTATGCAAGATAAAAGGACTAAACATCATAAAAAGACCTAAATAAAATATTAAGTGAATTGAGACTATAATATCCAGTTTGGGAAGTCAAGGAGACTTGAAGGTGATATCAATTGCATTTGTCTCCAGGATGGGTGGATATGGTTCAGGCAATAGGACATGGGAAATTGGACAAAAAGAATAGCATAAATAAGAACTCAAGTGCATGACATATCAAGGTATTTACAGAAACTAGTTCAACTGCAAAAATATTTTCCAGGTGTGAAATTCTATGAAAATATACCAATTATTATTACTGTTTTACTAACTTGTCTTATTAAATAAGCAGTATAACCTACCAACTCCCATCCCTCACCCTTATACAATGCAGATACATGGATTTAACTACCTAAAAGTAATTGGAACTTGTAGGAAAAGCAGGTAAAATTTTTAATGGTATGCAACTTATCAAGCATCAGTAAGATAATTAAATAGATGTTTGTGTAGAATTCTTATTCAAAATATAATTATTGTTGATGATGAAGTGCTGGAGCAAGAAACTGAAACAATAAAAATAATGTATAAATAGTGTGTTATTTTTATGGCAGCACAGCAAAGTCTGAATAATGATCCCTGGCAATATCAGTAAATAAGAATCTTGTCCAGAATAGTGTTGCTTGCACCTCTCACAGGGAACAAATGATACAGGGTTTTGATATATGATTTGATGTTGTGAAGGAAGGCAAGGTAGATCAGTATATTGTTCTGATAAAGAAAATTTTATATTTCAGAAATCTTGTATCATCAATAAAAGCATTCAATAGAGAAATAGTAAAGTATTGTCTATGAAGGAGCTAAATTATACTAGGAACTCCTGAGGTTGAATGGGAAAAATCTATATGATTTGGGTTAACTATTAGAAGGTAATATGGTAACAATTTTATGGAAATTATTTATAGTAAATGCAATGAGTTTAATGAATATTGTAATGTTTCTGCCATTTGGTCAAAATTACGTATAACACGAAAGGTCTGCATTTTTAATATTCTGAGTCATAAAGAGATATTAGGTAATGAAAGCACTTGGCACTCAGAAATCATATTATGAGCTTTTTTCTTTTTGTATAATCAGAAAACTATCCCTTAACAATGATAAAATAGTATTCATATAATCATTTAGAGAAGATAATGTTTTTCTAAGTAATGCTGGAATTATATGGAATATTTTAATATTCTTTGTGGTCTTAACAAGCAATTTTCTGGAAAGTATTACATTTTCACTGTTGCACTTATTGAAACAGGTCATCAAACTATACAATGATCCCTCAGAGACAGCAGAATTAATTTGTATGGATTGTGTCAGCATTAGCAAGAGGTATTTATACTTTTTGAATAGGAAATATATATACATATATTTCTTTCTTTCCATCTTTACAATACTTTATAACTAAACCCACTTTGGCTTTGTGAAGGTTAGTGACAGGCTTTTAATGATGGCATGATTTGAAAAAGTCACTATGCTATGAAATACTAAATACTAGGAAATATATAAATATATATATAAATATATATATTTATATATTTCTTTCTTTTCATCTTTACAATACTTTATAACTAAATGCACTTTGGCTTTGTGAAGTTTAATGACAGGCTTTTTATGATGGCATAATTTGAAAAAGTCACTATATTATGAAATACTAAGGTAGTATCATTAATAAAAATGTGTAACAATAGTGAGAAAAGCAATCTATTAAAAAAATCATGTATTAAGTACCTATGTGTATAGAATGCTGTGATAGTTAAAAACCTAAAAAATTGTTTTTCTTTCCTTTAGGAATATATAATCTCAGACAGACAATGATAAAAATGACAGATCTAGTATGTGTAAAAATAATCTTTTTTTAACATACAGAATGATTCCCCCGGATAGTTCCAAAAAAAAAAAATTCCAGAAAACTAAAAAGTCCCTAAATGAATGTACAGAGGAATAAATTAAGTCCAGGGAAGTTAAAACACACATACACACACACACACACACACACACACACACACACACAAACTTCTCTTGATCCATTAATTATCTGCTGGTAGATACACATTTTTGGAGTCCCAGTTTAATATTCTTTCTGCCATGGTATAAAATAGATGAAAGTAAAGCAAAAGGAAATGGGCAAACAAGAAAAGTTTAATGGTAAAAAAAAAAAAAAAAAAAATCATCAACACTATTACAATGCGATTACAGTAGTTATAAGGTTTTCTATAAAATACCTTTTCTTTTCCTTTTTGGATAAGATGGATTATTTCAATATTACAACGACATTGAATGGTATGTTTTTCTTCATAATTTTTGGCCTTAATAAAAAGATATTTAAAATACATCCTCAGTGTAAGTATCAAATATTCTAAATCATGCCTCGTTTGGTTAACAAACTTGGAGGTCTATTTAATGGGATCAAATAAATTTTAAATGAGGTCAGTGACATAGTTTTTGAATACTTAGAGGAAATACGAAATCCTCTGGTCAGATGGTTAACACCTTTCACCAGGCATTTTGTTGTCTTGAGTATTTTCAATAAACTGTGTAGATTTTTCAATGCAAAAGTTTCTTATAGAATTAAATATGAGTCCACAGTGCTATTATTAATAACAAGGACTTGAATTGATGTACAATGAAACATTGCTTTATTTTCTTCCCATTCAAAATTAAATTAAAGGGTTTGTTTGATTTGCATGGGGCACTACATTTTTGCCTTAAATCTATAGGTAAATGCAAGTGATTTGCCATCAAACAACATGACTGTACACTGAATTGAGGCATTTAATTTCAAAAGTGATACTCAGATAAATTTTTACATTTACTTATTTTTGCCATCAAACTCAATTGAGGTGATAAAGTGCCATGGTATTATTATTAATTGTTTTTATGTCTAGCTAACAAAAAATGATGCTATTGGTTATCCAGGGAAAGAATAATTGTTTGGAGAATGCTTTCTATGTACTTTATTTTCTGAGTTAAATTATAAGTCGTTTGAGTCTAGTGCTAAGACTTAAAATTGTATGAAATGAGGAGTTTGCAATTCCGATAGATTCTTGAAATTCTATTAAATTCTTATGAGTTGCAGTTCCCAAAGTCATATAGATGTATTTCAAGATATGTATGTATTCTATTAGTTCAAGTTCTAATGTCACACTTAAATAAATCTCTATCAATTCAAAATGGTCTTTATATGTGGAAAGTTCCAAAAAGATGTGTTTCTACTAGGCATGAAATAATTAGTTTTTTGCAAGCATAATGCATCGACTGTGAGCATTTACATTGAAACTAATTGTATAATAGTTCTCTCTCCTTTCTTAAAAAAGAGTAAGTAATTAGAATTCTAAAATTTTAAAATATTTTAAAAAACATGGAATGATTATTTTAAATTGCCTAACTATTCATGATTATACTCAAAATATCATCTCTCTTTATATGAAACCGTTCTTAATGAGATATAGTTTTGATAATGACATTAGAAGGAAAAAAGCATTTTCTAGGAAATCACAATTGCTATAATAAAAATATTACTTATTGGAACCATCTAATAATCAGAGTGATGAAATATGAATATTCTGTTAATATTCATAGATATTAGATCATTAGTATATGAAAGACATTTATTTGAGAAAAATAGCAGGGCTTAGTGAGAAGAATTAAGATTCTTACAGTAATATGGGTTAAAGGTGATAGGGCCAGAACTAAAGGAGCAATTGTAATAATTCAGGGAAGTGGTCATATTTGGATAATAGCTTACAAGCAGCATCCTCTAAACCTGATGAATGATCCCATATGCATGGGATGGAGAGGATAGGGCCAAGGATAATGTCCAGTTTTCTAGCTTGCATACTGAGGTGACCAATGATGCTAGTCATTAAGGTAGGGCACACAGGAAGAGAAGTGAGCTTGAGGACATATACTGAGTTAAATTTTCAACATACTGACATATTCACATACAAATTTTTGGTTGGAGAATATCATGGCCTAGAGCCCAAGTGGGAGTTCAGGACTACAAATAGAGATATAGGGCAGGTAGTTAAAATTTGATACTCAGGCAGGGAATGAGGTACCCAAAGTGAGTATGTAAAGAGAGAAGAGATGAGCAGAAGAGCAATAAGGAGTTAAATGCAAAATTAATTAAGTAATTTAACAACAAAACAAAAAACCCACACGATTGGTAGGAAGTAAACCAAAGGGCTACATCATCATAAAATTTTAGTAAGAAATTGTTGACCAGGGGATCCCTGGGTGGCGCAGCAGTTTAGCGCCTGCCTTTGGCCCAGGGCGCGATCCTGGAGACCCGGGATCGAATCCCACGTCGGGCTCCCTGCATGGAGCCTGCTTCTCCCTCTGCCTGTGTCTCTGCCTCTCTCTCTCTCTCTCTCTCTGTGTGTGTGTGACTATCATGAATAAATAAATAAAATCTTAAAAAAAAAAAAAAAAAGGAAATTGTTGACCAGCAATTTCCATGACTGAGTTCAAAACAAGAGAGTATATGACAGATAAATAAGTGGCTACTGCATTTCGCAATAAGGAGGTTGTTGGTGACTTTGGTCACAGCATTTTCAGCAGAGAAGTAGAGGTAGAAGCAAAAGTGCTGGCGATTAAGAGGTTAAATGTAAAAAAGGAAAGAAAGAAACAGAAAAAATGCTGAGCGAAGAAGCAGAGCTCACAAGCATACATCAAGTATATATTTAGATAAAATCCAAAATAGGTAAAACTCATCCATGGTTTCAATAGTTAACATGACGGTTGCCTTTGTAGGAATTAGAGGGTGATGGGTTGGGAACACAGATGAGAAAAGGGCTTCTATGGTGCTCATAGCATTCTACTTTTTAGACGTACAAAAAAAAAAAAATCCCATACTGGTTTTGGAAATGCCATATTAGACGCTGATGTAGCTACTATCGAACAGCCTCACACATAGATCACTGTAATACGAAACCTTGCAACAACTTTAATTGCTTGTCACTTTGGGAAAATAACTCTTTTACTACATACTTTGATTAAAAAATTAATTCACTTGTTTATATAATTATAATGTTCTATGTTAGAGTTTATAGATATGCCCTGACAGTTTTGGTAAATAGAGCTTAGCACTATTTACTTACAGGTAATTTCCACTTTATATTATTGTTGTTTTGTCTAAGTTCTTTGGACTTTATAGGGAAAGGACTGTCCAACATGATTGTTGGACCCACCCTATAGACATGTATTCCAAAAAGACAAATTTTGGTTCTAAACAAAATGAATTATTTTTACATATCAATTGTGAGTAGAAAGACAACAGGTAAGCCAATACCAATTTAAACTGTAATTTAAAATAAAATAAATAAAATAAAACAAAATAAAATAAAATAAACTGTAATTTTAAAAAGAATGAAAGCCTTATTTTTTTTTTCCATTTTAAGATGACCCTGTCTTCCTGATTGCTAAGATTACCTTAATCTTTTGTAGCTAGTGCACCTTTATGTTTCTTCTTTACCTTTAGCCTCTATCATGATTTCTCACTGGTAATTTTGCTTGCTGACCTAACTATTTGGTGCTCCTAAAAGCAGACACAATGAGATATTTTAGCTTCTCTTTTATTTCAGGTGAAACCCTTCTATTTATTTCTTAAAGTATTGACTCTTTTCATCATTCAGATATTGAGAGTCAGGCCTTTCCTGACACAAAATAAAATTGAAATAAGAAACAATAAAATGAAATTGATTATTCATTCTTACTTCGCCACCATGTACCATATCTTGTCAATCATAACTTAGCTAATCTGACTTAAAATTACTTTTCCCTGACTTCAGCACGGTATTCAGCAATAGTGTGTGCCTGGGGCTGTTTTGGACTTGCAAAATCATTTCTGTAATTCATTGGTACTTTGGCTTTGTTAACTCCATGTTCTTCATACTGATTGCTCAGAAACTCCTTGAACTGAGCCTTACATTGCACTCGTGTGGTTCTGGAACCCTATCTGCATAGCATCTTCTTCATAATGGCTTTCCTGTGCAGATGACCTGCTGCAACGCTGCCCCAGATCTCATCCATTCAGGCATGAGAGAGTTACTGCACCTTGGCACCAAAGCCTTGACTTCAACTTAAAGTATCTCAGGGGCACCAGGCCTGCTCAGGCAGGAGGGCATGTGACTCCTAATCTCTGGGTCATGAATTCAAGCCCCATGTTGGTATGGAACCTGTTTTAAAAATTAATTAATTAATTAATTAATCTATCTCAGATTTCCAAACTGTGTCCCTACTAAAAGGATTTATTTTTTGCTGGTTAATTGTTGTTCAACAGTTTAACAATTTGAATGCAATGTATCATGCTTTAATTATTAGCTGTTGTCTGAATTCCCTACCCAAGATTAGTCTGAGAGAATGCATTTCATTTACATTTTCCAGTTGAAAGTTTCTTTATAGGATTCTGCTCTGTCAAATGACCCATTATGGAGGCATTTACCTGCAAAGTGAATGTTATGATCTATAAAATCAAGTACTTTTTAAAAATATATAAGAAATCATACATGTTTAGGCAATTAATCTTTAAAAACATTGGTTTTTAATTCAAGGATTTGGAAGCGACTACTCAAAATCAGTTTTTGTTAAATATAATTTAATATGTGGTTTTTATTTCCGTCACATTTTTTTTTTAAACCAGCTAGAGGCCTGCCCTCTTGTTTAAGAATTCTATCACTTTCATAGAGTGATTACATGGGTGTAACCAGATAAAACAAGAAATTTAAGTAGGCCTTATCAATAACATATAAAAATCATAAGATTTAAGTTGAGTGTCTAATATTAGTTTGAATCTATCCTGTCTTGTTCAAAAAAAAAAAAAAAAAGAAGAAGAAAATGAATCAAAACAAGAGAAATGGCTTTTAAATTTTAATACATTTTAAGCCAAATCACATATTAATAAAAGTTTGCCCAACAGACTTTGCTTTCATTAACTACCATAATTCCATATCCTTTTTAACAATGACAATTTTTGTTGTTGTAGTTAAAGAAAGCAGAAAGGCACAAAAGAGAAAATAGGAATCAATTTTAATTCCATCATTCAGTTATAATCACTTTGATATACACATATGCACATATTTTATGAAATGTGACATTGATATTATATCCTCAAGATTTACCTTAATTATACCTTAAGTAGGGGAACATATCTCAGTATTAACAAATGTAGCTTAACATATTTTAATGGCTTGCATTGTATGAAGTTACCATAATTATAGAAATTATAATCATAACTCTCAATTTATTGCTATTCACAAGCCATTATTTCTCTCTTTAAAGATCAACACTGTCCATTTAACATATAATACAAACAAAAAATGTTAGTCATCCTAATAACTTTTAATTTTCTAGGAGCCACATTTAAAAAAAAAAAGAAATGAGTGGAATTGATTTTATTAACATTTTTTCATCCCAATATGTCCAAAAATATTATTATCACAACCCATCGTCAATATGAAAATAAAGGAAATACTTTACATTTTCTATCAAGTTTCAAAATCTAGCATTTACAGCATATCTTATATCTCATTTGGACTAGTCATTGACTACCGTCTTAGAGAGTATATAATATTAGAGTGTGAAAAAAATCTGTTTTAAATTTTATTACAGTTTTTTTAATAAGTACAACTGTATTTATTTAGGGACAACCCCGTCATCTATGCAGGAAACCTACAGATTCTATTCATTTATTTTTTATTGTTGATGTATAGTCGACCTACAGTGTTATATTAATTTCAGGTGTACAACATATTGATTTGACAATTTAGTTAAATATGAGGTTAAGCACATGTTCCAGTTGTAAATAAACAACATAGTGTGAACTTAGTGTTCATATCTATTTTTCAGGAAACCAGAAAAATACATACCTTATAAAATAAATGTAGTCATCTAATCAACAATTACATATGCAACATAAATAAGAGGTTTAGTTTAAAAGTAGAATTCAAGGGGCGCTTGGGCAGCTCAGTCGGTTAAACAACTAACACTTGATTTCAGCTCATGTCATGATCTCAGGGTTGTGGACTATCATGGAGCCTGCTTGGGATGCTGTACATCCCTCACTCTCTGCCCCTCTCCGTGGTCTAGCTCTATAAATAAATAAATAAATAAATAAATAAATAAATAAATAAATAAATATCCATCTTTAAAACATAATAAAATAAAAACAGAATTCAACAAAACATATTTAATGTCACTCACTTTAAGCCAGTGTCTTCCAACTGTTGTGTTATCAATGAATCATTTAAATCCTATGTTCCCTGCCCACATTTAGCACCCTTGTATTTCCCCAATTCTTAGGACAATTTCTTCCTCTCAGATTTAAAACAAATGCACCAATAATGGATATCTTTCAGTGAGAAGTTGTTCAGTTTGAGAATTAAAGGTCTTACTAGTCTAAGTTATTTCAGTTCACCTCAGAGCAATGAAACACGTCCAGGGACTCAGTAAAACCTTTATACCACAAGGATTAATGTTAACATTCAGTTTTTTTAAAGTATAAAAACAGCTAGAGTATTTTTACCTCTGAGAACCTTAGGAGACTTAATGTAGGACACTGAATATAACCTAATATTCTTTAATGCGGAGTTACTAAAATATTCTGTAGTGCACAGAACCTTCACAATAAAAAAAATGCACGTACATATGTAAGTATTTATGTTAACAAGACATGTGCAAAATATCTTATTAACACACCATATAGTAATTCAGTGTGATATTTTGTATGGCAATTCCTTTTATAGATATTCCAAAAGAGTAACAAACTAATTTTTAGCAAATATTTTAAGAATTGACAGAAGAAATTAATATACATCCATTTTTACACTTGTATACAACTAATTAATTTGATGAATATTTATTTTTAAAGATTTTATTTATTTATTTGAGAGAGAGTGTGTATACAGGAGAGCAAGCCAGCACAAAGGGGTGGGAGAAAGGGCAAAGGGGGATGGGGAAGGAGAAACACACTCCCTGATGAGCAGAGAGCCAGATGAAGGGGTGGATCCCAGGGCCCCAGATCATGACTTGAGCCGAAGGCAGATGCTTAATTGAGCCACCCAGGCGCCCCTAATTTGATGAATATTACCTATATAAATTGTATATCTGAGACCCTGCTTAGTAATGTTCAACCTTTTGATTGTTGTACTCTATTCAATAACGGACTTTGATTTTTTAGAGATATTCTATTACAACTCTCTTAGTTTATAACAGACGTCTAACTTTGCAGTGCTATTTGATGAGTGAATATTTAGCATAATCTACTACTATCATCATTAGTAAATTTTGGAATGATAACTTCTTATGAAAAGGGTATTTATCCTGAAATTTTAATGAATATTCATTATATTTTTACGTGACAGTTTAAAAATAGATTGAAATTAGATAAATTTTTTAACAAGAAGGGAAAGGAGACATTATACCAAATGCTATTTAACTGCCTGATTGAGGATTTTGTGAGGCATGGAATACGGCATATCATCTGCAATGTACTCACTGGGAAATGTGCTCATCCTAATGAAAGTTGTTCCAAAAAGGAAAGAAATTTCAGTAAACTTGTTACCCATCATTTAAGTAATGTAAATAGACCTTTGGTGGCAGTAAACCAGATAGGATAAGAAAAAAAATCTATGATGTTTCAAGCATTACACAAGCTACAGATTGCAGGTCATCTCGAGAGGTAATGTACATTTATTGCACAGGCAGGTGGACATTGATGGACTATTCTTTCTTCTGACTATTGTTATAACTGGTCTTTAACAATAGAAATATAGTATTAAATAAATAAGGGAATTAAACATTTTAGTGGATGATATATTGTACTTGGTCTAAACATTTCTCACTAAAATGACTAAAAAATAAAAATTAAAAAGATAAAGTAGGACGGAAGGAGGGGAAAAGGAGACGGAGAGACAAGCAGAGACATCAGAAAGAAGGCAGAGAAGAAAGAGTGACAAGAGAAAGAAGAAAGCCAGGCCAAGAAGATTAAGTGTGGTTTATTTTATGGAAGTATTTTGTAGTTTAAAGCTTAGCTGTGCAATGATCCACTGATACATTTTTACGTATCTAGATTAATATTTCAAGTTAAAATTATTAACTTTTTATGCAACAGCCAACATTTGTTATACTCTTATGTGACATTATCAAGGCAAGTCACTACAAATATGAAGATAGATAAGAAAGTTTCTCTTCTCAACTTTAGGAAATTAAGCAGAAAAAAAATTACAAAATAATATGGCATGGAGTAAGTGACTCGTATAAAACACAACCAAAAAGAGACCACTCTCAGGAATGGATTCTAAGAAGAGGTAAAATCTGAATTAAGCGTATCCTCCCTATAGGAATTCTGGAGGAGAAAGCCAAAGACATCAGGGGCTTTTCTGCTAAGCAGAACATATCAGCAAAGGCTGAGCTGTGGGACTATTGCAAAAAACAATGTGGGAGTTGAGGGAGCTGGAAGTGCAAAGAGGAAATTAGTGAAAAAAGAAGTTTAAGAGGGAGGTAGGGGCGAGAGCTTGAAAGTCCACAAATACAATATTAAGAAATTGAGATAATCTGTATAGTGACAGGCAAAGAAAGCACTAGCAGCAACATGGAATTGTCAGACGTAACTTTGGAAGGATCACTTAGAAAGCTGAGAGCAAATGTGGCTAAGAAACAAGATTGGTAGAGTCATGCAATCAATGGTGTGTTGAGGTCAGTGATGAAATCTTCAGAAATTTTGCTATCAATTTGATACGACATTGGAAACTGGAAATTGGCCCATGGTGGGAACCTTTACACCATCGACATTGATCACAATGTCTACAAAATCACAGTCCTGCCCCCTGATCCCACCCAACCCCAGCTCAGAGATGTACTTTTCTTAAATACTTGCCAGAACACTCCTGACTCAAGGCTGCAATCTGCTACTGATAAATCTTAGAGATTGAACAAGGGTAATTGAGTAATTAAGAGGGTGTAGATTTAAAAAATATACATATATATTTAAGAGAAGAGACGTAAAACACTTGGTAAAGGATAAGGCTGACAATTTCTAGAAAAAAATCTTAGAATATATACATTTTGCAATCCCAAATTAGTATTGGTATTAATCGTATCAACAAGGTTGCTGTGATTTACAAAAGACATCTAAATAAATTAATTGGTGACAATTCTTGTTTTGTTCAACTTCACATTCAAAAATATTCTCATTATCTCCTAGAAATCTTATTGTGGCATTCTATTATAGTAGGAATAATTCATATACATGATGTAATAGATTTTTGATAATGGAAAAAAGTCGTGAACAACTTGTTTCAAAATTTTTGAGCAACTCAAGTAAAAAAAATGTATTAACTTTTTTCTTACTGGTGAAAAATGGACATTGAAATGATATCAAACTAAATTAGTTTAACAAACTAAAGATCTGAACCAGTGATTGTGTTTAATGGTATATGTACAATTCATTTCCATTGACACAATTTATTTTATTAGAATCATCTTTTATAAGAATCTCCTATATTAGCAATCTGAAAACTATGTGACAGCTTAACATTTCTTTTAAAGATTGCATCTTTGCTATAATATATGAAGTAGTAACATTTTCTTTTGATATCAAGAGTTTATCTTACTGCTATATTGAGTGAGATTTTTTTACTCATGAGTTGACACATCTCTTATATAAAGGATATTATTCTTGTGAAGTCTCATTAAAAGTGCATATTATTTTTGTGCCCTTTGTAGATATTTTGGCACTCAACTAAAAATCTAAAATTAAATATTTAACACCTTTTAACTATGTTTAAACAACAAATGAAAGTGCTATACACACCATTCCTCTATATATCTACTTGTTATTATCACCCCATATTGTAACTGAAGTTTCATATTAATACCATGTTTGAAAAAGATTTTATATTAGCACTGAACTCCTAGACTTTATAACTTAAAAGTAGCACATTTTCATATAGCTATGTATGTACAAAATAAACAGTGCCAGTAAAATATTTTCATGTGAGGTTATACTGTTTCTTTAGTCTGTGATTTTTCCATCTTTTGAGAGTTATGAACTTTTTCATATTTTAGTTTCAAACTTGAGTCATCAAGTTATCACTTGCTGAAATATCAGGATATTTGAGACATTATTGTAGTTCATGGAAATAGTAGGATTTATCAATTCTGTTTGAAATTATTCTTCAAAATCCAGCCTATCTGGCCACTTTTTATGCCATTATAGCAGAGAATTTCATTCTTTTCTCCAGAAACTACTAGTCTTGCTATTAGATCCAATAAGTCAGAACACTTGCATCTGATATTTCCTATCCCTAATTTTATAACTCATTTTATAATTTGTGTTACTTGGCCTTTTACTATTTTTTCTGATACATGGGCAGCTATTCAAAAAATACTGATATCCAAAATTATTAAACTTTGTTTCTAATAGTATGTAACTATCACCACAGAAACAGGGTCAATCAAAGGAGTATACTTACATTTAGAAGGGATGCAGTTCTAAAAGTGTTAGTATATTTAAATTGAAAAAGCTTTATGAAAAAATTTATCATAATAATTTTTTTCTTTTAATTTTAGCTGAGACATGATATCAGAGTGTTGAGAACTGGACTTGTGCCAATTTGATCATTAAGAACTATTAGGTTTCTTGTAGATACTAGGTTACTTGTAGATCAGAGACCTCAAATAGTATTTTGTAGATACTATCAGCGATGGATGAATGTCTAATGTCATCTCCCTGTTAGAAAGTGCTTGCTTTACTGCCAGGCGGTATTATATGAATGTTGGTATATATGGTGGAATTTGGTGTGAGATTTCCTTTCATCTTTCATCACACTTTCATAAGTAGAAAAAGATATAATTAGAAATGAAGTTAGATCATTATTGTTACTACTCCATGTTATAATGTTAGAGAAAACATCATCCAACATTATAATAACTGAAGAAAGGTACACAGTGTGTCAGCTTTGACCATATCAATTCATCGGGCCAAGAAATATATCTATAGCAGTTGAATGCATAATTAAACCACAGTTATGAATTTGTGGTGCTAATTGATTTCTTAAATTAGTTAAATAGGATTCTCAGAGAGTGTTACTGTCCAAAAGAGTCTACACAATGATGTGCTCACTCCTTATGCAGCCCTGACCATGTGCTTTTACATCTCTTGATTGTAATGTGAACAAAGCATCTATTAGTGAAGGAACAGAATAAATTTTTAAAAACCTTGTACTTGTCATATTCTTGTAATAGTGAAAGAATTTGCACCTGGTTGAGCATAACAGATTAAATGGTTTCAAATTTGTCAGCAAGCTACCAAGTAAATTTAGATATTGCATTCTACTAGAACATAGAAAAGAAGAAATTTTGACTCCAGAAAGTCTGCTACTTTTTTGAAAACTAAGCTCCAGTTAAAACATTATCTCAGATGCAACAGCATAATTCTTCATCTTGAAAAACTTGTGAATCTTGTTATACTCATCTATCCATTTAAAAAGCAACCTGTGAATTTACAATTTTAAAAGCAAACTATATTTGTATTATTCTTTATTTGTAAACATTTCTGGGATTATGGAGAAAGAAGTTACAAATGTGGTAGATTTAAAATATATCTGCAAGATATTCCATATTCATGGATTAAAAGACTAATATAATTATGATGTCTGTACTATCCAAAGTGATTTATAGAAGCAATGAAACTCTTATTAATATCCTGATAGTTTTTGTTTAGTAGTGTTGTGTTTCTTGCAAAAATAGAAAAATCCATGCAAAACTTCAAGGGACCCTAAATAGCCAAAATACTCTTGATAAAGGAGAAAATTGGTGTTCTCATGCTTTCTGATTTTAAATCTTAACATACAGTCACATAGTCAAAACAGGTGGCCCTGACATAAGGACAGATATAGAATGGAATAGAATGGAGATCCCAGAAACAAACTCTCACATATCTGATCAAATGATTTTCAACATAACACCAAACCCATTCAATGGGTAAAGGATAG
Organism: Canis aureus; assembly: GCF_053574225.1. Lineage (NCBI taxonomy): Eukaryota > Metazoa > Chordata > Mammalia > Carnivora > Canidae > Canis > Canis aureus. Next base: position 64,972,792 of record NC_135623.1, on the reverse strand, counting down.
TCTTTTAAACAAATAGTATTCAGAAAACTGAGTATCCATATACAAAAAACAAACAAACAGAACCTGGATCCTTACCTTACACTACATTAAAAAAAATTAACTGAAAATTGATTAATGACTGAAAAGTAAGAAATAAAACTATAAAAAATATTTGAAGAAAAGAGGGGGGAGGCATATGACATTGGATTGGGCAATGATTTTTTGGATGTGATAGAACAAAGGAAAAAACAGTAAATTGGACTTCATCAAAGAACACCGTAAGAAAAGTGAAAAGGCAACCCAGGGAATGGTAAAAAATATTTGTTAATAATTTCTTTGATAAGAAGTAATATCCAGAATACATAAAGGCATCCAACTATTCAACAACAACAGCAACAACAAAACAATGACCTAATTAACTAAAAAAAATGGGTAAAATGCCCAAATAGATACTTCTCTAAAGAAGATATATATATGTATGTATATATATGTATATATATCTTTTAGGAAATTCCAATCAAACCCACAATGAAGTACACTTTCATACTCATTAGGATTGTTAGTATATAAAACAAAACAAAACTAGACAGCAAATAAATGTCAACAAGTATGTGGAAAAATGAGAAATTTGCCAGTGGGAATCTAAATGGCACAACTGCTATAGAAAATGGTAGGTACTCCTCAGAAAATAAACATAAAATTACCATATAATCCAGAAATCACACTTTTGGGCATATATTCAAAAAAGTTGAAAGTTGAGACTACAGAGAATTTGTATACCCGTGTTCGTAATAGCATTATTCAAAATAGGAGAGGTGGAAGCAATGAAGTGTCCATTGATGAATGAATGCATAAACAAAATGTGGTATTTATGTACAATGGGGTATTGTTCAACCTCAAAAAGCAAGGAAACACTGACACATCCTGCAAATGGGTGGACCATGAAAACGTTCTAATATTAGTAAATGAAATAAGCCAGTCACCAAAAAACAAATATTGGATGATTACACTTACATGGAATAGATTCATAGAGAATCTACGGCTGTAAGATCCATTTGGTCAGGGATATTATCTGTATTTGCTCTCTATTGCTTCCATAATAAGGAACCAAAAAAAAAAAAAAAAGTATATGCTTGAAAGAACCCAACCTGATTATCTTAGAATATGATAGGTCAAAAATCTCACACAGTGTCACGGGTCTAAAATCAAGGTGTATTGCCAAGGCTGTATCCCTTCTGGGCATCCTGGAATAGAATCGGTTTTCTTGCCTTCTTCTCAAGGCAGCCACATTGCATGAGGTATAGCTCCATTTGCTTGTCATCAAGGCCCACAACTTTGGGTCAAGCCTTTCTCAAGTTGAAATCTTTCTGGTTCTCTCCCTTTTACCTACCTCTTCCACTTATAAAGACCCTTGTGGTTACATTGCTCCTCCCCAAATATTCCAGGATAACTTTCCCATCTCAAGGTCCGTTGATTAGTAATCTTAATTCCAACTGTAACCTAAATTCCCCTTTGCCATGTAGTCTAACATATTCGCATTCTGTGGATTAGAATGTAGACACTTTTGGGGTCAGAGGCACCACGCTATCTAAGTAGATAATGTGTTCTGAATACATATTTCATGAATGAAACAATGACTGAATTTCAAAATATATCAAATTCAGTATAATAATTTAGGTGTAAAATTAATGTTGATGCCGATATCTATGAAAATAATTGCACAGACATGGCTCTACTGTGTGGGCCAGTAATTATGATCTAGTGTAAATAGTATGGAAATTAAAACAAAAGACTAGAATCATCTGTTAGCCCTGCTTTTATTATTCTTGGTTTGAGAAAAAATAATTTATCTTCCTGTGAATGGTGTTTTTGTGTGTGTACGGTGTTGTTTTGGTTTGTTTTCTACTTGAAACATGGAAGTTGAAGTAGGACTTGATGTGTTTATTCAATGAAAATATAATCATCAAATTAGATAGTACAATTTAAAACTCTTCTTAAATCTTTATATGCATTGAGAATATTATCAATCAAAGCCTAAAAGGGATGTTATCTTATTTTAGAATCCTAATTACTATCTAGGATTATTTGTCCTTGATTTGTCTTTGGAACTTAAATTTTGAGATTCTTTAAGTTTTAGAGTAGTCTACAAAAAATACCAGACAACAATCTTCTTGTTTCTATGGAGTCCAATTATATCCAGTTGGGTTTTTTGTTTGTTTTTTTGTTTGTTTTTTGTTTTGTAAGTATACTAGTTTGGCTACTTAGGTTTTAAATACACGTTTAAATATTAAACAGAGGCCAGATATGTTTTTTACTTGTTTAAAACCACTCCCATGGCGGGGCACCTAGGTGGCTCAGTTGGTTAAGCATCTGCCTTCAGCTCTGGTCATGATCTCAGAGTCCTGGGATTGAATCCTGCATTGTGCTCCCTGCTTAGAGGGGAGTCTGCTTCTCCCTCTCCCCTTACCCCTCTCCTCCTCTCCACTCTCAAATAAATAAATAAAATCTTTAAAAAATAAAAATAATCCTATGCCTATCCTCCCTTTCCTTTACATTTGGACACCTTATTTTTGCCCAGATCTAGGGTATGAATCTCTGACTCTGGGTCACAGTCTTAGTAGCACTGGGCTCTGAGGTGATTCCTGCCCTTGCCCTTCTCTATTTATAATTGTTCCCCATTTAATTCAACTTCGTAAAATTGGTTGGACAAGGTGTATAGAAAATTTGGCAGTTAAATCAGTAATGAACATTTTAAGCATAAAGTGAGATAAACAAATTGTATTGGTTTGCTAGAGTTACCAAAACAATTTCACAAACTTGACTTCAACAACAAAAATGTATTGTCTCACAGTTCTGGATCCTGGAAGTCCAAAACTACAAGTTTTAGTAAGTTTAGTTCCCTCTGAGAGCTGAATGAAGGATCTTTTCCAGATCTCTCTCCTTGGCTTATGATGGCCATCTTCGTGTTCAAATGGCATTTTCCCTATATGCATGTGTCTGTGTCCAAATGCTTTATTTTTCTAAGGACATCAGTAATAATGGATTAGAGCCCACCCTAATGACCTCTTGGCAACTAATTGCATCTACAATAATCCTGTTTTCAAATAAGGCCACATTTTCAGATACTGGGGGTTTATCTCAGCATATAAATTTGAGAGGGATACAATTCAACACATAGTCATGTCAACACGTTTTCAGTAACTGAAGCTTAAAAATTATGCATACATAAATAAGATGAATAGAGTTATTGGAATTTCCCTATACAAATAGTGCCTTGAATGAAATTTGAAGAAGAATGCTACTCTCTGTAAATTTTAAAAATAATACAGCACTTATAAAACAGCTTGATTGCAACTTCTACCATTAAGGAAATTATGCAAGTGATTTAAACAAAATATGCAAATAAACAAGAATAATCAGAAAAAAAGTGAAATGTTTTAAGTATTATCAAGAACTTGCAAATAATCAAAGGCTTATTTTGTAGTTTAATGTTGTATTAGGCCAAACAGTTTTGATTTTGTATATAATTTTCCAAGTAGGTAAAGCATATTTACTTTAATTTGATCAACACCAATTAATTCGGTTATCTTTCAGTTAAGTGTTCCCACTATATTTTTATTCATTTTGATATGTTTTGGCATAATACAAGCTATACTTTGATCACTGTTTATTATATTAATTATCTTTGTCTCTGGATCAGTTCCAGTGTCAGCTTTTTGATTTTTATTTTACCATTATTCATATAATACTCTTTTTTCCAGTGTGCTTTCTGGAAGAGTGAATGAACATCCTCTCCCCAAGTTCATGCTTGACCCTTCTTATTTTGTCACTGACAGAAGTTAATATTAAGTATATTTTGAGCTATTATTTCACAATTATTGAGCAAAATTACATGCATTATAAAAGCTTTTAGGTTTTCAAAAGCCAGCAACATAAGTTGATGCGTTGTTGGAATTATTTAGAGGTTAATGGCTACTTCTGAACACAAGAACTTTGTTTAATGGACCATCTCTCTCTTATTTTCTCAGATAAAATTGACACTCAGAAGAAAACTAAGTGTTGTCCAGAAAATATAGTTTGTAAGTCATGTATTTGGTATAACAAGAAAAAGTCTGTAATACATTTTTAGCAGATAAATAATGACCTTCCTCTTTGAAAATTATATGCATGATTATTGAGAAAACTGGCAAAACCTAGTTTTCTCATTTTTTATTCACAGTCTGAATCTATATGTTCATCTGCTCATATGTTCCAAAAAAGGAATATCACTGAAAGTCAAAAAGGGGTTGGTCCTTTTTGATCTCTAAGATTGCTCGTAATGGTTGTATTTAAGTGCATTATATTTAGCCATTTTTAAACTTAAAGTTATAAAGCATATAATGAAGTAGTTAATTCAGAAAAATCTGGAAATTGCCCTCATTTTTTCTGTCTTTAAAAAAAAACCTATCAGTGTATAGAAGTCCACAGTGGTGTTATCAGACATAAAAAAAAATAAGTAACAATATTTTCCAGTTTAAAAAACAAATATATAAATTTTGCTTAATTGGAAGTTTGGCTGTCTTTGACTCTTGATCTCTCTTTGAACCTTTTAATTTATCATGAAATATGCCAAAAATAATGTTTGAGAACTACTTCATGCTTGTGCATCACTGGTAATATAAAGATCCTGAAAGATAGGAAGGATATGAATTTTTGTATTATTTTTGCAGAGTGAATTTAAAGGTAGAGCAGTTGTTTTTATAAGAACAGTTGTCCCACATTCTGTGATCTTTCCTGCTATTCCTGCCCTACTGTAGGATCAAATTCTTTTTTCAAGTCATTATGATTGCATGTATCTCCCTCAGTATGAAACCACAAAGGTTGATTGATGGCCGTACTTTGTTTCCCTTCACGTAGCCTTTCCTTGATTTTCCACAAAGCTGACACACAGTGCTTTTTGGACATGTCAGGTATTCATAAAGGGTTAGGTTCACTAAAAAGAATTATAAATTGAAATAGAAAAAAGTTAAAACCTGAATTTTAAATCTGACATTTCCCATAAACCCAGCTGAAGCCTACACAGAGTTAACGGTGATTCCTTTATGGGCTTGACTGGGCACTAACCTTCTTTGCTCTCCCTATTCTCTAATAAGTGTTTCTCTAGGAAATGTTTTTCTGTTTTCTGATGTCTATTTTGTTATCCGTGACTCACCTTTTGGCAATCTAAATTCCACAGGATCATCCAGAGCAGTAATGGACACTGTAAATCTAGGTTTCTTAGACTACTGTTCACCATTAACTTGAGGTGCATATGTGACTGTTTATAATTTAGATTTTCCAAACCAGCAACTTAATCTAACACAACACACACACACACACACACACACACACACACACACACACGATACTAGGAGGCTCCTATAGCCACAGACATCCCTGCCAAGCCAACTATAAACCCATACAGAGGAATATGTTCTAACAACCTCTAATTTGCAGGACAAATTCTTTCATAACCACTTTCAGATTACGCACCCGTCCCCTGGCTCTGTAGAAATTGGAAAAGAACTCTTGTAATGACTGTTCCTTGGCTATGCATTAGGGGAAAAAATGAAAATTAATTTACATAATCAATATTATTTTCTTTACATGACTCCTGAGAGGGCTATTTGGGGTCTACTGTTTCAGTGACATTTGATTGTCCAATACCAAATTGTTATTATAGGATCTAGGGAGGGAATAAAATGGATGTATTTTATGTACTACAAAATATATTAGACAGTATTAATAAAGCCAAAGCTGTTGTTAAGTGGTAGACTCATTCAGTTAACCAGATAGCTTTTAGGGGAGCTTCATGTCATCTGCATAGTAAAGTTATGTAATATTACTGCTTTATCTTAAGAACATTTGTAATAATGTGAGTTTTACTAATACAAAATGGTAGTAAAGAATGTGCTAAATGACACAAACTATTTTGTAAAGATTCCCGCAGCATCAAACCATTTATTTTGCTAATTGTAAGAAAATAGCATGCAGTAATAAAAGTACTGTTAGGAACTCGTGATATGAGTTTTTCAGTTTTGCTTTTTTTGTTTGTTTGTTTACTTCTTTGTTTACTGGGGAATTTGTACATCTAGTTACATGCAAACAAAAATGTTCAGGGAATCAGTAATTTTAAATTGTCTCCCTGATCATTGTTGCTGATCTATTCATAATTAACAAGTAAAAGTAGGGGACGCCCGGTGGCTCAGTGGTTTGGCGCCTGCCTTCAACCCAGGGCTGATCTTGGAGTCCCGCATCAGGCTCCCTGCATGGAGCCTGCTTCTCCCTCTGCCTGTGTCTCTGCCTCTCTCTGTGTCTCTATGAATAAATTAAAAAAAAATCTTTTAAAAAAAAGTATATGGCATTAACTGATTCAATTAGACTTCAGCTAATTGACCTTCCTAAAAGATAATAATAGCCAACAGGAAAATCATCTGATTTTTAAAATTATGTATTTAACTTAATTCATCTAGATTTAATTCAAAAGACTGACTACTTGGTAAGAAAAAAAAGTATTTCATTTTCTCATACAATCGAAGGGAATTTAGCTAATGGATGTTGACACAACCACATTGGTTAGAGATACACAGAGTTAACTATTTTTTTAAAAATTTTTAAAAAATATTTTATTTATTTATTCATGAGAGACAGAGAGAGGGAGAGGCAGAGACACAGGCAGAGGAAGAAGCAGGCTCTATGCAGGGAGCCCAATGTAGGACTTGATCCTAGGATCTCGGGATCACGACCTGAGCCAAAGGCAGGTGCCCAAATGCTGAGCCACCCAGGTGTCCTGGTTAACTATTGAAGTACATTTCAAAAAAAAATTAATGTATATTCTTAAACGGTCAGCCTAATCAGAGGTCACAAAAATTTGAACCAAAAATCATTTAACACTTATATTTAAGGAATAAAGGAAATGAAGCCCAGACATAAGAGTAAGTTGTCCAGTTTTTCAGAGGTCATTAACCACTGAAAACTTGGTTGCAGCTCTCTGAATACTAAGTTCATGCTTCACTGGGATACTGAAATGTTTTTTCAAGGTAGCATATTTTCTACCTATCTCTTGTAAATTATACAAAATGGAACTGCTTTAAAAATGTTGTATTGCCATTGCAAAAGGAACTTTATAGAACTTTACTTATATTACTGGCACCTAAGTTTTACCTCTTCTGTTGACAGAAAATCTCATTAATAAAAAAAATCTCATTAATACTTGTAAAATACATATTTATGAAAGTGCTTATATGCAGTATAATGCTTAAAAGAAAAATTACTTTTCACTCATTAAGATGAATTTATATTAGCATTCTTTAATTCATAAAGATTTGTTCATATTTTCCCATTAAATGTATACTGTATATTAGTAGATTGAAATGTAGATTGAAAATGAAATTCAAAAATATTATTAATGTACTTTAAAGAAAAGAAAAAATGAAAAGAGAAGGAAATCTGTGTATTTACTTTGCATTACTGAGTGACCGTGAGACAGTCATTTAAACAAAGTGGAAATCATGAATACTAATCTTTAAATGTACGGTTTAGACTAGATAATTCCTACAGTTCTCTACACTTTGAAAGAAGTACCAACTCTCCATATATATAAGAAAATATAATCTAATATTTAATAAATTTTAATTATAAAATAAACAAGTTAGCAAAATATGATAATTTTACTAAAATAGATATAATTATATTTAAATAATTATAAATTATATATAAATAATAAAATAATATATATAAATAATATATAAATAAATACATTATATATAAATATAAATAATATTTCTCATATACAGGGGTGATAAAATCTCAGCAACCAGGATATAAGAGAGGCATTGCCATCTGCTAAAAGTCATCTATATAATAAGCCTTTATCAATATATCGAATATATTAGGCAAGAAAGAGATTTGAAAGACATACGGACTAGAAATGAAGCAAAATAGTCTTTATTTGCAAACAACACTATCATCCTAAAAAAAATCTACCCAAGAAAAGAAAACAAAAAGCTACTAAAACTAATAAACTTTGTAAGGACACAGGATATTATGCCAACTATACAAAACTCGGTTGATTTCAATAAACTAGCTACAAATAATTGGAAGTTAAAACTTAAAAAAAATTCACAATAGCCTCAACAATATCTATAATAACAACAAAAAATATGAAATATGTCAGAGGTAAATCTAATAAGAGATGCATGAAATCTACACTGAAAATGATAGTTTTCATGAGAGACATGTCATGAAGACAAATAAATAGAGAAGTTGGTCATGTTAAAGAAATAAAAGATGTTAATGTTATCAAAATTGGTCTATGGATAGATACAAATCAAAGTGAAATCCTCGGAGACTTCTTAACAAAATTCAAGAGCCGATTTATAAGTTTATATGGAAATAAAGAGTATTTAGAGTAGCCAAAACTATTTTTTTTTAAAGAACAAAGCTGGGGAATTTACATCTAATTTTAAAAAGTTTTTTTAAAGCTATAGCAATAAAGACAGTGTGGTATGTGTATATAGATATACAGAATAATGGAATAGAAAAAAACAGTCAAGGAATAGCACATTAGAAGGTCAATTGATTTTTGACAAAGATGTTAAGGGTATGAAATGAAGAAAGAATGATCTTTTCAACAAATGGTATTGGAACAAATGGATATACATAGGCAAAATAAATAATTATATTTCTATTCTTATAACACATCATGGGGTAAAATTAACTCAAAATTGATCCTTGACCTAAATTTAAGAGCTGAAATTATCCAAATTTTAAGAGAAAATATAGAATAATTTTTTTAACTTACCTGTACTGGCAAAGTTTTCTTTAATATACATAAAAACACCAATTACAAAATAAAAAATGAAATTGGTGTTCATTAAAATCAAAACTTTCATTTATCAAAAAATAACAATAAAAAATGAAAAGGCAACTACAAAATAAAACACATTTTTCAAACCATATATCTAACAAGATCATTATCTAGAAACTATAAAGAATTCTTCCAATGTAATAATAGGACGACAAAAACCTCAATTTTAAAAATTTTTTTAAAAAAATAAATAACAGATATTCACTAAAGAAGATAACATGTGACAAATTAATGTGAAAAAAATTTAAAGAAAAAAATTTTAAAGATATTATTTATTTGAGAGAGAGGGCACAGAGAGAGGGGCAGAAGGACAAGCAAGCTCCCCACTGAGCAGGGAGCCTGTTGTGGGGCACTGTCCCAGGACCCAAGTTCATGACCTGAGCCAAAGTCAGACGCTTAACCTACTGAACCCCTCATGCACCCTCATGTGAAAATTATTCAACAGCCTTTATTATCAGGGGAGTGAAAATTAAAAGCACAGTCAGATATTGCCATATTCCCACTAGAATGGCTAAAATTACACATTGACTATAGCAAGTGTGGACAAGGATACGGAGCAGCTGATATCTCATATAGAGCTGATTGGAATATATAATAGAATAACACTTTAGAAAATAGGAAGCTTCTAAAAAGTTTAACATACAACTGCTTTATAGCCCTACCTAGGAGGTAACAAAAATGAAAGAATATGCCACACAAAAAGTTGTACATAGGTGTTTATATTAGCTTTATTCTTTCAAGTCAACACTTGGAAACAACTCAAATGTCTATCAGTCGGTAAATGGATAACCAAATTATGTAATGTCCACACAATAGAATGGCCCTCATAATAAAAAGGAATCAAGAATATATACACAAGACGGATAAATCAAAATGATTGTGCATTTATATACAAGAGGTCAGGCCAAAAAATAGTATAGACTAGATTCCAGTTACAAAAATTCTGGAAAATGCAAACTAATCTATAGTAACAGAAAGAGAGGCAGGGTTGACTTGAGAATAGTGTAGAGTTGAGTGGAGACTGTGCAAAGAATGGGTTAAAAGGGAACACTAAAAACTTTTGGGGTGATGATTGTGTTTATCATCTTGAATGGGGTGATGTTTCTAGGGTATGTATACACATTGAAAATCATTTAATTATACATTTAAGCATATGCAGTTTCATCTACTTCACTTTATCTCAATACAAGTGTAAATTCGATGCACTGATTAAAAATAATAGCAAAAACAAGAACTATCACTGATAGTGACTGATAATTGTATGTAAAAAGTAATTATGATAAATTATCTCAAATTTGTAGGTTGTAAAACACCAGGAGTGAACCCCAATGCAAACTATGGACTTTAGGTAATAATGAGGCTGCGCATGTGCAGAGCAGGAGATATACTGGAAATCTCTGTAGTTTCCTCTTAATTTTTATGTGAACCTAAAACACTCTTTAAAAAGCCTTTATAGGAGTGTCTGGGTGGCTCAGTTGTTTAAGCACCAGACTCTTGATTTTGGTTCAGATCATGATCTCAGGGTTGGGAAATTGAGCCTGCAACAGGCTCTACACTGGGTGTGGAGTCTACTTAAGATTCTCTCTCTGTCCCACATGCAGTCCTTTTCTTAAAAAGAAAAAAAAAAGAAGAAGAAAAGAAAAAGAAAAAGAAAGAAAGAAAGAAAGAAGAAAGAAAGAGAGAAAGAGAGAGAGAGAGAAAGAAGAAAGAAAGAAAGAAAGAAAGAAAGAAAGAAAGAAAGAAAGAAAGAAAGAGAAAGAAGAAAGAAAAAAGAAGGAAGGAAGGAAGGAAGGAAGAAAGGAAAAAGAAAAGGGGAAAAAGCCTTTCTAATAAAACCAATAGATGACCTAAAAGTTTACACACACACATGTATTTCCTTTGCATGGGCACTGGTAATCTGATGGTTTATTTGTTTTGGAAGAGACACTTACTACCCCCCAAAAAAAATCTGTTTCTTCTATTTTGATGTGAATATGTTAGAGTTTCCATTAACAAGTTTGATTTATCTAGCATAAGAGTCCCAGCTCAGTGTTCAGCTGCAAATCTGAAATCCTTTCAAATTCACATGCAAGCAAGAAAGTGTAAATTGGTGTCAAGTCAAAATTTGTGAATAGTAGACCCATATTCTGGCTAATGAGGCAATGCATCATTGCAGAGAAAGGGTTAGTCTGTGAGAATCCGGCTGAAAGAAGTCAAAGGTCAACAAGTGAAGATGGATTCCGACAACCGCTTTGGCTACTCACTTTTCCTTGGAAGGTAGAGGCCACTTATTAAGGATCTCACATTAGGAAAACTGATTTGTGCAGTCTGTTCTTTGTGGGAAGTTATTTTGATCATACCTTAAATAAAATTTGGGGCTCCTGGGTGGCTCAGTCGGTTAAGCATCTGCTTCAACTCAGATCATGATCCCAGGGGCCTGGGGTCGAGTCCCTCATCAGGCTACCCGCACAGCAGGGACTGTGATTCTTCTCCTTCTCCCTCTGCTTGCAGTTCCCCCTGCTTGTGCTCGCTCTCATTCTCTCTGTCAAATAAATAAGTAAAATCTTTTTTAAAAAATTAAAATTAATTTTAAATAAAATAGACAAAAATACAATGGAAAACATTTTCTTCTAGAAGGAATTATTTTAGATTGATACTTAATGCCTTCTGTTTCACATTTGTTGTAAATGGTTTCAGAAGAGTCCTACATGCCTAAGTATTATTTCAAAAGCAGTTCATATTTACATTTCGTTTGACAGTGTATTCTGTGACCAATTTTTCCAATGTAATATGGACCCTTTATAATCCTTGGAGGAATATGAGTTTCATACAAAGCTATTCCGTCACTGGACTCAGTATGTGCAACACACGAGAAAGAAACGAAGCCGGAAAACTCAGAAACTGAATAAGATTGCCCCAAATCAAAAAAAAAAAAAAAAAAAAAAAAAGATTGCCCCAAATCTCATTCACAGACATGAGTAAGACGGACATAAAATAATAAAAACATTCATCTTGGACACACAAACGTACACCAGACACATAGAATCCCAACAAATTCTGATTTAGAATATTCTAGGCTGAAATTACTCCTGGATTTTCATGGAAAATAAACACATACAGAAAAAAAATGCCATGGCTTTACATCAACACATGGAGGTGATGGTGCCGTTGCCTCGCTCATCACACGCTCTAGAAGTCCACCACCCATGTATCTCTGAATCTTCCGTGTAGAGTCGGAGAACGTGTGGTGCCCTTCCATCACTGCCCTCTTTCTGTACCTGAAATGACTGGGAATTCAGTTTTAATCATGGACCACCTGCTCCCACCCAACCTCAAAAACGCCTGTGGAAATAAATGAAGAGTCGCACACAGAAGAGCAAAGTGTGTGTTTGCTTTCATGTCAAGTGTGAGGGAATTCGTGTCTTCCCTATGTTTGGCAACTGATTTTCATCATTCACAATTGCCTTTGCTTAAAATATCTATTTTTGTTCTCCCTTCCGGATCTTTAAATCACTGAAAATAATAAAAGGAGACAAATCATATATCCCTGAACATGATGAAGTGGTAATTGCCATCCTTTTTAAGACTGCTGGGCTAGAAAGATCAGGTCCGAGGGCAGAGTTATTCAGCAGTGTGCGTTTAAAACCCATGAAGCTTCAAATCTGACATGCTCGGCATCATAAAGTATCCTCAACTGCCTCTCCACCTTTTGGCCCTGCACACTTCCTAACTTTTACTTGCAGGAAACTGGTGGGCAGAGGACAGTAAAGCAGTCGTTTCACGGGAGTTATTTGGGGGGTTGTAAAAGTGGAGAAGGTGCTAGAGTAGGCACTAAAACTCTCTTGGACTCAAATTTTAGGAATGCATTTTGGTATTCTGGCCACGCTCCCGGAGAGGATGTCTCAGTTGGGAGGGACGCAGAGGGGGCTCCATTTGACCTGAGGAGCCAACACGGGGGCCCCGCTGCAGTATAGACGGTGCTCTAGTTGTTGAGGAGCGAGATGTAGCGCCAGATGCCTAATAAATTGTCTTGCATGGTGATCGTTGGTTCGCGAGGCTCTTGTGGCAAACTTCTGGGACCTGGGAGGCCCTTCTCAGATTGGGGATCGGACAGGTGCCCAAGGCAGCTGTGCGTGTGTAGACGCAGCAGCGATGCTCCCCAAAGGTCACAGGGTGATCTCACAATGTTCAGGAAGACTTCTAAAATAACCTCTATTGGTTTAAAGCGTTCTTAGAAGATCTCGAAGGCCATCATCTACTGTTACCAGCGGTGCCATACACTACCCACTTTTTTTTTTTTTTTTCATATACTACCCACTTACATCATACTCCTCCAGGTCTTTATCCTTTTTTCTCATTTTAATTACACTTAAAATTTGATTTTATTGTCTAGTTTTCACAGGAAATGGCTTACCTGGTGTCTATTACCAAATCATGCCTGTAAGGAGCTTTCAAGTTGTCTTTGTCACCCGGAATTGTGTTCAGTACTCATTGTTTTGCTCAAGTCAGTGGAGTACTCAAGGTGAAATAAAATAGATCTCAGATTATCTTTTGTGAGCGCCTAAAAATTTTCTATTATCTTGACATCAGAAGTTTATTGATGCTATCTAAATTCTTAGCGAAATATTGCAAGTTAGCACGAACATACTAGTTTTCTACTGCTATCATAATACGTCAAATTTAGCAGCTTAAATTAACCCATATATTATCCCACAGGTCTGCAGGTCAGAAGCCTTGGTACGGGGTCGTGCAGTGGGGTCCTCTGCGTCAGTCACAAGGCTGGAATCAAGGTGTAGGGAAGGCAGCTGTGGTCCCTTCTGGAGGCCCTCACGGTGATCTGCTTCCCAGGTCTTTCAACTGGTCGGCCTCATTCAGTTTATTGCAGTTGTAGGATTGAGGTCTCCATGTCCTTCCTGACTGTCCACCTTGGGTCAGTTTTGGCTCCTAGATCCACCCACATTCATGTTCTCTGTGAAGCGTCGCCTCCAGCAATGGGCAGTTGAGTCAGATCTCTCTGACTTCCCTTCTGCTGCATGTCTCTGGCTCCAGATGAAGGATGTTCTCTGTTTTAAGGAATTGTGTGAATGGGTTGGGCCTTTCTGGATCCAGGATAAGTTCCTTGTTTTAAGGGCAGCACATTAATTACTTCTGCAAAGTCCCCTTGGCCGAATAATATATTCACAGGTTCTGGGGATGACGGGATAGCATCTTTGGAGGGTAATTATTTTGCCAACTCCAGCATGGCATAGCGTTCTTTTTTTTTTTTTTTTTTTTTTTTTTTTATTTTATGACATAGCATTCTCATCCAAATCCTGAGAAGTATTTTGTGCATCTACTAGGTAAGCAGTAGGTCCCACTTCACCAGCTTGAGCAGTATATAGAGACAGGTATCTTCTTTGTAGCTAATCATGCCTGTCCCATCTGCTACAGTGATATTTTGTGCTTAAGACTCCCAAATTAAGGCTTGATAAGGCTTTTTTTTTTTTTTTTAAGATTTTATTTATTCACTTAGAAGAGACAGAGAGACAGAGAGCGAGGCAGAGACACAGGCAGAGGGAGAAGCAGGCTCCATGCAGGGAGCCCGATGTGGGACTCGATCATGGGACCCCAGGGTCACGCCCTGAGCCAAAGGCAGACGTTCAACTGCTGAGCCACCCAGAAGCCCCTGATAAGGCTTATTAGTTCAGGGACGCCTGGGTGGCTCAGCATTTGAGCGTCTGCCTTTGGCTCAGGGCGTGATCCCAGTCTGGGGATCGAGTCCCACATCGGGCGCCTTGAGGGGGCCTGCTTCTCCGTCTGTCTATGTCTCTGCTTCTCTCTGTGTCTCTCATGAATAAATAAATAAAATCTTTAAAAAAGAAAGAAGGCTTAGTTCATCTAGATTTTCTCCTGGTGGGTAGTATGCCTATATCCAGAGGAGCTTCCAAAGTAAGATAACCATGGTAGCAGAAGCAATTTTTTTTTTACCCTAAAACTCCAGGCTTTGTTGAATATACATCATCAGCGCAGAACACACATCGATTCATGGAGACTTTCCCTCTTGGAGCCTTTTGTGACAGCACACCGTAGTGGCCTTGAAGTCCTTCAGAAGTTATGATAACCTTGACTCTCAAATGCAAGTGTCCAACATGCCGGTTGCCTTCTCCTTAGCTCCCGTCCTACTTCTTATGCCAATTGACCCGTTCCCCTTGGCCATCAGCTGTCCCCATGTTCCTGTAGGCAGAGCAGTGTCTGATAACTCTGAGGACGGGTCTACTGGCTTCTGTTGTTTGTTTTTGATACCTCCCGAGGCGTTGTTACAGCTGTGTGCCCTTTCTCATTCCTGTGTGGCACACTGCATTGATATGGGCTGGGTAGTGGTGGAAATCTAAGCCTTCTCTAGTGGGGGAAAGTTTACAGTACCTGGGAGTTCTGACCAAATCTTCTTTGTCCATAACTGTTAACTTGGGAGGGGGAGGAAGAGAGGGAGAGAGACAGAGAATATCATGTGTGTGTGTATAATCGGACCGTTGGATAGTCACAACTGCCATTTGGACGATATTGGGCAATTACAACATTCCCATTCAATTCTTTGAAACAGAAGGGAATCAAGAACACAGACTTCCATGAGCTCTTCCCTGGCTCCACCATGTACTTTCCTTTATTTCGTTTTTCTTTTTTCCAAAGCCTATTACTTTTTGTATTACTGATCCATTTGTTCTTTGTGATATAGGACTTCAATTAGATATGCCCCCATCTTTACCCCTCACTCCCTTCTAAACTGAAATCCATATGTGCCCCCACACACACACACAGAGTTTGATAAATTGTTATACATGTTCCCTTGAATGGCATCTTAAATCCAAAAAAACCCAACATTCTCATCACCTTTTCCAAGTCGCTCTTCCTCCCTTATTTCTTCCGGTTGGTAAGCGCCAGTTTCCCAAGTCCAGATCTCCACCGCCCATAATGTGTTGTTTTCCTGGCTTCCACAATCAGTTGCCAAGAGTAGAATTTTATTTCACTAAAATATCTCTCAATAATATCCCCTCTCTAGTTACATTTCTACTAATTGGTTAATCCTTTTGCATTTATTGTCTGAATTATTGCAAAGTGTCCTAATTATTTTCAACCTCTGATCTTTAAGCTGCCAATCAGGTGATATTTCTACATTTCAAAGCTCTTACTATCTTGTTATAAATCCCTCAGTGGCTCTCAATGACTTTGGGAATCAAGCTGAGACTTACTTGTGCTCTCTTCTCTGCTAAACTTTTGAGCATCATTTTATTTGCTTTGCTCTTTTTTTCTACTTGTAGCACTTTTCAACCTCACAGATTTCGACTCGACACATTTGGAACTTGCCATGCTTTGTTTTCAACCATGGTTTTTAAAAAGCTGCCCTCTTCCTTGAACACATTGTCCTCTCCCGTATCTCATTCAAGTTTTGCAAAAACTAAGAAGTTACCTTTTTCAGAAAGCCTGCTCTTATATTTACAGTTTTCATTTGTGCTACTTCTGTGCTGCTATTTTAACAAGTAGAGGCTAATGCCGAGGTGGGCAGTGGAAGGGACATATGTAATAAAGGTATGTGCTTTCAACACACAGTAGACACTATATTAGGTTAGAAAATCTTCTACCCATTTTCATGTAAGGACCCAGGGCCAGGGGCAGAGACAACAGCTATCAGGGAACAAATGAAAACTGGGAAGACTCTTCAGCAATTTGGCAGGTCAGTCATTCAGCAAAATGACTGAGGTGGATAGATATTTGGCAAATTGGCCAGGCAGGCTTGCTGTATTCAATAATTTACCTCCCTTCTGAAACTACAGAAGCAGAATCTCATGTGGCTACCTGCGGCTGGAATTGTATCTGATTCTGGATGAATCTAAATTAGGAGTGGGTATGTTGACACATAATCTCTTTCTCTCTCTCTCTAATTTTGGTGACTTACTTGGGCAGGGCTAACAGCAATTCAAAGCATTTCAAAATATACTGAGACAAAGAAAAACTAGAGGCAACTACTATTTCAAAATATAGAGTCTTTTGATGTAAATAAAGAAGTCTGTTGTCAAAAGCTCTTTATAAGGTCAGGCAGCAGCAGGATCCTTCACCTGGGATAAATCCTCAGCCACTGCAACCTTCACCTTTGATTAAGTACAAAACTATTATATTTACCTCCTACAGCAACATCATAAACGGCTGCCAGTACTGCTGACAGTCAGATTATCTCCTCAAAATATCTCAATTTTCCTGAATTTTTAAGCTAAAACTTGTGTATACAATCCAAAAGAAAAAAAAAAATCATGCTTTCATTGCACTTAAATGCTTTTCTTTGTCTAGACACAGACACAACAATTACATGAAAATGGTTTTCTTTTTCAGTGTATTGATTTCTTACCAGAGCATTTATTAACTGTTAGTAGTTTAGAATTTCTTATATTATTCTTTAGAATAATAATTTCCTTAATATGTAAAATTTTGAGAATATCTACTGCCAGATAAACTGTTTATCTATAGCAAATTAATTACCTATTTATGTTCAAATAGCGTACTTTTAACATTTACAATAATGAGAGGAATGACTATACATTTTAGTCTTTATAAAATACGGCATTTAAAATAATAATCGTAAGTAATGCCTGTAGAGTTAAAACTTCTATTAATATTTTCTTCCAGTTTATTTTCATGTACATGGTATTTATTTAGTTTTTTCTTTTTTTTTTTTTTTTCCAGGATTAGGTTAGGATTGTTTAGCTGAGTTGCATTCAGTTTTTTTCAGCTGAGTCGCATTCAGTTTTTTTTCAATTATTATCACATCAACATTTTCCATGTCATTAAATAGTCTTTTTAGTTGGAATCCATTCTAAAAGCAGAATGGCTTAGTGCACTATGGAGCCAGCAGCCTATGTTTACATCTTGACTCTGCTGCTCACTAGCTTTTTTCCTCGGGCAAATTACTTAAACAATTTGTGCCCCTCTTTCCTAGCTATGAAACAAGGATTATAATACTACTTATCTCATAGGCATGTAATGGGAATTAAATGAGTTTATATATATGTTTATATATACGTATACATTAGAACATTCCCCAGTATGCTCAGTAACTCGTACCCATTGTTCTTCTTTCTCCTTAAATATCCAGATGATTCTAAGGATTGAAGTATTGACTTTTTAATATTTTTTATTCAAATTATTAAATTTGTCTTTTCACAAATGCACTGATACATTACCAAAAACACTTGCTGTCACTAAATCTTATGAAAGTGGTATATTTTTAAAAATATGTTTGGATATTATGAATTATGTGATATTTTCATTTATTTTGTTTATTTCATATAGTTTGTTTATATAGCCCATTTAACCTTTCAAGTAACTTTTTATATAGTGACTTTTTTAAATTCTGGATTTAGATTTAGTTATTTGTTTAATTTTTATAGTGTTCAAATATAGTCAAACAATTATGACACCTGCAAACTTGAATTTTCTTTCTTTTTAATTATTTAAAAAGATAGTAACTATATGAATAACTATTTGTGCATGGTACAAAAATAATGTTGAAGAATTTATAGGCTCAATGCACGAAAGAGTTTTGCTTTTTCTCTTTTTCCCCAAATAACTCACCTCCCTGAAGGCATCCATTTTACAAGTCACTTAGGTGAATTTCCAATGCCATTCTAAACATGCAAAAAGATTGTGAATTGTTAGCATATAATGTTCTTGGGTCTTGATCTTTATTTTTCGATTAATTGTATTGTGGAGAAGTTTCACATTAATGTTTCTGCCTCATTTTTTTAGTGCTTAATATCCCTTTCCCAAATGCCAGAGTATTTAATTTTGATTCATTTCATTTACCTGGGTATAACTTCAAGAAAGTTTTACAGATAGGACATCAGTTAGTGTATCCTACTTTTCTGAGTAACTGTATGTTTATTTGATTGCTTTTTATTGCTTTGATATTAAAAGTAAAACAAGCAAATAGGTATAAAATCTTGCATCACAGGCATTGTCTCTATGTTGTATGATTTATTTTTTTTTTTTTGAGATAGGGAAGAGCAGAGGGAGAGGGAGAGAATCTTATGCAAGGGCCACACCCAATGCAGAGTCTGACGAGGAGCTCAATCTCACAATCCTGAGATCAGGGTCTGAGACGAAACCAAGACTTGAACTCTTAACTGACTGAGCCACTGAGGTGCTATGTGCATCCTAAATATTGAAACTTATCTTCCCTTTGCTCTCTATTCATCTTTCCATATCCACTCAAGAAGTGATCATTTAAAAGACAATTGGGAATTTCAGAAAGTGAATATGAAATGTGCATCCAATCCTCAAAGTTGGAATACTTTAAAAAAAGCTAGAATAACTCCTTGCAAACTGAGCTTTAGGCTTAGATGTGTGAACATGAAAATATACAACTGTTTCTCTGAAAGTAGAAATTAAGTACAGCGCAGTGCCCACTGCACAGGACTAATATCTGACAGAGACCTGGGTGGTAAGGAGTGTATTGAATAGAAAATCAACAACAAAACAGACCAACTCTGGATTTTGAAAATGGTACTTAATCAGAGGGAAAAGATACCCAAGTAGATAATGATCTAAAAATAATCTGAAAGAAGAAAATACCTTGAAAATAATTTTACAGAAAAAAATAAGTTACTCTTTGGATGCTTAGTGAAATTCAAAATAATATTAAATCCATGAAGGAGAATTAAAAGCCGTCAGAGGAATGAAGTCTCTTTGAAAAGATATAAGATGAAATAAGAGTAAAACTGAATGAGATCCAATGATAAGCTCTTAGAAATTAAAAAAAATAAAAACACAATGAAAGCAATATCAGCAGACTTAAAAACTAAGTAAGAGCAGACTTGATAATGAAAAAAAAAATAACTGATGATGTTGAGAAAGAACTTGGGAAAATTTTACTAAATATTTAAAAAATGTAAAGAAAATGCAAATGAAGAAAGGTAATAGATAAGGAGGACAGAGAGCTGGCCACACCTAAATATTATTCATGTTCCCAGGTAGATGCTAGAATAATGAAATAAACATTGTCAATAGGAAAACAAATCTTTCTTTTTGGAACTGAAAAAAATACCTATGTGTATAGATCAAGAAAATTCATCATATTGCAGACATATAGTTGAGAAGAGTTAATGAAAAGACATCCATAGTAGACAAAACATTCACCCATGTACATGTGACTACAACATATAAGTATGTGAAGGGATAAAAAGATGAATTATTTTATTTTATTTTTTTATGAATTATTTTAAAGACTTTCTCTGGAATATATAATGTTAAAACACATTTTAAGATGTATGGGGGGTACCTGAGTGGCTCCGTTGAGTAAGCCTCTGACTCTTAGTTGAGCCTTGGGTCGTAATCTCAGGGTCCTGAGATTAGCCCCACCTCAGGCTCTGCGCTCAGTGCAGAGTCTGCTTAAAGATTATCTCTCCCTTCTCTAAAATAAATAAATAACTTTAAAAAATATATTTAAGATGTCCTTGTCAAAAGTTCAGAAATACCATAAGCCAGTAAATCATCTAAGTAGTAATTAGTTATACTTCATTGGGAGCACACCAGAAAGACAGTTTGCAAACTGGAAGCACTCAGAGCAAAACATGGAATGAGCCTTAGGATTATAGAGAAGCTTATTATAGTGAGAGAGCAATGACTGTTTATTCATCACAGTAATTGGGGAGAATATTAGAATTTTCTTAAATTATAGGGAATTAGTCAGTGGTTACTTCATATCAACCTTGGGAAACAGTCTAAGTTTTGCTCTAAGTTTTGACTTCCAGAAGTATAAGCAAGAAATGACCCAGGTCAAGTTAATCTTGCAAAATAAACCACATTGAGCTCTGTTTATGTGGCTAAACTGGTTTTGTCTGCATCAGGGAATTTTCAAGGTTGGTCCTCAGTTGTTTGTGTTTTTTTTTTTTTTATTTTTAGATTTATTTATTCATAAGAGACAGAGAGAGAGAGACAGAGAGAGACAGAGAGACACAGGCAGAGGGAGAAGCAGGCTCCATGCAGGGAGCCTGATGTGGGACTTGATCCCAGGTCTCCAGGATCACACCCTGGGCTGAAGGTGGCGCTAAACCGCTGCCCCCCCCGCCCCCCCGGGGCTGCCCTGTTTTGGATTTTAACACCCTTAGAGATATTGTGCCCTGCCTAATATTTTGTTTGATACAGACCTTTCGTCTCCTACTTAAAGGACAGAAAGAGGGGTAAGAATCATTTGCCTATTTTATAAAAAGCATAAGTTGTCCACTGGTAGTTTTACCCATCCAGCTCAGTCTTGTAGTTAGCGGATAATCCCTCAATACTCGGCCAATAAAATCTCTTACCAATCTAAGTTTTGGGTTAGATATTCTTATCATCACATATTGTAGCGTATGGGGGAGCCGCTAATCCTATGTGTTTATAAAACTGACTTTCAGCTAAGAAGCTTTATACATATATATTTCCTCATTTCTTTACAAATAACATTTCATCAAGACAAATACATCTTATATGTGCACATAAATTATAAAGATGCCTTCTTATTTCAGAAATGTACTTTCTGGCTGGCCCCTTGGATGACTTGGCCTTGAGATTCCTATTCTTGTAAAATTATGTATTCTGTAGAAAGCAATGTAGCTGGCTTTCTATAAATGTAAGGCTGACACTTATAAAAAAAGTCACCTATAGCTCCTACCAAGTATTTTTAATGAAGATGGTTAACAATAGCAACTCAAGGCCCGGAAGCCTTAGTGGAATTCTGGTGACCCAAAAGGATTAAGATCCCTCCATGATTTTCTCTGAGTGACATTTAGTATATTTGCTTGAAACGCTAATCAATCATGCCTTATGAGATATGCCATTTAAAAAATAGTTTGGCCAAGAATATAATTCAATATATTTAAGTGAATAAAAACTGTGAAAATGATTAAAATGGAAATTGTCTGGATGGAGGAAGTAGCTAGTTCAGCGCCACAGGGTTAGTTCTACATATAGATGGATCAGCAGTACCATTTAAGGAAATACAGCATCTCAATTTACATACATCAGAATATTTAAGGGTACTGGGAACACTAGTAGGGAGGATCACCTAAAGTAAGTGAACTAAAAGGAGATATATGAAATATGACCTGAACATCAAATGAGATTTATTTGTAGAATAAATAAGAGAGAAATTACGTGAAATTAGTAATTTTATAGGCAAGAATCATCTGGAAAGCATTATTCTAAAAAAGACTTAGATGACCCAACTAATCATTTGGAATCAATTTCATGTTGTGAATTAGTTAAAACCTAATGACAAATATGAATAGGATTAAATCATTAAAACAAATAGATACAAGAAATTTTTACAAGAGTAGAAAGAAATCTGCTAAGGAAAATGTTTGCATTTGCATTTAATTTCCCAGCTGTGTTTTCACATCAGTGAGAGGATGAAAATAAAGCAATATTAATATTTCTGGGAACTAATCCCAGACACCCACATAATCCTTAAGGCAAGGAAGTAGAAGCTAGACATGTTATTCCAGAGAGAAAAAGAAAAAGACATCTTAAACTCCTTTTTTCATTTATATTTGCATCCATGTCATGTATAAGATGTTATCACTCTCTAATTATAATTTAATTCACTAGATATCCTTTGTGTCTTTTTACAAATTCAATTAGTTTGACCCCCGGCTCACCAATATAACGATACCTGATTACATTCTTTTAGATTATCCCTTTGCAAACTATTTTAAAATTCACTCACTATTTTTTTTTTTCTTTTCTATAATCTGCCAAACGAAGAGTGAAAAGTTTCTGCCAAGTGAAGTAGCTTTATTCCAAAGAAAACCTGGTCTATGTGGCATGGTGTTCTTTTTTGTTTTTCACTTTCTTTTTCTGATACAGTGTGTTTTCCATCCTCATCCATGAGGCCATGGTCTTTAAAATATAATTCCAGGAGACCTTGTGTTGCAAGGAAAAGCTCAGAGGTTGTCCATTGGAAGTGAGAAAACACCTGGCAGGTGGGGCTTGGACTCCCACTGCCTGACCAATACAAGCAGCTCAGCATTTAACCATTTAAAAGTTCAGAGTTGTGTTTGTTTGTTTTTGATGCCACTATTGATGAAAGCTTGTATAAGGATTGTTGGTTTATCAGTATTTTCAAAATATAACCGTTGGATTTCTAGTGGCTTCCATAGGAATTTCAGAGTCCTAACTAAATTATTCTTTCCTTTTAAAGCAAATATTTAGTACTTAATTTAAATATTAAGTAAACATGTGAGTTAGCGGAAATAAAATAAGCATATAGTGATACAGACCTCACCTCAAATATTTACTTGATACAGTATAGCTGCTGTGGTATTAATGCTTTATCATGTTTTTATTTGTGGATACATATTGTTTAATTTATACCTCAGTGTACCATAATTTAAGATAGGAATACAGGAAATACTAATTTTTAGATAAAACAATTTAAGGGGGAACATAAAAATGATAATAATTCTGTCAAATTGCCCCGAGATGCTATTCATAGATTAGTAAGAGACATTAATCTGAATGAACTCCTTACATAGTGCATAAAATTATCTCTAAGACTTCAAAAATCATTGATAATAAACTAAAAATATGGTGAAGATCATTTCCAGTTTCTCTTTTCAGTTACAGAATTAAAGATCAGTCAAATCCACTATATTTAAAGATAAGTCTTTTAAAACAGCAGCCAGAATTTTCCAAAATTTATATCATTAATTATACATAAGATACAATGATTGCTATAAAAGTTTACCAGTTGATTTTTAAAGGCAAAAATGGAGTCACTTCAATATCAGTAAATGCAGGGTTTTTTTTTTTTTTTCTTCTGTTAGATGATGCAACACATAATAAAAGTCTATAATACTTTGGATATTTTCCAGGTCAAATTGATAAATACAAAATAACATATTACATTATTACATTAAATAACATATTACATTAGTTAAATATGTTCATTTTTAAATGATTTAAGTAAAATAAAATGATTTTAAATAAGTTTATAATCTACTAAATGGGAAAAAGAGGTTTGTCTGTATATATGTAATTATATAATTAGTAAAAAATATTCAGTTCCCTATATAGAGATATAATAAACTTATTTTCTTATATTATCAAAAATTAAATACTTTAATAAAAGGTTAAATAGAATAAATATCTGTTGTTATATAATAAAAGCATATTTTTAACTTCATGTTAAAAAGAGATCACAAAAGGACATATTTTAACATAAAAATTATGTTTAACAAATCACTTATAGGGCAGCCCCGTTGGCGCAGCGGTTTAGCGCCGCCTGCAGCCCAGGGTCTGATCCTGGAGACCTGGGATCGAGTCCCACATTGGGCTCCCTGCATGGAGCCTGCTTCTCCCTCTGCCTGTGTCTCTGCCTCTCTCTCTCTAGCTGTGTCTCTAGGAATAAATAAATAAAATTAAAAAAAATCACATGTAGCTGATCACAAAAATTGCATTCTTTCCCTTAAGTAGATCCCCTTTGCACAAGTCTAAGACTCTAAAGACCTAATTTTCTGAAGAGGTTAATCCTGTTTACTTGACCCTACTGCAGTTTTGAGATAGAGATAATGGATAATGTATTCATTCAGACATTTACACAGAAGGTACAATTTTTGATACTATGTCTGTGTGCTTAGAGGTCCTATCCCCAGGGCATATGCCAGAGGGGGTAAGAACTGCTAACACTTTGGGTCTTTATTAACATGGGCATGAAACCAGCAATAATTTCTAAGAAGAAGAGGAACAAGTTGCCTTTCCTATTGATACACCCAGCTGTAGGAGTCTAAGTACTCAACACAGTCAAAATATTTGTTTAGGAAATGAAATCTCTAAAGAAAATATAACCTCACACACATAAATCTGCCAATTTCCATTAACAAAAAGACCGTTTAATTTCTTGGTTTGAATTATGGACCTCTAGATCATGTCATTACATTAATGTGTAAACCAAGAATCAAAAGGTCAAAAAGGCAATTGTTCAAAACAAAGGGAGTGTTAGTGTCAAAAAAGTGAATTGCAATCTCAGAGAAAAATAAAAATAACATTTGTGGTTTTAACCTAGTATTTTTCTCCATTCTAGGCATAAAAAATGTTCAAATCTTTTTGAAGTCTATATTGAATTACTACCTGGATATTTTAATTTAACCACTTCTCTCTATCCTCAGTGCCCTGAGTTGAATAAAATCAGAATAATCTCTTTTCTAGACTTCAGTAATAAATCTTATTTATTTATTATTTCATTTAACAAGTACCATACACCAATCACTCCCCAGGTTTGTGCTTGGTGCTGAGGTAAGGGAGTGAATGAAATACCTAAAGACTTAAAGGGCTTCCATTCTATTGGGTTAGATGTGTATGTGTATCCTTCAATGCAGGGGATCGAGTCCCACATCAGGCTCCCTGCGTGGAGCCTGCTTCTCCCTCTGCCTGTGTCTCTGCTGCTCTCTCTCTAGCTGTGTCTCTAGGAATAAATAAATAAAATTTAAAAAAATCACATGTAGCTGATCACAAAAATTGCATTCTTTCCCTTAAGTAGATCCCCTTTGCACAAGTCTAAGACTCTAAAGACCTAATTTTCTGAAGAGGTTAATCCTGTTTACTTGACCCTACTGCAGTTTTGAGATTGAAGAATATGCATGATAAGTTTTTGACTTTTTTTAAGATTTTATTTATTTATTCATGAGAGACACAGAGACAGAGACAGAGGCAGAGACAGAGGCAGAGGGAGAAGCAGGCTCCCGGTGGGAAGCCTTGTGGGACTGGATCTTGGGACCCCGGGATCACAACCTGAGCCAAAGGTAGACGCTCAACCACTGAGCCATCCAGGTGCCCCACTTTTTGACTTTTAATGCTAAATCGCTCCCCAGAAATATGTCCTTTTCCACTCCTAGGGATTGAATACCTTTTATCCATACAGCACAGTGAAAACTGTGCTGTCACTTCTCTTAGCCTATCATATTTGTAACTATTTAAAACAATCTCATCATTTTTTGTTTTATTTACTGCTGAGCTAAAGGGCATTTCCTATTTGTTGGTCACTTGCATTCCTACTTTAAAAACACCTCCTCCTTTCCCAGAACATTCTTCGGGAGAAACTTTTCCAGGAGCTTCCCATCCAAAGGAGAACTCAGAGGGCATGCAGAAATGCATTAGAGTGTGAGAAACTGACTGAGGTCACCTGACACACATTCTCAAACAAAGAGAATGTAAATCAAAACCCCCAATTCACCTTCAATTTACTCAGAACCTGAATGCACAGGAGAACATTGCATTCTGAGTCCCCTGTTGTGATGGTTGTGGGTGTTGGCAGTTAAGTGTCTCCATCTTCCTTAATTCTACATTCATGTTCTACTTCATGTCCTACTTAATGTTCAGACAGAAAATATTTCATAATCAATTTACACAACGGGGGCTATTGTGAGGAATAAAAAAGGAAAAGACAGGAAAAGTGTATAAAATACTATATGGATATTATATGAAGGAAAGGAAAGTAAGAAACTGGTAGAGTGCCATTATTTATAGGATAGTTGCGGAAGACCTGTTGGATATGGTGACAAAGAAGAGAGATCTGAATGCAGTAAAGAACGAGTCATATACACGTCTGTGGTGTGGTGGGGAGGAGACAGTGTTATCAGGTAAAGAGGATATAGCAAGTAGAATATGCTCTCTGTGGTCAAGGATCAGCGTAGAGACCAGTGCACCAAGAAGTTGGGTACAGAAAGAAACATCAGGGAGCTCTTCAAGGATTAGCAGTCATTCTGTTGTGTAGAACCTTGTGAAGAGTTGTGGATTTGATTTTGAGTGTGATAAGAAACTATTTATTTCTTAATAAAGTTTCTCTGTAAGCTCTCTAGAGAGAATAGTCTATGGCATAAGGGGAGAGCCGGAAGTGATAGATAGAAAAGATAGTTTTGGCATCAGCCCAGGCTAGAGCTTAGTTGGATACATACATCAAAGTTAGAATGCGTCTTTTGATTGGATGTAGAATAGATGAAAAAGGAAAATCAAAGGATAACTTTTAGAAACTTGCTCTGAATACTTGGACAAATGGAACTGTTGTTCCCCTCAATGAGTAAAGATTAGAGAAGGAGAAGATTTGGTGTATGTTATGTTTAGGTCCCTGTAAACATCCACGTGGAGACATGAGTTGGCATTTATTTTTTTTTTTATTTTTTATTTTTTTAATTTTTATTTATTTATGATAGTCACACAGAGAGAGAGAGAGAGAGAGAGGCAGAGACATAGGCAGAAGGAGAAGCAGGCTCCATGCACCGGGAGCCCGACGTGGGATTCGATCCCGGGTCTCCAGGATCGCGCCCTGGGCCAAAGGCAGGCGCCAAACCGCTGCGCCACCCAGGGATCCCCATGAGTTGGCATTTAGAAGAGAAATTGACATTGGAAGGATGCGTTGGAAACAATGAATTTTTGGATTGGATTTTTAAACCATGGAGCAGGAGTTAGCAGAGAGTGAGGAGCTCACATGAATATTCTGAGTTGTGAGTGCTTCTGCATTCCACTGTGTAAAAGTAAGAGGTTGAAAACATCCAGTAAAAATATGAGAACAAGTAGCCAGGGAAATTGGAAACAAATAAGCAAAACTGCAGAATTATGTCTGTAGAAAGCCAAGTGAAGAGAGTATTTCACTAAGGAGAGAAGGTTCAACTGTTATCAAATACTTGGACATTAGACAAAATTGTTTTGCTTTCTGAACTTTTTGAAACTGCCCTTTTTCTGTAAGTGAAATAATGGTTGTTACATAATCAGTTTTTCATGGGTCATCCCAATGCCCTTGCTGCACTTTGGGTTCCATTTTCAAATGGAAGGAGAAACCTACATTAGAATTAGAAGCTTGACAAGTGAGTTCTCAGTGCACTTTTCTCCCTTTTCTCTTTCACCTTCCTCCTTAAAACATCTGCTTCTAATGGTAGTAGTCCTTTTTTTTAAAGATATTTATATATTTATTTATTCATGATAGACACAGAGAGAGGCAGAGACACAGGCAGAAGGAGAAGCAGGTGCCCCGCAGGGAGCCTGATGCAGGACTCGATCCCAGGACCTTGATCCTGGGATCATGACCTGAGTGAAGGCAGATGCTCAACCACTGAGCCACCCAGGTACCCCTCGTGGTAGTAATCCTAATTACATTTATAGTATAACTACATTATTTATTTTAAATATCCAAAAGTCATTGGTTGCTTGTCCTAATGTTCTATCTAGGTTTTTTTTTTTACTACAAAATAGCGTTGCTTTAAAATTAGTAAAGTCTTTAAATTTACTCTTTATTAAATAGGCTTCAAACTTGGAAAGAAAAGGGTATATTTAGATTGACATTAAAATTACTAATCTTAAAAAAAATTACTAATCTTTATACCTAGTACAAGTTGGATAGAGAAAATAACCCTCAGGCTTTCTTTGAAAAAAAAAAATCACAATTTATCTACTGAAATCAAGCTGCACCTGTTTGCCTCTATAATCAACAAAGCACAAAGCAAACTTTATTTCTCCCAGTGCAGAAATTATGGCTTGTGTCTAAAAACAAACATTTTTAATTAGAGTTGGGTATATCTTTTTTTTTCCCCTAGTTTTCTCCTTTCCAGAAGACACTGGTTAGTATGTAAAGGTGACATTGGGGTAACCACAAAACTCAGCAGATGACAGTGTCAGGCTGAAGGCAAGGAGCGAGGATGCAGTCGGCAGCGCAGCAAATCCTGCTCACTGGGAGCATTCCTTGCAGGAGACCTGCTGGTGGATTAGAAGATCTGTTAAAGGATTAGGAGACTCAAATGCAATTTTTTTTTTGTCTTTACCTTTTTTATTCCTCACAATAGCCCCCGTTGTGTAAATTGATTATGAAATATTTTCTGTCTGAACATTAAGTAGGACATGAAGTAGAACATGAATGTAGAATTAAGGAAGATGGAGACACTTAACTGCCAACACCCACAACCATCACAACAGGGGACTCAGAATGCAATGTTCTCCTGTGCATTCAGGTTCTGAGTAAATTGAAGGTGAATTGGGGGTTTTGATTTGCATTCTCTTTGTTTGAGAATGTGTGTCAGGTGACCTCAGTCAGTTTCTCACACTCTAATGCATTTCTGCATGCCCTCTGAGTTTTCCTTTGAATGGGAAGCTCCTGAAAAAGTTTCTTCCGAAGAATGTTCTGGGAAAGGAGGAGGTGTTTTTAAAGTAGGAATGCAAGTGACCAACAAATAGGAAATGCCCTTTAGCTCAGCGGTGAATAAAACAAAAAATGATGAGATTGTTTTAAATAGTTATAAATATGATAGGCTAAGAGAAGTGACAGCACAGTTTTCACTGTGCTGTATGGATAAAAGGTATTCAATCCCTAGGAGTGGAAAAGGACATACTTCTGGGGAGCGATTTAGCATTAAAAGTCAAAAAGTGGGGCACCTGGATGGCTCAGTGGTTGAGCGTCTACCTTTGGCTCAGGTTGTGATCCCGGGGTCCCAAGATCCAGTCCCACAAGGCTTCCCACCGGGAGCCTGCTTCTCCCTCTGCCTCTGTCTCTGCCTCTGTCTCTGTGTCTCTCATGAATAAATAAATAAAATCTTTAAAAAAAAGTCAAAAACTTATCATGCATATTCTTCAATGCACAATTCCAAGGAGAGAAAATATAAAACATCCCAAGCAGTGTTGATAGTGCACTAATTAAATACAATATATTACAGAAAAAAACCCAAAGGCTACAAAAATGAAAAAAAAAATTACATGAAAATGTGGCTACTTTGCAATGTTAGCAGAAATGGTAAATTGTAAAACACCATATAGAGAACAATTAATGGAAAATTGTAAACATCCGTGGAAATATATATATATATGTATATATATATATATATATATATGAAGGGATGGGTGTGTGTGTGTGTGTGTGTGTGTGTGATTTTGAATGGATGATCAATATTTTTCATTGTTTTTGTGGGATTTCACGTTCTATTCACTCTTTCCTCCTTTCTTAAAGCACGTGATATTTCTACACTCAAGTAATGTCAGGGTATTCTGTGAAAAAACATTTTTTTGAGCATCTTACTGAATATTACCTTTTCAAAGTAATATCACAAGACAAAGAAACCCATTTGACCTTGAATTACTCGACATTTCTCTAAATACTTAACCAGGAAACACCCTTTGATATAACCGCGTCTGCTGAAGATGGTCTGAGAAACACCATTTGCAACTTCTGCACCTCAGCTGTTTATGCACTGTCACCTCGCACATCCCCAGGCAGACCTGTAATAGCTGCAGATGAGTAAAATATGGTTTGGTATTTGAGTTTTCCCTCACATTATTGACTATTATTATCCACAATTTGTACATTACACATTATTAACTATTATTATCCACAATTTACTGGACAACTATTTCTTATTTATAGAACGTTAACAATCACAAGGTTGTTTAGGGGGTGTTCAGACTTACTCCTTAGATAAGTAACTCTGCCTCATACTACTAAACACGTACTTCATTTGGACGTGGCAACCGGGTAGGATATGAAAACAAATGCATGTTCTGAGTGTTTTTATGTTAGACAACCACGGGCATCGATTCCTCTGATTTTGTTTTTCAAACACCATCAGTCTTAAATTAATTTTGTGATAGGACCTTCATTGTCTTTGTGCAATCAATAGTGGGTCCCGTGCAGTCACTACTAGGAAGTTAACCTAACTGTCAAATGATTTAACTCGCTGAATTTAAGAATGTTTACCAGCATGTATTTTTTTTCCCATTATAAAAGATCTTGGCTCTATATGTATTACTTTTTAATAACATCTTTATTGAGACAAGATTCATATACTGTAATATAATTCAATTCACCCATTTCAAGTGTACAATTCAGTGTTTTTTTAAAGCATGTTCACAAAGGTGTGCAACACTAAGGAGGGCACTTGATGGGATGAGCACTGGGTATTATACTATATGTTGGCAAATTGAATTTAAATTAAAAAAAATCTAAAAAAATAAAAAAGGAAATTCACTTACTCATTACTTATCTATAACCCTTTTTAGTTTAACAAAGTCATTTTATGAGCTACTATTTGTAATAAAAAAGACTCTTAAGCATAAAAACAAACAAGAAGCATGCAACATTCACCCCAATCAATTTTAGAACGTTTCTGCAATTCCCAAAAGAAATCCCTTACCTATTGTTAGTCAGTCCACAACCACCCCAACCTTCTGTATAATATTGAAAAGAAGTATTAAAAAACTTTGTTTCTTGTTCCATTGTTAGGAGAAAACCATTCAGTCTTTCAAATTAAGCATGATATTAGCTGTGAGTTTTTCATGGATACCCTTTATCAATGAGACTTAGGAAGTGCCCCCTTCTAGTTGTTGAATATTTCTATCACAAAAGTTTTTGGGTTATATCAAGTACTTTTTCTGCATCTATTTGAATTAGCATGTATTTTAGTTTTTTGTCTTTTGGGATGTGTATTACATTAATTGTTTTTCAGATATTGAACCGATCTAAGATTCATAGGATAAATCCCATTTGGTCGTAATGTATAGTCCACTTTATGCATTACTGGATTAGGTGTGCTTGTGTTTTGTTGAGAATTTTTTGCATCATAAGAGGTACTGTTATGTAATTTTCTTGTGTTGCCTAATTTTGGTATTAGGATAATATTGACTCTGTATAATGAGTTGGAAAGAAAGCTGGGCATTTTGGACAATATACAGTAGCCACTCTGAATACTGATCCCCATGTACACACCCCCCACCCCGGAACCCCTATCCTGAGCAT
The DNA here is from genome assembly GCF_053574225.1 of Canis aureus. NCBI lineage: Eukaryota > Metazoa > Chordata > Mammalia > Carnivora > Canidae > Canis > Canis aureus. The sequence goes on along the minus strand of NC_135623.1, from coordinate 64,941,179 downwards.
GTCAGTGTTGAAGGTGGGCTCTCTTTGCCTCTCTCTCTGATTTCTGTTCAGCTCAGTCTGCTTTTTTGACATCACTTCCATTTGTTATTCTCCACAAATTGTTAGCTAATTGTTCTATTGTTTGATAACATCCTAAAGCAATCAATGTTCCACAGTCAGGTACAATTAAATTTGGGTCATTTTGCAAGAGTAATTTTGATGCATTCTTTGAGGCTTGCTTCAATCCTAGGAGGGTTCCTTAGCTATTTCTTTCCCTATTTTCTGTTAAGTGTCTCTCTTGCCTATAGTTTCATGTGTTGTTATCATGGAGGTATCAGCCCATCTAAATCATTTACCACTAAAGTTTTCACTGTTTTCAGCAGCCCCCTTAGGCTTGAACTTCCCCATACTCTGATCCAAATAATGTTAGTCACCTTAGACACTGCTGTAGGGATCTTTTATCCTTGTGGTTTGCCTCCCCCCTTGAGCAGAATCTCTGCACTGACCCTGGTAGTAAGAACAGCAGCCTATTTCTCTCTGAAAGGCCCTCCTATCTATAGGAGGTTTATTGGGTTGGGATTATTGCCTTGATCATCTTGTCTTGTGTCTTCTAGGGTGGGGTTTTCTCCCAATTAGTGAGTGGGGATGAATCCAGTTGAGCCCAGCATTCTTGGACCCTAGAAGTGAGGACTGGGAAAAGAAGGTAATTCAGATTTCCCACTCATGCTGGCCTGGAAAAGAGCCCCTCTACTGTAAGCTGAAGGAAGGGAGAAATGATGGCATGCTTCCTCTCCCAGGAAGAAACTATAACTCTAGATTTAAAGTTGCAGAGAGAGGCAATGCCATTTCTTTGCTGCCTAAATCCAATGTAGAGCTTCCACCTTGATGAGTTCAGGAAAGAGGGAAGAGGTCTTGGCTCAAATGCCACAGACTGTCTCTGTTTTTACTGATATTTAATAGATCTCCTGATCTCCTAAAATAAGTGGCTCTCCATTTGCTGTATGCCTTTAGTACAATTAAAAAAATATTCATTTTATAAAAAATGATTTTTTTTACCAGTTATGATTTTACCAGGTATTTTCCTTGCAGCATTTAAAAAATAATAATGATGAGAAAAACACAGAAAGGATGGAAGTGTGTCTCATAATATTTATATATCTGTAATATGTATGAATTTAATTTATATTAAAGAAAAATCAAAGTTATAATAATATAGAAAGAGAGCTTAATATTCTGTGCAGAAGACTGATTCAAATGAACACAGGAATCACTTATATCTGTCAGATAACTCGACATACTAATAATAAAACCACACTTATACACTTACATGCATATTTACACCACAAATAGTTTATTGAGAAAATTATTATGGATATCTATTATTTTTGCCATCCATAATCTCTGTATTCTTCTAGTTCTAAACCCCATATTTTATATTAGCACATTGGTTCTCAAGCTGGAGCAGCTACAAGAATTCCTGATTGAATAGGTGTGAGGTATGGCTGGGATTTTGCCTTTCTAAGACAAACTCTGAGAGTGATTGTTCCAAGGGAACTGTCTTTTCTCCCACTCTTAGTTTCTGAGACAGATAGTGACCCAGGTCTGGCCCATCTGAAGATCACATTTTTACTCCACAGTGATGGGAGCATGACTCAGTAAAGACCATTGACACAATGAGATATATTTTCTTGCCCCATTTGGAGAAAGGCAAATATTTTTTTGAGTGTCTATGGTTTTATTTATTTATTTATGTATTCTTATTTAAGGATGGTTGATATACAGTGTTTTATTCATTTTAATTTTAGGTGCACAACATAGTTATTTGACAATTCTATGCATCACACAGTGCTTACCACCATAATTGTCGTCACCATCTGTCACCATACATTATTACAATATTATTGACTATATTCCATACTTTTCAATCCCTTAATTTATCTATTTTATAATGTTTTTATCTCTTAATCCCTTTCATCTATTTTGCCCTTCCTCCACACACTTTCCCCTCTGGCAACCACTAGTTTGTTCTCCATTTTTATGAGTGTTTCTGCTTTGTGTTTGTTCATTTGTTTTATTTTTTAAGATTCCACATGTAAGTGAAATCATATGGTATTTGTCTTTTTCTGTCTGACTTACTTCACTTAGCATAATACCTTCTAGATCCATCCATGTTGTCACAAAAGGCAAGATCTCGTTTTTATGGATGAATAATATTCCACTGTACAAATACATATACCAAAACTTCTTTATCCATTCATCTGTTGATGGACACAGGTTGCTTCCATATCTTGGCTATTGTAAATAATACTCCTATGAACATAAGGGAGCATATATCTTTTTGAATTAAGGCTTCCAGATTGTTGTTGTTGTTGTTGTTTTGAGTAAACAAATGTTCTTTTTCTGTTGGATCCTCTAACACTAATATTAGCCTGGACCTGCTGACACTGCCTCATACTGCAGAAAATAGAGCAAAAGAGAAAGCCATAAGGTGAAATAAACCTAGCATGATAATAGAGTTTGGGTCTTTTGAACAAGTAACATCTAGGGCTAGACCAGATCTAGCTCTGAACTGCTTTGTACAAAGCATTTATTCCTACTGAAAAAAGACATATTTATATACATAAACAATGAACAGATTACAAATATAATCTCATAAAATAAATTTATAGAGGTACTTATGAAAAAAATCACAGAAATAAGATCTATGATGCAAGGAATCAGCAAACATTGGGGCATAGCCAAACAAACACTGTCCGAAAAAAAAATAGCATTTAATTTGAGGTTAAAATAGAAAACCATTCAAGATGCAACTTAAATATTGGAGGAGAATAACACATGTGTTGGGAGGAGTGAAAAGAATAAAGTCCTTCTACTGTTCAGCATGGGAACAAAAATATCTGTTAACTGACAAAAAATAAAATAAAGTAAAGCACTTATTACATTTTTTGTTCAAGCCATTTTGAGCTAAATTTGCTATTTAACCGTAACTGATATGCTGCTAAGCAAATAATTATCAAGTATTCATTTTGTCTTAAAAATATGACTTATAATATTGTAAATTTTTGAAACAGATAATATTGAAGTGATCTTTACTGCTAGTGCCATTACTATTCTCATTAAAATATTAATATTGCTTCCTCGTTCCTGTTCCACTCTAGAGGTTCAAAAATAAATCGATAAAATATAATCAACTTTTTAACTTACCTAATCCAATATCATCATTTATGTCATATGTATTTGGCAATTTACTGTATCTCTTGTAGATTTCCTATCTTTTCCTCACATGTATTCAATGAAAAGCCTTTTAAACAAATGGAAGCTATACATTTAAATAATTCATTTGATAAATTAAATAATTAACTGGACACACTTAGATCATATAAAAAATAGAATTCATTTCTCCAATTTGTATTTCATTTATCTAGGTCTCTGAAATTGTGTATCATACTGGATTTTTAAGAATTCCTCTAAAATATGTTAAAAATTAAATTAGTATATGTAAATAATAAAAGTAGAATAAATTTGTATTTATAAAAAAGTTGCCTCAGGCCAAGTGAAATTGTTGAAGCTACGTAATGAAAAATAGCAACAGATGTGTTAGAGGTAAAACAGTGGCAAATTTTTGTCACTATAGATTATAAATAATCGATGCATACTGGATTTTTCATATATATAAATGATATTATAGCAGTTGTGATAAATGCACTAAGAAAAAGCACATTAGCAAATTATTAGCATTATTTTACATTTGACATTTCATAAATATTCTGTGTAATATTGTACTTAGTTTTATGTAAATTTCACATATAAAAATCTATTTAGAAGAAATACTCCTAATGTATATTTCCATAGATATACAATTGGCATCATGTTTGTGCCTGGTAGGCAAGTAATAACATAAAATATTTTTTTCATTCTATTATACAATTCATCTCCCTTCCCCAATTACAAAAAATACATAATCATTGGAAATGGGGGAAATTGTTAGAAACAAAGTCATAGCCACACAAAGAGAGAAAATATAAAATAATTTTGGAAAAACTTTAAAAATAATTTATATAAATGGCCTTATACTGCATGAGTAAGGAATGCAGCCTCTACATGATGCATATGGCATGAAACAGCTTTAAAGGGGACATCCAACAAGAGAATCATTTCCCTCTGACTTAGGGCTTACACTTGTTGAAGCTTTTCTGTGGATTCTTACTTTGTTTTTTTTGTTGTTGTTGTTAATATCTTTAATGTATTGGAATACAACCAACTATTCATTAAGTATGGAAATATTCTCTTAAAGAGGAGTGTTATTTTAGGAGATATTGAGTGCAAATACAAACTATAAAACAAATACCTCTTATTTTAGGTGAATTCTAAGTAAAAAAAATGATTACAATTCAAAGGATTAATTATTTTACATAAGCTTAAACTTTGAGAGTTCTTATAGATTTCTCAAGTAGACAAGGGTGAAAAAATGTAATAGAGAAGCAATCTAGACATATTATAAGGGAAACGAGAGTTAAAATCTTTTCTTTGACTCTGAATTTGGGACAAAATTCTGAGTCCCTTCTGTGCTGAAGTGTTAAAGGAGGAATGGGAAATGTCTAACTTCTCTCCCAGCTATAAAATTCCAAACTCTAATAATATGTCCTCACTTCGGCTCTCCACAATCTGGAATTTTGAAGGCAGGTATTAAAGTTCTTAACTTGGCAGCCCCGGTGGCTCAGTGGTTTAACGCCACCTTCAGCCCAGGGCCTGATCCTAGAGACCTGGGATCAAATCCTGCTTCTCCCTCTGCCTGTCTCTGCCTCTCTCTTTCTCTCTCTCTCATTCTCTCTCTCCCCTTCTCTGTGTCTCTCATGAACAAATAAATAAAATCTTAAAAAAATAAAATAAAAAAGTTCTAATTACGTTCTAATGTTTTCTTGCTCTTTGTCTTTTTTTTATCTATTTCAGTGCTATCAGGTTTAAACCCCAAGTATCAATGAAACAAAGGCACTACCTAAAGGCCAAATATGGTCAGAAATGTTTTTTATCTTTTCCATTTGTACAATGGAATATATTCTCTTATTTAAATCATCATATAAAATTAGTAATGCTTGTTCTCCATTGTGCGATAAGGTTAAGTTTACAAAATCAAAAGAATAAAATTTACAAAATCAAAAGAACAAAATTAAGTATTTTATGAAAATAATCATAATCATAAATATATATAAATATAATATTAATCATAAATCATTATATTTGGTATAATGACATCAAAATAACAAGGTTTTATGAGGAAATATTGAAGTAAGATCTGGAATAAACATATTAAATTGTTTCATTTCTATTAATAAGCTAGATTAATTTATATAGAAGTATTATATGTAGTGCATACTTCAGCCTTCGTGCTTTAAAAAATTTTTTATGCCATTGAGGCATTTGTAATGAGTGAAATATATTTTCTTTTCTTAAAAAATTATTTATTTATTTTGAGGCTGAGGGAGCACATGAAAGAGCCTGGGGACAGGGTAGAGGGAGAGAGAAAATCCCAAGTAAATTCCATGATGAATGCAGAGCCCAATGGAGGGCTTGATCTCATCACCCTGAGATCATGACTTGAGCTGAAACCAAGAGCCAGATGCTTGACTGAGACACCCAGACACTGAGTGAAATATATTTTCAAAGTTTTATAGGATTTTCTCCTTTTCAAGTCATATATCTTCTAATAAATATATTGTCATAATTTACAAATTTGTTGGTAACAAAATAACCGAGTCATTAACTGCATAAACAGATTTTTTTCAATAATGCATGTCTTGCTTCTATAATAGGAATTTGGCCAAGAAATTAGTTTTAAAATTCATTTCAATACAATGTTCTTCTGATGTGTGAAAATTAAATTTCTTGCTTGAGAAGTGAAAAGTATCATGTAACTATTGGTAATTATACTCAATTTGTATTTCTAGAAAGGTATTTCTCTCTGAACAAATTAATTTATAGAAAGAAACAAATTAATTTTTTGTGGAGTTGATTTTTTGGTTAAATAAATACAGCAGAATAAGCATATAATAAAGGAAGTAATATTGTAGGATGAATTACAATCTATAAAAGTAGTATAAATTTAAGAATTGAAGACCATTAATTATGTGTGTGGATGTTTTATTATTTCATGTGTCCTTTTAGTGAAATATGCCTCTACTAGCTGTTTGATATTGCTAATATGATGATCTTTGCTCAGAATCCAGGATTTGGATTACCCTGGATGATATTAATTTATTAATTTAAATAAGTTAATTCATTCAGATTTTTCTTTTTTAGGTAGTGATAACTATGATTTCCAAAATCTAATTAAATACACATTTTCTGGTCTTAACTTTAAAAGTGATTTTTGTTAAAAATGCAAAATATTTATAAACGTTTTTAATCTACAGAAATATTATTTTAGATAATACATATACTTGGAAGAAGAATGAAAGCAAAAGAAACACCTCAGTTTTATCAAATATCCAGTAATATCTCCTTATAATTTTCTCCTCTTATTCATAACAAGAGTTATTCTAATGAAAAAGCATTAGATTGGCAATAAGAAATTTAGTTTCCAATTTTTTCAAGCACTAATTATTTCTGCAAGCTCAGATAAGTCAGTAACATTTTTAGATAACTCTTTTTCAATATATTTTATAAATACTGATAAATCATTTCTGCTTTCAAAGTTAAATAATTTTATTAAATATTAATTATTAAAGATCAGATCTTTTCTACCTATAAAATGAAGTGATTATTGCCTTCCAGATAGCTGCTTGAATTCCTTATCCATTTTCTTTTTTTTTAAATTAATTTATTTTAGAGAAACAGACAGAGAAAAGGCAAAGGGAGAGGGAGACTCACTTAAGCAGGCCCCACAAGAAGCAGGGAGCCCAATGTGGGGCTCCATCTCAGGACCTTGAGATCATGACCTGAGCAAAACCATGAGTCAGACGCTTAACCCACTGTACAACCCAGGTGCCCAAAGTTCCTTATACTTCTAGAAGCAAATGCATTAAACTCATAGTAGTTCATTATTAAACTACTATTTTTACCTATTTGCTTCTATAGATGTTGTTGGTTAAACTTCAATAGGTGCCAGTGAAATAAAAAAAATTTTTTTTTTGGTCCATCCTTGTTTTATTCTAAATTAAACCCAACTCACTGACTGTAATAAAGTCCATGATTCATGAGAAATAGCTCCATGATCTTATTATCCAGACAAAGTAAAAAGTGGAATCCTTTCACTCTATTAAAATATAATTACTATTATAATCATCATTAAACTAAAATTTTAAGAAGTATTTTAGAATGATGAAGTCTTTTGCGCACACATTTTAACTTCTGGTATTCCCAGCAACTCTGTAAAGAAGGTTGGCAAGGCAGGTGATCTTTTATCATTTTGTAAGTGAGCAAACTGAAATTCAAAAGCTGGGATTGGGGCACCTGTGTGGCTCAGTTAATTAAGCATCTGCCTTCAGTTCAGGTAATGATCCCGGGATCCTGGGACCAAGTCTCACATTGAACTCTCTGCTCAATGGGGAGTCCGCCTCTCCCTCTGACCCTTTACCCTGCTCATGTTCTTACTCTTGCAGTCTTTCTCTCTCTCTCAAATAAATAAATAAAATATTAAGAAAAAAACAAAAAAGAAAGATGGGATTTGACCAAATCATAGAGCACAAAGGAGTCCAGACACAGTTGGAATTCAGACCAAGTCCTTCTGACTGTAGGTCGAAAAATGAATTTCCTTCATGATTTCCTAATATTGTGCTTATTGTCCTCTCCAACTGAAGTGTAGGTCAATTTAAAACACAGATATTTCTTCTAAAATTCTACATTTTTTTCCCCTACGGTTTCCTAACGAGGCTGATACAGGCAGGCTGGGCGCGAGAACCCTGAGGAGGGTCCCACAGAACCTGCTAGGAGGGTCCTTGGCTTCATGCAGGATGGAAATCAAATGCAAGCCAGAAAAAGTGAAACAGTTTATTGAATAGGGTGAGTGACAGATGGAGGAGAGCAGATGGAGTATGTGGGAGACTTGGAAAGGAAAAGAGAATGAATCTTGTTGCTTGGGGCTAGGTGTTTATATTGGAAAAGGATCTAGGTTTTCTTCAGGAATCCACAATAGGGTCCAATCAAAGGTGAATGTCAGATGAACAAGAGGTATTTTCTCATAAATTATGGAAGGTAGGGATATTGATGCCAGCATCAGCCCAGGTTTGTCTGATGCTAATGTCCCGGAATATGTCTGGGATCTGGCTGTTGTTAGGTATTATTAGGTGTTTGGGGTCTAAAACAAATCTCAGAGATTGATTAAGTTTCTTGCTTTCCCCTTGAAGTGGGAACATAGCTTCTTTGGCTTATTCAGAGGCAAACTATGGAACATGAGTACATGGGGCCTAGCAGAACAACAGAGATAAAGCCTTTCTAAAATGGGCTCCCTTCACCTTCCCTACTTCAAGACCACTCTTTTCTCTCAAAATTAATGTCTTCTGTTAGTTTTTGTTTTGCTTTGCTAATAATACATATGAATATATTTTTGTAGGAAAAAATATTTCCCACATTTTTCATAAAAATAAATATTTTCATTTTCTCTAATTGGTTGTCATAAACAGGTTTAGTTCATTTCAACATTCATTTAATAGGTCTACTTTGTGCTTGATGTAGATGTAAATATAAATTTATATGTAAGTTAATCAATATGAATATAGAATTGCAAATATATGGAAGATGTGATACTTGTATCTGAGGAATGTACCATTTATTGGGAAAGATTATTGCAAATAACATAATTTTGAAATGTAATACAATATTTAAATCATATATCTGAAGTTCAAGGAAGGATTGCACAATGGATAGATTACTGTTTGAAGAATGAGTAGTATCTGAATTTTTAAGAAAAAAATCAGTCAGATAAGAAAGTAACAGACAAAACAGCATGAACAAGAGCACAGAGAAACAAACCTCTAGTGGATCACGCTGAGAAAGAAGACAGTCTCAGACCTGAGAAAGATAATGTATGTGTGTCTGTGGAGACTTCGTTGTCTCATATGGTTGGCAAGAAGGTAGCATTACTGAAAACAGAGTTAAACAATTGATTCTAACAGAATTTGGCTTTCAACTGCATAAGAAAACATCAGTCTGTAGGGAACAAAGATATTTTTTTTCTGAGTACCTAGTTTACTAGCGTTTTTAATCATCTTTTCTTCCTATAAAAATTGTTTATCAGGAAAGAAATCTTGAACTGTCTTTTTTTGGACATTAGTCCCTTGTTTTAAGTTTGTAATAAAACTTTAACAAGAGCTATCAATCAGTTCTTCCAAGATTTATTTTAAAATTCCCAATGTAAAAAAAAAATAAATAAAAAAAATAAAATAAAATTCCCAATGTGCATTGTCATAGGGTTTTAATACTATGTTCAAATTTTTTTATGGTTGAATATACTTTAAAAATTATGGGTTGGATAAAAATACAGGGATTTATTTGGTGTGAAAACCTTTCTGTGCATTTATTTATTTATGCTTTTAATATATAAAGGAAATAATACATTTTCAAGTTCAAAGAAGAAGACCTATAACTGAAACAAAGGTAGAGCTGGATCATTATATACATTATAAATCCTAATATTATAGCAGGTAATTGAGAAATTAACTTACATTTTATGAAGGTCTGTCCTATGGATTTATCATTCATGTAATACATTTAATATTTTATGTTAAAATATGTATATAACCTCTATAAGTTGTTCAACAACATGGAGTCTGAGATTTTCAGAACCTATTTCCTGCCTGGAAAGTAGAGTAATGCCAATGAGAGTCAGTGTCCCACAAGGCGACTCATCAAAAGGTTATTGTTATAAAGATCCACAAATGTGGAGGGAATAAAACTATCCATTGAAAGGGGGAGAGAGAGAGATGAGGTTTTTGTTTCAAGCAGCATTACCTGGCCTTAAGGATGGTTTCGAACCTCAGGAGTAGGATGAAAAGCCCATCAGGTGAAGTTCTCGAGGAACAAACCTGTAGTCAAAAAAATTCAAGTTTAATAACTTGCTGCAACCACTTATAAACTCTCCTTTACTGAAAAGGCAATGCAACAAGAACATGGCCAGCTAGGGCTACCATAACAAAAGAGCAAAGCTTGAGTGGTTTAAACAACAGAAATGTATTTCTTACATTTCCAGAGGCTTGAATTCCAAAATCAAGGTGTCAGCAGGTTTGGTTCCTCTTGAGATCTTTCTCCCTGTTTACAGATGATTCCCTCTCCCTGTGACCTCCACAGTTGTCACTCTGTGTATGCATATCCCTGGCATCTCTTTCCCTATTTGTAAGGACACAGGTCATAATGGATTAGGGCCTCCCTCTAATGGCCTCATTTCAGTGTTTTTACTGTTTTCATATGCCTATCTCCAAACATACTTACATTCAGAAGTACTGGAGGTTAGGGCTTCAACATGTAAATTGAGGACACGACTAGTCCATAACGATGATGTATCAGTTGTTTTCCTGAGGAAGGACTAGAGGAAGTGGAGTTCAGCTTTGTATCTCTTTAATGGAAGCCAGAACAGCAGAGTGGATCTGAAGACATCGGTGGTATGAGAGGAGAAATCACTCAACACAAGGTGGCCGTTTTAGCATTCTACAGCAGGGGTGGCCTGGGGAAAAATGTTTATTACCTTTGGAGCCAGTCATTTCTGTGCTTGTTATCATAGTCTCCTAATCAGCAGGATTGATCTCATTCTCTCATTCTAGGATGTCACAAAAAATAAAATGCAGAGTGTAGAAAATCCTGCGTTTACCCTAAAATGACACTCTGGGGTGGCATTCCTTTTGGGGGCCGACTGTGTGGCTGCCCATAGGTAAATGGCCACTATTAAATTGCTATGTCCGTGGGAGCCTCCTAAAAGACTCCATGACTAAGCATGGGGCAGAGGAATTTTTAAATGTTAGGAGAGGCAAGCAACCTGAAATAGATTTCAAATGAACTAGATTGACCTAATAAAACGTAAATGATTATCATTATGTAATTAGTGTTCATATTGTCCTCATCAACTGCAGGCATACTTAAACTTGCATCTGGCTCAAAGAGATTTTTAAATTTTAGAGTGGTTTTATTTGCATCCTGAGTGTCATGCAACAACTAATTCCAATGATATAAAGTAGCTTATATTTTATTTTGTAAATCAAGGGAAACGGTTGACAGTTTTAAGTAGGAGAATGCCATGGGCAACTTTTCAAGAATCCACTGGTACCACGAATATATCTCTGCCTACTTTGAACCATATTTAAATGTGTACTAAGGAAGTGTATAATATACTATGATATGGGTAACCCACACAGTATCTTATGAAATATGTCACTGTGAGTAAGCATATTAACACAGTTACATGTAGGTAATGCATGTATAGTATCAATCCAATCACCTTACAAATGACTATTTCTTATATCAAGCACCAAAACATAAAACCATTTTTGGACTATGGGATAACAGTTGGCTATTCCATACACAGAGTATTCAAACATAGTCTGAATATCATATCCAAATGAACTATCACTTCACAACTCTTTAAGTCAAATCGTAGTCTAACCACCTGCTCATATGATAAAATCTTTAACTTATACTTTGAATAAAAAAGACAATATGGAGAATTTACTTAGAGCGTTACCATTTGTAAGAATAAATGATCACTGTATCACTGTGTGATACAGGTATCCCACTTTCCGAAAGCTCACATTAGGCCACTTCATTTTTACAAAAGACTGGCTTTAGTACTTGCTTTTGCTAACTGAAAGAAAATCAAAAAAGATTTTTCACTTTATGGGAAAAAAGCCATTACAATACTAATGTAGGTCTTTTATGAAAGTGAAGTGATCTAACATGAACTTTCAGAAATGGGGGATATTTTAGCTTTTTGTTCCTTCAGTTTACAAAGGGTTTTATAGGTGCACTGTACTTTTGGATAATAGGGAAACCTGTATTGTTTGTAAAGTCACACTTTGTTTTACTTAAAACTTGTTCTGATTTTATACTAGATGATAAAACTAGAATTTATAAGTTTCTTCTCAATTCTTATAATCAGATATTGAAGTAATTTTATTTTCTTTTTAGAATAAAAACACAAGCTTTACTTTTGAAAGTTATGTCAAGATGTTTTGATATATATTTAGATTTTTTCTGAGTGAAAAAAACATTTAAGACTTTTAAGAAAATGCAAAATATTAATTCTGGTGAATTGCAAGTATCTTTGTTACCCAATAATTAGAAATTAAAATTATTGATATCAAATATCTCACTGAAGTACATATTTTTTCCTCTGCTAATGTTTTAATGCATTAAAATGCATCAAATCATGCAGATATGTATGACCAAATATTCATTGAATTGAAATATAGCCTGTAAGATAAAGGTATTTTTTTCATAGTTTTCAAAGGTGATTGCTTTTAAATTATATTCTAAAGAGGCAAGCCAAATGAATGCAAACTTAATTCACCCTTAATTCCAGATATAAAGAATATGCTTCATTACAGTTAGTTTAGAATTTTAGCATTATTTTTGAGGAAATAAGCAACTAAAACTTGAAAAAGAAATAAGAAGCTGCAAATCACATAGTTGTTAATAGGACATATAATTGAATATGTAATTGAAGCATACATTTTAAGTAGAAATCTTTTATTCTGTAATTAGAAACATGTTGTGTGCAGTATAAAAATACAGGCATATAAATGTACAGATTAACATAAATTTTTATAATTGTATTCTATAGAAACTCATTATTTTATGCACTTCAAAAAATTGGCCAAAATTGCATTCACTTTGCATATCTTAAATGTGAATTTATTAATGTGTTTCTTGTGGATCATCTTTGTTAAATAATGAAAATCTATGCTTTAGAATAAACTGCAAATTATAGAGCAGATTCCAAATTATCACAACACAGGCTGTTGCTTAGGAAAAACAGTCCTCTCTTTCCATAAAACACAGGGTGTGTGTAAAAATTGAGGGAAAGAAAAATGCAGACCTCTTTGTCTAGTCTTTGAGCTGAAAAGACTAATCATTTCATGTGACTACCACTAAGTAGTACATATTAAATGTTCAACAAATGTTGAATAGTATATGATTAATGGTAAAAATATTTCTATAATGTATTTATATGGAATATCTTTTTTAAATGTATGCATTATAGGTTGCACTAGGCATGATTTAAAATGCAAACTTTAAAAATATAATACTTTTTTTAAATTTTATGTATTTAAATTTAAAAATTTTGAGATGAAAAGAATTACAGAAATCGTAATGCCTTTATCCTAAAAAGAAAAAACAAAAACAAAAACAAAGTTTTCTGATATTGAATGGCATGTCAAAATTAATCAGCTACTTAAGGTCAGACCATGAACTTCAAGCTGTTTCCTAATCATTTGCTTTCTTCATGTTTTTCACAGTTCTTTTTTGCTCTTTGGAGCTTTGGACTGCTTCATCAAATTACTTCTTCTCTTTAATTTATTCTCTTTTAGTACCCAGCTTCCTCTAAACTTCCATTACGGTTATGAATTTCAGTTTTTTCAGACTTTCTTATTGATTGTTTTTCATTATTCATTTCAAAATTACCCTCTTGAATTTCACAGAAAATGGTGGAATAGGAAGCTTCCAGAAATGGTCATGCCACTAAAAAATATTAAACTGACAAGAATTCAAAATCCACTATTTCAGGTTTCTGGAATCCATTCAAACAATTATAGTGTCTAGGAGGGTGCTTGATAACTAAAACAGCTGGTAAAGTGTGAAGAATTTTGGCATTTTATACAGCAGCTACCATTCCTATTACCGAGCATCAGGGTGGGGAGCCGTGTGAATGGCAGCACACATTCCAAGTGTGACTTGCTGGTGAGTGTGGACAATATGAACATTATCCTATAGAGATCAGAAGGAGTACGTTAATTTGCCTGTTGATTCACTGGGGGTTGGTGCGTAGGTTGGTTCAAGTGGCTTCCTAGGTAGCATTTGTAAAAATAATTTATTTTTTTATTTATTTTTTTAAATTTTATTTATTTTATTTATGATAGTCACACAGAGAGAGAGACAGAGGCAGAGACATAGGCAGAGGCAGAAGCAGGCTCCATGCACTGGGAGTCCGACGTGGGATTTTATCCTGGGTCTCCAGGATCGCGCCCTGGGCCAAAGGCAGGCGCTAAACCGCTGCACCACCCAGGGATCCCTGTAAAAATAATTTAAAGAAATAGAAAACATCTTGTTATTTTCTGACTATATAGATAATAGAACAAAGACTTCAGTGATCACACACAATAAGAAAAACAGTCTTTGCAAAAAACAAAACCAAAAAAAGTTTCAAAAAGTTGCTAAAAAGGTGGCCTACTGCAGCCCTCAACAAGAAACATCAGTAGTGTCTAAGAATGAGGAGAATGTGATTTATAGACTTACCATATTACAGTATTAAAAATATCAAGTTTTCAACAAAAAAAATTATAAAATACTGGGGCCCCTAAGTAGTTCAGTCAGTTAAGTGTCTGCTTTCTGCTAGGTCATGATCGATCCTAGGATTGAAACATGTGTTGGACTCCCTGCTCAGTGGAGAATCTGCTTCTCCCTGTCCTTCTCCCCCAGTTTGTGCTCTCTCTTTCTCTGTCATAAAAGTAAATAAAATCTTCTTTTAAAAAATGATAAAATACCAAAATAAACATGGAAATATATCCCATTCATAAAAAGCAAAAATGTCAGAAATTTTGAAGAAGCCCAGATATTAAATTTATTAGATCAAGACTTTAAATTAACTACCTGAAAGATGCTTAAAGACCTGAAGGAAACCATGAAGAAAGAAATAGAAGGATATCAGGAGACTGATGTATGAAAAAGTAGGGAATATCAGTAAGAGATAGAGATTGTAAAAAGAAAACAAATAGAACTTCTGTAGTTGAAAAGTAAAATAGCTGAAGGTAAAGATTTTCACAACCTAGTCTTGAATCACCAGAGGTTCAATAGGAGATTTTAGCAGGAAGAAAAAAGAAACAGCAAATTCGAAGACAGAGCAATTGAAATTTCCCAGACATAGAAGGAAAAATAAATGAAGAAGAAAAAAAAGAAAAAGAAAGAAAGAAAAAGAAAGAAGAAAGAAAGAAAGAAAGAAGAAAGAAAGAAAGAAAGAAAGAAAGAAAGAAAGAAAGAAAGAAAGAAAAATGATCATGGTTTAAGGCACCCCCAGACACACCAAAATAGTCATGGGAATTGCAAAAAGAGAAGAGAGGGAGAAAAAGGTGCAGAAAATAGGTCTAAATAAATAATGGTCAAAAACTTACAATATTTGATTAAATCATGAATGTACATATCCAAGATCTAAATGAACTACAAGAAAGTTACTCTAAAAGAGATCTACATCAAGATGCATTGTAATCCAACTGTCAAAAGATGCAGAGAGAAGATCTTGGAAGAAACAAAAAAAGAATGATTTCATTATGTACAGGGACTTACATCAGCTGATTTCTCATCAGAGAATGCGGATAGTGGGATGGCATATTTAAAGTACTCAGGAGATATACATTAAAATGCCTGTAAAATAAGAATTCAACAGATAGGGCACCTGGCTCAGTTGGTTAAGCATTTGACTTTTGGTTTCAATCAGGTCAGGCATGTGGGATTGAGCCCAAAATCAACAATTTCAGGCCTTTGGAATACAGTCAAACAATTGTATTGTCCGGGAGAATGCTTGATAACTAAAAAGGCTGCACTCTACAGGGAGTCTACTTGAAGAGTCTCTCATTCTTCCCCTCCCTCATACTTACATGCTCTCTTTCCAAAAAAAAAAACTAAAGAATCTTTAAAAGTAAGATAAGAGGGACACCTGGATGGCTTAGCAGTTGAGCATCTGCCTTCGGTTCGGGGCATGATCCTGGAGTTTGGGATTGAGTTCCACATCGGGCTCCCTGCATGGAGTCTGCTGCTCCCTCTGCCCCTGTCTCTGTCTCTCTTTCTGTGTCTTTCATGAATAAATGAATTTAAAAATCTTAAGAAAATAAAAATAAAGAAAAGAAGAATTCTATATGAGGCAAAACTATTGTTTAAAAATGAAAGAGAAACGGATATTCACAGATAAATAAGAGCTTTGGTACATTGGTAGTGTACACCTGTCCTCTAACAAATGGTGAAAAGATTCCTTTAGGCTGAACAAAGGGACACTAGATAGTAACTTGTAGCCTTGCAAATAAACAAAGATCACTCACAAAGATAAATATGTAGATAAATATAAAAGGTAGAATTATTTTATTTTTGGTTTGTAACTCTTTTGTTTCTTAAATTCTTTTAAAGACAAATTTATGAAACAATAAGTATAAAACTACGTTATAAATCTACAGAATGCATAAATATGTATTTGTGACAATAACAACTTGATTGCAATGCAATAAACATTCAGAAAATACAATGAAAGAAAGATTACCATTCACTATTATCAACAATATAATAATGAAACATTTCCTATTAACTTATCTACAAAAGTATAGTAACTATAAGAGGAAAAATCCTAAAAAAAAAAAAAAAAAAAAAAAAGAGGAAAAATCCTGTAGAGTTGCAAGTATTATTGGAGTATTTTTGTAAGAGAGAAACCATAACATTTTTGAAAGGTGTGGGGAAATTAAAATGCCAAGCAAAGTAATGTGTAAGAAGTGCAAATGCAAATATTCAGAGATCCCTATGCTGTGAGAAGTCAAAGGCCAGTGTGGACAGAGAATGACCTGTAGAAAAGCACTGACATGATGCACACGTCTCCACTGACATGTAAATGAGCATTTCTCGCACCACGCAGTCCAGTGGATTGACTGGCAAAATGCTACCAAGTGAATGTCATGCAAAAGAGTAATTTCATAGTTGAGTTGAGCCTGCAATACTGACCTACAGAATCATGATATAATATGATGTTTATCTCTTTAAGCCACTAAGTTTCAAGGTAGTTCCTTACCCAAAAACCATTAGTTGAAACAACTATTGTGAGGAAGGGTTTAATTAATTAATTTAATGCCTTCCAATACCCATCCAAATGTGATCTATAACACATGTCTATTTAAACCTGAGTATGGAGTTTCCAGAAAGGTTCATTTTTCTCTTTTCATTTTCTTCCTTTCTGTGTGGAATGTTAAGATTGGCTAATAGTTATTTTGGATTAAAAGGTGACATTGAAGGTGGAAAACACAGGAAATGAAGGATCCTGGGCTTCTGGTAGCATTGCAAAGCCACCAATTCTAGACTACTTCTCCTCAGTGCCTGGGAATTAACAAAATCTTTTGTGTTTACACTCTACAGCTGAATGTAATTCAAAGTGATATTGAAGTTTCCATGGTTAACGATTTGAAAATGATATTCATTCTTATACTCTTATCTAGTCTCTGATAGGAAATTTAATGTGAAATAGTTCCAAAAGATAAAAGGAAGAACATGAAGAAATAGAAAAGAATACATTATAATCATAGATTGGACAGTTTTGTGGGATGCCTGGGTGGCTCAGTCCTTTAAGCATCTGCCTTCAGCTCAGGTCATGATCTCAGGGTCCTAGGATGGAGTCCTGAATTGGACACCCTGCTCAATGGGGGTGTGCTTCTCCCTCTCCCTCTGCCCCTCCTCCCACCTCAAACTGATTGTGTGGGCAATCGCACTTTTCTTGCTCTCTCTTTCAAGTGAATAAATAAAATCTTAGAAAAAAAAGAAAGCTTTGTGTAAGAAGTGAACACTGAAGCATATTTGTTAAATTAAACTGCACATTATTAAATATCACTCCAGAGTATAAACCACTATAAAATTATTTGTGACACAGAGGACAGGTAAATGAATGTTAAAACATTGTATTAAAACATTGTGTATGTATATAATATGAATTATGTGACCATTATTAACTCATTATACATCTTATTTGCTTCAAATATTTATTATAAATAATAAAGAAAATGCACATAATCATTTTATCATTATACTGTAATGCAAATAATGATGAAATGCAAATTAAAGCATGAGGGACACTTTTTCACTTCTCTAATTGTCTAAGTGTGTATGTGTCATTGTTTAATGATAATACATATTGTCAGCAGAGTCAGAGCAACACACAATTTTTTGTGCAATTTATTAAATTGAAAATTGATGTTCATTTTGACAGGTCAAATTTCAAATATGATTAAAAACTTTTAATTTTCACATATTCTACTTCTAGCAATTTATTCTAAAATTAATTTGTTAAATATCAATCTGTCTCTTGTGCACAACTTATGATTTATTTAGAATAAATTTAGAATAAATGGGGATGGAATTGACAAAGATACCAAAGCTATGAGGTTGACTTTGTAAATTATAAGTATTTTATATCTATGAAATGAAACAGTACAATTATTAAAAAGAGGATAAAAAGTATGGGTAATGATATAAAAATATGCCTAATACCTTATTGGTGAGAAGTTTAGAAGCCTGCAGATTTTAACAGTAACCTTGTATATTTTATGCTACTAAATATGCATATACTTATAATATGTTTCTATATACATACACACATAAAGATTCATGCATACATATTTAGCATAATTTAGATCTCATTATACAATTATTTGATATGTGTATAAAAATATTTCAGTATGGGATTATGGGTACACTTTATTTGTTTTAATTTTAATTGAAGTGTATATGACATACAATTTTATATTAGTTTCAGGTGCACCACGCAGTAATTGCACAATTATATACATTATAAAATGCTCACCAAGATAAATGTAGTTCCTATGTCACTATACAAACTTATTATGATATTATCGACTATATTTCCTATATTGTACTTTTTGTCCCTGTGACAGATTTATTTTATAACTTGAAGTTTGTACTTCTTAATCCCCTTCACCTATTTTGCCTATCATCCTACCCTCTGGCAACCATCAGTTGGTTCTCTATATTTGTGAGTCTCTATTTTTTAGTTGTTTGTTGTTTGTTTTGTTTGTTTGTTTGGATTCCACATCTAAGGGAAATCAGATGACATTTGTCTTTCTCTATTTGACTGATTTCATTTAGCATAATACCCTCTAGGTCCATCCACGTTTTTGCAAATGACAAGATCTTATTCTTTTTTTCTTTTATGGCTAATACTCTATTGTATGTATATATAGCACATCTTCTTTATCCATTTATCTATTGAAGGACACTTAGGTTGCTTCCATGTCTATTGTTAACAATGCTACAATAAACATAGAGATGTTAATATCTTTTCAAATTAGTGTTTTTGTTTTCTTCAGTTAAATAATGGGTAATTTTCTTAGAAACAGTTTTTTTCTTTATTTTCTCCAAATATTATTAAAATTATACACTGAATATGTTTCATATATAAAGTTATAAAAGTATTAAACTATGAAAATAGTAACAGATTATATATATATGTAGATATATATACATAATCTTTGTATAATTTAGTTTTCTTTTATAAAAATAATTTGACAGTATGTCTCAGAAGTGTTAAATATTATTATTAATTTTGACCTTTTCATTTCTTTTTTGAGGGATAAGGAAATACATAATAAGGGAAAATCAGTAGTGATGAATTTGCACATTACTGCATGATATTTATTACACTAAAAATAATAATAAAATAAATTATGTGTACACAGTATAATCTAGTCATTTTAAAAAGCTGAATATGGGGGCATCTGGCCAACTCCATTGGTTGAGCATCCAACATTTGGTTTTGGCTCAGGTCATGATGTCAGGATCCTGAGATCAAGCCCTACATCTGACTCCAGGCTCAGCAGGGAGTATACTTGATTTTCCCTCTCTCCCTCTACCCATCCCCCTGCTCATACTCTCTCTCAAATAGATAAATAAATCTTCAAAACTTAAGATAAAATGCAGATTATGAATACAACTTCAACATTTGTGCAAATTCTGATTGTTATCAGAACTAACATTCAACTGGCACGATCTGATTGATCAATATAATACTGTTTGTCAAATTTGTTTGCTATACTCCTGATTACAAGGATGAAAGATAAACATAAAGATTTTTGAACTCCACAAACATCTATCTATTCACTGCAAAATAGCTCAAAAGAAATGTACCAAAAGTCTTCTGATGTGTAGTAGATATTCCCTAATTGTATTTTATATTTCTCAAATTCTGTGATATAGTTTTTTGTTCTTGTGATTTTTCTTTTTTATAAAACAGAAAGCAAGAAACAAAAAAAAACAGTGTCCTAAGGTATTTGTTTGCAATCCCAGTATTTAAACAGATTTTAATGGAGTCATTTCTGTTGTATGAGGATCATTTTTAATTTATGCACACAAGCGCACCCACACATGCATGTGTGCATGCACATACCCCCACAGCCACACACCCGGAGGCTATTCTATTTGATTCACATGACCCAGGGCTGGATTGCACTGCTCTGTTAATTGATTTCCATAGTTACCCTTTCATGTAGTGAAACTTTTGCTTTGACTATAATTCAGTTTGATTTTTGGACTGCATCTACACATTATTACCATTCGCAGGGTTACACTTCACGGAACTGAATGATTTAAGTGCCAGAGAGGGACTTTCAAACTGGGAAGGGTAGAAAACATCGAATTCCTTTGAAGCTTGCTATTTTCAGTTTTTCAGGGCCTCATATTTTCCAAGACTTCATCATGTCACTGTTAGTGTGTGCTCTAATTTTTTTAAGTAATCATTTGTATATTCCTTTCCTGACAAAATATTTGCATTTCCAGAGAACTTCTCCCAGGGAGATTTAGAAATTTAGAATATGTGAATTTATACACTTTGTAATAATTCTTCCTTGAGTTTTTTCTCACTTAATAGAAAAAGAAAATGTTTAAAATAAAAACAAACTCTAATTTCTAAGAGAAGTGTTGTAATTCATATCTCTTGGGAAATACATGTCTATACCGAATCCTTGTCCTCACAAATGAAGATGGCAGAGAGACAAAGATGAAAACAAAGAAACAAAAGAGGGGCACCTGGGCGGCTCAGTTGGTTAAGCATCTGCCATTGGCTCAGGTCATGACCCCAGGGTCCTGGGATTAAGCCTCACATTGGGCTCCCGGCTCAGTGGAGGTCTGCTTCTTCCTCTGTCCCTCCCCACCCTCATGAGCATGTGCATGAGTGCTCACTTCTCTCTGTCTGAAATAAATAAATAAAACCTTAAAAAAAGAGAGAAATAAAAGCAGACAAGCTAAATCTGTTGCTTCACCTCAACTGATTTGGGGTAGCTTTTCATTAAGCAGATTCAATAATAAGTCTTAGTATAAACCTCAGTCAACCTAAAGCTGGATAGGGCATGGAAAGGTTGACAAAATAAGTGAATATGTTCTGGAAGGAACAAAGAATAGCTTGGAATTGGGACAATATGCATGCAGATGGCTGTGCAGCCCAAACATTGATCTAATTAAGTAGACCCAGAACATGATGTGACAAGCAAAATGTATGGCATTGTATCTAACATCATGTTCAAATCTGTTTAATTTGAATCTCAAAGATCTGGGTACCTAAAATGAAGTCTGGATTATGTTCATTTTTAGGATTTATGATTTTCTTTCATACACCAATATTTATATAAAGAAAAGATTTTGAGTTAAAATTGCATCTTTTAATTATTCTTGGCATAGGGTGGATATAACCTTATATTGTGTAATTATATTTTGATTCAAAACTAACTAGAGGAATATAATCAGGAATAAAAATGTAAATATCTGAGCCTTAGTGAAATATTATTTTGTACTCTCTGGGCTTTAAGGTCTGTGAGGACAGGACCATTTCTTTCTGTTTCAAAAATGTATTCCTCACATCAGAAGAGTATCCGGCTTACACTATGTGCTCAGTAACTCTTGTCAATGAAAGAAGAAAGATAGCATATTGGTTTATTATTTTTTTATTTTCTCAATGAGTGAATGTTGATTCCAACTTTACCTAACTCATTTATGTTATTTCCCATGTATTTAATAAATATTTATTAATTATTACACCATATATCAGGCGCAGTCCTTTTTCAGTAACTCCCATTTTCTTGCATGCAATCAATCTCTACACTTGTATTCTACTCTATATTTGCCCCTTTTTCGCATTTCCCATACTAAAATCAACATAACACAATGGTAACTAGCACATGTTCCTGGAGCTGGGAGTGGGATTGCTAGGTCCAAATCTAAGCTCTACCACTTACGAGCTGTATTGAATATCCAAGACTAATTACATAGTTGTTCCCTGCTTCAGTGTCCCTACCTTCCAAATGAAATAATAATTCTAACGCCTATGGTTTTTGAGGATTATGTAAATAAAAACTAGTAAA
This sequence comes from Canis aureus, assembly GCF_053574225.1. Classification (NCBI taxonomy): domain Eukaryota; kingdom Metazoa; phylum Chordata; class Mammalia; order Carnivora; family Canidae; genus Canis; species Canis aureus. The sequence goes on along the minus strand of NC_135623.1, from coordinate 64,918,893 downwards.
GTCTGAAAAATAGTATGTAGCACATAGCTAATGCTCAATGTATGTTAGCAAATATCATTTGTGAAACCGTTTTTCACTAAAACCCTCTATTCCTACATATTAATATCCAATGCTTTTGTATGCTTCCTTTTATTTTCTTATTTAAATTTTATATTGTATGTTTTCAAATTTTATATCATCTTTGCTCCACTACTTATACAATCGTGCAACCCTGAAAAATTACTTAACATCCCTAAATCTAATACCCCATCAGTAAAATAAAGATAGCAACAGTACCTCAAATTTACTTGAGTGTTCAATACTAAAGAATTTAATACAATGTCTAGTGTGTATTCAATAACTTCTGGCTACTAAAATTATCATTATTTTAAATTTATTATTGTTTGCTAAAAATGATGGATATATGGATGAAGAGGTAATAATCCTCTTGATCTACTACAAGATATATTTCATTTAGTTTTTACTTCTCTGTCATGTAGCAAAAATTTTCTTCCATAATCATCCATAGTTAATCTCCAATGGTGTTCTCTAACCAATACTCTTCAATTTGTTTCTTTCTCTAGGCATCCTTTGTGTGTATTACCTTACATTTATCTAAATTAAATCTCATCTTGTATTGCTGTTTTCCCATTTCTCACTTTTCCTCACTCTGAAACTTTTCTTCACCTTCCACTGGGTTTACAGTTTATTTTGAAAATATATCTGTAGCTTTGATAAATGCATACTCTTCTTTTGTTGATCAAACACAATGATAGAGTCCTCTCTTATTTCAACTTGACTCATTTAATTATTACATTCTCTTTCTATATTCTCAGTGATTTATTTGTGTAATTTATATGATCATTAATGGTAGCAAAAATGATGATAATAGGACCTGAAAGAAAGTGGACCTTCGAAACTACAAAGATTGGTTTACTGTCCTTTTGTTACATTTTTCTAAGCTCAAATGTCTAAGAATTGGGACCAGAGATTATTGTGCGTATCCTATCTTTCTTCATGAGGGAAAACCAAGACAGGATATTTATAATTATTCCCTTCACCTCCTGCCAATATTCCTGTCTTTAATTAATTTTATTGATTTCTATGAGAGCAGTTTGTGATTTCTACCCTAGGTCCTATAACAAGAAAGTGCTGGAGTCAGAATTCAAATTCGGAATCACACCAGGAGCCGGTTTGCACTCTTCCAATATGATTTGTTCCCTAGAATCATATCATACAAATTAGTTTATATTGGGTATATGCCTCATAGCAAGGTAATATTGCATATGTAATAATAATAATATATTACATGCTGTTAAGTTTAATATTTTTGTAATTCTTCGTTTTCTTAGAAAATATGAATTTTATCATTCCTATGAAATATATATTAACAATTTCTAAAGATTTTCTATCAGACAGCATGTAGTAATAAAAATTACATCATTATTCTAGGTTTTCTTTTGTTTTTAAATTTTTCCTTAAAAGCACACTTATAGAAGTATTTATAGCAATGTATTAAAATCTGATTATATGACATGCCTTCAGGGAAAAGAAAATATTTTTTCTTATCTCACTCTTAAGAAAACTGCTACATCCAACTTTATGCTTTCATGATAACCAGTAAATCCTTGCTTCTTAAAACCACCAAATTAGAATTTGATAAATAAAAAATGGATTATATTAAGATACTCCCTATTTAATTGTGCTGATTACAGAGCTTTGCCTCTATGAGCATAAGACAAATCAGTTAAGAATCTCTGTGTGTTCCTAGATGTTGCTATTTTAACAAAATGGTTAGCTAAATGTCTGTATTATCTAATATTAAATTGATAATTATGCAGTGCTGGGGAAATACTGTGGTCTGTTGTTTATTTGTATTCCAGTTTTCGAAATAAATGAAATTCTAGTAAATATATATTTAGAGACTATGATGTGACACTCTTTATAGACCAAGAGCCGCCGGGTGGCTCAGTGGTTGAGGGTCTGCCTTAGCTCAGGTTGTGATCCCAAGGTCAGTTCCCACATCAGGCTCCCTGCTTCTCCCTCTGCCTATGCCTCTGCTTCTCTCTCTGTGTCTGTCATGAATAAATAAATAAAATCTTTAAAATAAAATAAGTAATACATATATCAAATTTTTTCATGGATGGAATAACACTAATGAAATGTTTCCACATAATTTTAAACTACATATGCTATTATTTTATTAATATTTAGCAACTAAGTAATTATCAATTGCTATATTTTTAACTTTTATCGAAGTGATTAGAAGCATATCTAGAGTTATATCTACACAGTGAAGCAAAATGTTTATGAAGTAGTCTGCTGTATCTACAGTCTTGTGTTTATGCTTTTCTTTCTATTTGTAAAATATTAGTTTCATAATCGGTATCTCAGCTAAGTAAGGCAGAGATTGAGATCAGATTGAGCCGATCTCAGATACTACAGCATATTGTATGGGCGAGAGGGACTCTGTCTCCTATGGAGTCCCAGAAGTGCTGCAATAGTACTGGGTGCTCAAGTCCAGAAGAATTCTCCCAAGGACAAGATTTGCATGCATCCCTCTGTTAAACATAATGGTACATGTCTTGACTAAAATGTTTCTTTATCAAAGTTAATAGTCCTCTTTGTGCCATCTGTATATTGATTGCCCTTGTAACCTAATACAAGTCTGTCTGCCTGATGAGGAGCAAAGCCAATCACTGAGACATCAGGGATGCAGCAAGGAAAGAGATTATCTGAGAGACAGCCAGGAGAGGGAAGACAAAGCTCAAAATCCGCTTCCCTGAATGGGGAGAGAATGTGTTTTTTATAATCATAAGGGTTGAGACATACGTATTGATGAAATTTAGGACTCTTCATGAAGAAAGATGGAACAAGCCACACTGAACAACACATATGTAGCATACATCCCATGTTAACTTTGGGGTGATGACAACACCAAAAACAGGCAAGATCCAGCCCCTGACGTCAGAAGGTTATCTTAGGATAACTGAAAGCTGGTATGAACTGGCTGCAGTCTTGGACTCATGGTCTTGAGCAAAGAATGCAGAGACTTGGTTATTCGGAGGTTGGAAGCATATTAGTTGACCTTAAGTCCAGGTTTCTGTAGAGACAGCTAGTGAGTTTGTTAGTGGGGTCTGAAAAGACACAATAGCTACTTAGGGGAAAATAATTCTCTGAAAAACAAGCTTTAAACTATCTACTAGTTTCAACCTCAAATCTATGGAGCATGGCTTCACCTTTGTTACATTTTTCCTTGTAAACTATTAAGTTTCCCACTTGTGCTTCTAACTTGGTCACTAGCTATCTCTTTAATATATGATACCTCGTTCAAACAAGCCTATCAGGGAACCCCTTGATATGGTGACATGCTATATGAAACCAGTGGCAGGCCCATAAGTGTGGCTAGAGAAAATCCAAATAAAATAAAAACACTTTTTTGCACCAAAGACATCTCAAGAATTCTTGGCTGTTGGCTTCAGACTCTAATGTCTTTCCCACATCAATATGGATCATTTCTAATTATTTACATCAAAGACTAGGGTAGTAATGAGGAAGAGAAGCCAGTAAGTAATACGATGAATCAACTCTACCAAATCTTTTCATTTTTTTCTTTCCTCATTGTTATTCTTTCTACTCATGCTTTTTTTTTTCCAAAGAAATTCCTTCAGTTACAGTGCTAATGCTGTAAAATGTTAAAGTTTAGCATCCTGCCAAATATATTTTTCATTAAAAAAATTCTATTAATAGTGAAAACCAATAGTTTTTTTTTGCATTAGTTTCTTTTACTAAATATTATCCAGCCAAAACAAAATCACACTTGTTGACAATGCTATGTGAAATATAATGTTTGATTATAGGTTAAAATAGCTTCAATTCTAAATCAATTAGATTATAAAGGTTAAAATGCTATGGCTTTTTTTCTTTGACATTTCATAAGTGTATATTGAAATATTGTACTAATTTTTATGTAATTTTTAATACTAGTTGTCTTTTTTCTTGAATTTAAAATAGAAAAAATATATTCTCAAAAATAATACTTAAAAATATAAACAGATGTCATCTGATAAGATAAATGATGTATTTTCTATCACAAATTTATAATAGAAAAGTCATGCTTAAGTATAAAAATGGTGACGTTTAACAACATTTGTTTGTTATAAAGAAATAAATACAGTAGCAGAGGCTGGAATCCATCAGTCCTGTTCTTTTATCAACTTAAGCAAAAAAACCCATGTTTTACTTATTTGTCATATGATGCTGTAATAAGTAGTTTTATTATTTAAGTATCCAGATCTTTTTGGATTTATTTGAGCAGCTTCTTTTAAAAAGAAATATATTTTATTCTTTTAGTCAATATTGTTTGCAAAATTTGCTCAAATAGCAGTATAAATATATAGTACCTTAGTAAAATGTCCAGAAAAATTGAGAAACTTACTGCAGATATCAAATTGATTTAAAAGACTGAAATTTTTGCATAAAAGAAGCCACAAAATGTAGATTTTGGCATTTATTATACTGGATCCCTTTCTCAAATAATCAAATGTACTTTAGCAATTATGAAATCTATACATATAGAATTTCAATTAAAGCCATGCAAGTTTTAATTTACATAAACACATTCAGTTTGTATAATTTAAATCTAGTACATTCATTTTAGAGTCAATGTATAGAGTATCTATTCAAACTTACTGGGTAAAGTGCATAATTGTTCACACCTCTTCTTTGTTTTGATGATGAAGATAAATGACCCTAAACCTGAGAGTTCTTAGGCATTAAGACAGCCCTGCTTTGCTGGAGGGCTTCCAGTTGTATTGTATTTACATAGGATTTTTTAAGGACCTGTAGTTTTGAGGTAGTGATATTTTTTAAAATTATGCCTAGAAGTTCCTAGGGAAATATATATTTAAAGTAATTTAAACTATATTCATATGCAGAGAAGATGTATTCCTAGCTTTATAAGTGATATAAAATGATCACTGTATGGCAACAACCATAAGCTTGTGAAAGCCCTTAAACTTATGGCCTTTGGGGGAATAGGTGAAATTTAATGAGGGCAATCCATTTTTCTTCAATTCTAGACTTCTACAGAATAATAGACCATAAATAAATGTCACTCTTCCTCTCACTGATTCTTTGTAAACTCCCTCTCTGTTAAGCATGATTGAGAAGTAGGAAGTAAAGGCAAGCAAATACCGTGACTTTTCAGAAAAGGAAAACTGAATTCTGATTTTCTTTTTTTTTTTTATTTATTTTTTTTTTTTATTTATTTATGATAGTCACACAGAGAGAAAGAGAGAGAGGCAGAGACACAGGCAGAGGGAGAAGCAGGCTCCATGCACCAGGAGCCCGATGTGGGATTCGATCCTAGGTCTCCAGGATCGCGCCCTGGGCCAAAGGCAGGCGCCAAACCGCTGCGCCACCCAGGGATCCCTGAATTCTGATTTTCAATGAAAACCTGCACCCCACAAGTTAAACGGAAAAAAAAAAAAAAGACTATTGCAATAAAGGGAAAGACTGAGCTCAACCTCCCTGAAACAAAAGGCAGGGGAGTCATGAAGCACCAGGGTGAGCAAATTGAAAGGTACGGAAGAGCAGTGGGGTGGAGAGGATGGTGATCAATTTAGGGAGGCCAAGTGGCCTCCTCCGTGGCACTAGTCTCACCCTCTCAAAGAGACTGTGATAAAAACACCATCTTCCTGGATGATTACATTTCAAAGGGATGGCTCTGAGGTCCTTGACAATGGCATTCCAGGGGGGTGTAACTGGCTAAGAGGCTGGGAGAAGATTTACATCTCAAAGGGGCAGAGAAGGAATTTACAATAGCAAACTTTCAAAGCAAATGCTCTGAGCAAAGAAAGGTCAGAGGCCTATAATCTCGACAGGTTTTGTCTCAAATTTAGTTCATCTGAGGCTGTCTTTGTCCGAGGTAGATCCCTCTGATTTCTCAGCGAGAAAGTGGTAGCAGAGTTGACAAGGGGTCCTTAGAAGGTTTTCCTTCTCCTAAGCATTTCTGCTAAGCATTTTGGTGGTTAAAGACACATTTGAATTAAAATGTTCCCTATTAAAATGTAAATTCTCTCTTGGAAATCAGGCTTGTTCACAGATTAGTACTGTGAACGACTTACATGGGATAATCAGATTGCTTTCCTTCTGGCTGAGAAATGTGTCCTGAGAATTAGTATTTTGATTGGATGTGAAAAAGAGAGAAGAAATGATCATTGTTCTATGTGATAAACTTGGAGAAGATAGACCCAGTAGGATGCTACTACCAGGAACTAGGATTTTACATTTGGGTAGGACAAACTTGACTCACTTTTACATTTTGTTTTGTACTTTAATAGTAGCAATTGTCATAGCTATTATAGAGACTCATCCTTTGGTTATTTAGGGAAGCTCGACGAAGATAAAAAATACAATGGGGGTTTACAAATTCACCCATATATAAATGGGAACAATTTTTATGTATTCTGTATGTGATTATTTTATGCTTAGTGTTCTGAATCTAGAAAATGAGCAGAGTCACATAGATCACATTTAAATAACTAAAGCATGCTGAAGGTATGTAAAACCAGCAAAGTAGTGTCCCAGTGACTAGGCAACTTCGTATAAAGGGCCAGAGAATAAATATTAGGCTTATGCTTATCATAAGGTTTCTGTAACAACTACTTAGCTCTGCCTATATAACTGAAATCAGCCATAGACAATACAGTAAAAAATGAATATAGCTGCGTTGCAATACAACTTTACTTACAAAAACAACCCGTGAGCCTGATTTGGTGCATGGGCGTCATTTACCAAGCCCGGGACTATGGGAACATTTGCTAATGTGAAGAAAACTCTTACATAGTCAACACTTCTATAGCCTACCTGAGTTCATGCTCTAGTTGCAAACATATGGTGATTTGCATGGTGAAAACACACACACACACACACAACAAAAAAACGAAAAATAAAAACAAAAAAACCAGAAGGCTGAGAGCTAAGAATTTGTCAGTAAATTTGAAAGTGACAAGAAAAAGAAAGGCTCTCTAGACAGAAATGTCTTTAGAGTTGAAAAGGGCAATTCATTAGCTGATTAGAGCTTGACTGGCTTGAGAATAGCAGACTCCCTTTTTTGTAATTTTCTGTTCATCAATCTTGAGAAGCTTTTGACCTGTGCATTAGAAGGGAGATTCCCAGGCTCACGGCTGACACTACAACTAAACCTGATGCTTTCCCAATTGTAAATGAGTAAATTGGTATTCCAGAATAAACAAAGGTATCCTGTGATTTTGATTAGCTCAGTCAATCCCCAACAGCTTAATTAATTCTGGATGAATTGTTAAATTTGCTTCTGAATTTGCATAGCTGAGACCCAGTCTTCTGAAGCTATGAAGAGCTGCCAAAATGAACAGCCAGTGTTCAATTCCCCATCTTTCACATCTACTTGCTGCAACATAATAGGGAGACTCTAACTCTATAAAACTGCACAGTGTAGGCTGGTGTTCTGGATCCCAGTGTCAATTTTATCATTTAATAGCAGTGTGCTATGGCAAATAGCAATCTCCTTTACCCAAATTGTTTTAACTAGGCAAACAATACTAAAATCTTTTTCAGTCTGAAATGCTGTAAATCCATGTTACATAGGGACTAGATCATCCGTTTAGGTCTGTCTGACCGACTGTAATCTAAAAAATAGTGAACAAATTTCAATGTATTAAAGACGGAGCAAATAAAGTGCCATTTGATTGGCTCTAACATTAGCATCCTGGGGTTTCCTTGAGATAAGTTGGAGGAATGGACACAGGTTAACATTCTTTCCTTATATCCGTAATAGCTTTTTAACACACCACTGAACACACTGTTAACACACAGGAAATGGGGAGTGATTAGCTGATTGCTCTGCCCTGACTGACAAATGAGGATTCACAGCAAACTCTTCATGTTAGGTTCTTTCCTTTGTGTGTCTGTGCACTTTCTCCTCCCAAGTTACTACGTTGAATTTGTAAGTGATCACACTGAAACTTTTAAAAGATGATTAGAGATAGTAAACGTATTCAGTATTTCACGTATTCAGTAATTTAGGCATTTAGAGAATAATATCAAATTTTCTCAAATCACGCATTGCATTTATACCACAAATCATACAGGAAAAGGATATTTGATTACTTCAACGTTTCATTATATTTTTCATGGTTTTTGAAGGTAAATGAGTGATTATCGTTATGTTCAATAGGCTTTTTAAAAAAACATGCATATTAAGTACAACATTAAGGGCACTTTAATTTGAATGTACTAGTAGAATTAAAGTAGAGCCTAAATAAGTTGCCTTGTGGGTCATGAGCTTGGGTTTTTCTTCTCATGCTTAAGTGATATCTGTGAAAATTGAACCCATACAATTTATGTAAGCAGTGCCTTTTTCAAAGTGATCGTAATTCCTAAACGTGGTAAAATGGGGCCTATCTTAACCTACAGATACTTCAGTAGCTCTCTACTAGCAGTGACAGATGTGGCATATTCAGAATTTGCTAAAGACCAAGCACAGTAATAAGTATTTTAAAATATCATATCTTATCTTCACAGTATTCTTAAGGGTTAGGTACCATCTTTATCGTAAAGATGAAAAACTTGAGACCTAGAGTTTAAAAAACTTGTCAAAAGCCTTCTCAAGGAAAAAAAAAAAAAAAAGACCTTTTCAAGAGTGTGCATTAGAAATCAAACGGAGAAAGCATTCCAGTGGTATCTCAGGTGTGAGTCCTGTGGATAATATTGCCTCTACTCTTGAAGTTTTCCAAATTATAATGTTAAAATTAACTTGATTACTTTGGGTGACCATCCAGTCCTCTCTGTTGGATACAATTTTTGTTAGGTGAATTTCAAAAGGAAACTATTATTCATAAGGAAGAATTATTTTCGAAATTGCTAGTGTTCTACAAACCACTGAATGATTGTTTATTCTTCACATATTTCAGTTTAAAATTCAACTGCATATAATTTATCTGAAAGAGATACATTAAATAAAATTGAAGAGAACAGTTGAATGGTAATTGCACTTCATTTATAAGATCACAGAAGGAATATCAAAATCATAAATAAAAAAAGAAAATGTGACTTACCATGTTAACATGTACAATGTCTTGAAGTATTATCACAGTACAGCCCTATCTATAATGCTGTATTGTCCTTATTATAGAGCTATAAAGAGATCGAAAAATGAAATCCCAATTTCACGCAAGAGCTTTTGCTTCATTGTTGTACAGAAAATCTCTTATTGAAAAGTTTTTTTAAAAAAAAAATCTTCCCATAACTTTTAAATTCCTCCAATGACATTAGAAGAAAGGATATTTTTGTTTTAACTAACCGCTAAATACTTTATTTATGCTTTTGATTTTAAGTCCTTTTGGTTTCTTTCAGAACTTGTGGCAGAAATAATTCCATTATCGCTTGCGTTCTTCAAATTTTCCTCTCTAGTGGCTCTTTTTCTTCAGGAGAAACTCAGGAATTTTTTATTCTATTTCTCATCAGATTTTTCTCTCCCAGTTTAGACCTCTCCTTTTTATTCCGCCCCTCTGTCCAGTGTACTTAAGGTATCTTGAAAATATATGCATTGCTACCTCTAGTATTTTTTGTTTCTAAGAACACCTAAACACTCCGCCCTCTCTGTGTTACACTCTAGGCTTCTGCAAGGCACATGGCTACCTCGGTGCTTGGAAACAGGAATTGGCAGGGCAAGTCTGTGTAGACGGGGCTCTATTTACCAGTGGAGAAAGAAACCATATACGTGAATGTACACTTTTCTTCGAGGAATCAGATTTATGTTGCTTCATATTCTTCTTGACACTTGTTATCACTAAACTGTATAATATATGCCAGTCTGAAAGTTTTGGTTTAAATTTGCATCTCCCTGATTACACATATTGTTAAGTACTTTTTCAGATTTTTCCTAGCCATATGGATTCACTAGCACAGAGCATATTTGTTCAAGTCTTTGATTGGTGGTTTTTGGAGTTGTCTTTTACTTGTAGATTTTTAGGAGATCTTTATTAATTCCATATATGAGATCTTCATTAGTTTTATGGATGTAAAGTATCTTTTCCACTTGGTGGCTTGCACTTTTGGTCTCTTAAAAGTACGTTTTGAGGAATAGGTGATGTAAATAGCAATGTAGCTAAACTCATAAGTTATTTACCTTGTGGTGAGCTTGTTGTTGTCGTTATTGTTTTTATTCAAATTCATAACATGTATGCCATGTTATCCTTGACTATTTGCTGGACATTTTAAGAATTGTTTATAATAATGATTAGATGACCAGGATGATATTATCTTACTATAGGAGGGAAGATTTTTATGTTTTACAAGACAACTAGATAAAAGTAACCTGTAGTCCTTACAATTCACTTGCAGCATGAGGCATCTTGAAGTCCTAGCACAGAGAGTAGTTCCATTATTGCACCCATCCCATATGCCTGGAGGAGCACAAAGCCACCAAAGGGCATTTAAGCCTCAGCCATCTTCTCCAGGTGGAAAAATTCCCGAGGCACTGTGAGACTCATATGCAATCCTTATGTCTCTAAGTTATGGTTTTCTTCAAGACATAGACTGGGCAGTTCTTCACCGTCTTGTTATGTTATGTGAGATAAGAACGAGAAAGAATATATCTTTCTTATATTCTTTATGAATATTTAAGTATTTATTCCAGGTATGTTTGTTTGTTGTTCATTATGTTACTTCTGCAATAGAAGAGTTAGTCCAAATTGTCCAACCATTGCTACCAAAGGGAAGTTTCTAGATCTCTTTTAAATTTATTTTGTTAAAAATAAAAAAAATAAAATAAAATAAAATAAAATAAAATAAAATAAAATAAAATAAATTTATTTTGTTTTAGGGGATCCCTGGGTGGCTCGGCAGTTTAGCACCTGCCTTTGGCCTAGGGCGCAATCCTGGAGTCCCGGGATCGAGTCCCGCATCGGGCTCCCGGCATGGAGCCTGCTTCTCCCTCCTCCTGCGTCTCTGCATCTCCCTCTCTCTGTTTATCATAAATAAATAAATAAATAAATAAATAAATAAATAAATAAATAAATAAATTTAAAAAAATAAATAAAATTTATCTTGTTTTAAAAATAAATAAATACATTTTTTTGTTTTATTTTTGTAATGCACCTTCTGATATAAGCATACAATAGTTTACAGATAAGCAATTAGTATAAACATCTTATCATAGTAAATTAGTGTGTATCTTGACATGTCTAAATTAGGTAACAATATTTATTTTGAAATCACCTATTTCTTGACAAAAGATACCATCAGAATTTTCTAGTTAGGTAAGGAATGTGTCATGGAATAAGTATGATTTTATTATGAGAATAATTAATTATTCCACCTATGATTTCTAGTGTCCTTTTTTGGTGTGTGTGTGTGAGAGAGAGAGATACATTTTTGACTTAAGTATTTTATTTTATCTGTTTTTAATTAGTAATTAATTTTAATGGAGTAGAGAAGGGAAGAATACATGTAATTTGAAAATGTCACTGATAAAATTTCTTCTGTTTCATTCCTGTAATAATGATTATAAGCATAATTAGCGTAATAAGATTATGAACTAGTATTAAATTACTCAGCTTAAGTATGGATTTAGAAACATGAAAAGAACAGAATCCTGTTTATGATAAATTAATTAATTAATTTTAAACAAAGTTACTAAAATCATCTTTTTTAAAGTCATTTCACAAATATTCATACTATTTTATTCCTTTTTTTGTACTATTTTTAGAACACAGTTTTTACCCATGTTCCTATTACTGTTTCTATTATCTAGTTGCTATTGGAATAAATGCTTCATAAGTACTTACCTGCTGTAGTTGAAATTGTACTCAACTATACTTATCTCTCTGGCTTCAGACTCTGCTAGAAGACACTTAGAATTCTCCATTACTTTGAAAGCAAGCTCTTAATATTCCTCTAAGTCAAGTTGTGAAAAGGAGAAAGTGCAGAAAGGGTTCCACAGGGACACATTATTTTACTTGCCTCTTCCCTTTCCCAAGTAATCAAAGGAAAAAACTGATCTAGAAGCGGCATTAGTAGTCTTCATAACATGAGATTAGAGGAAACACCACAGCTAGAGCTCTGATTTCTTTCCTTGGATACTTGAGAGGTCCTGCAATAGGAGGCAAAGCTTATAGGTCAAAAGAAGTGCTGAGGTGCTTCAAGAAGCTTAGTACCATATGTTATTCCTAGCCTATGTGTTTTTATCTTTGTTCAAGATATCAACTGACTTTTGATATCATGTGATACATGATTTTACTTAAAGAAGCCTTTTCATATGTGCATCATCATTGGAGCTGAAAGGATGGAGGAGGGTACTAAAATGATAGATCTTATTTTCTCCAAAGCAGTTGTCCGTACATAATTAGCATAAGATGTTTGTGGATAGAATGCTCTTATAGAATGAAATATGCTATCACTAATGTATATTTATGAATGTGTAGATTAATCCTAATTAATGAGGAATTAAATTTTCAATATTTTTCCTGGGAATTATTTCCTAAAGTGACAAATGACACACTCAGAGACAACCAACCTGCACTAAAAGCTCTTAAAATAAATTTTAAATTGGCTTATAGATTCATTTGTAGTTATACTTTTAGGTTGTTAATGCATTTCTAGACATAATTACCGTTTCTTTTTTTTTTTAAGATTTTATTTATTTATTCACGAGAGACACACACACAGACAGAGAGAGAGAGAGAGAGGCAGAGACACAGGCAAAGGGAGAAGCAGGCTTCATGCAGGGAGCCTGATGTGGGACTCGATCCTAGGTCTCCAGGATCACACCCTGGGCTGAAGGCGGCGCTAAACTGCTGAGTCACCAGGGCTGCTCTAATTACCATTTCTTTATAAAACTTAAATTCAGTACGTTTTATGTATACTTTCTTCACCATTAAAGTATGTTTGATGAAATTTATAATATAAGAATAGATGTGTTTTATGTTAATGAGTGTGTGAGATTAAATCATTACTTGTTAATAGCTATCTGAAAAACAAGTAAAGATAAGCATGACAATTTTGTAGATAAAAGAAATCTTACTGCTATATTTATTTAAAGAAAGAATCATTTGATTTTGAGAAGTAACAAGTGAACAAATAGGCTTTGTGTATATAGTTCTATATGACATATTAGGGAAGAAGAGAAATGTATATATAGCATGACATATGCAAGAAAAAATTCTAAATACTTCAAGATACATATTATTTAATAATACATATTACTGAGATAGTTTTTAAAATAATTTAAAAATGTAATCTCCAAATTAAAGAAAAGCTTTTTTACTGTGCATTTTAATATGCCTTGAGTGAAGAGTAATTCTTATTTCTCATTATGCACCCTCTCAAAAAAATTGCATTTTAGAAAGATGTCCCACAGTGTTATGCCAAATCTCAGCATTTACTCTAACATGTCCGTATTATCTAATTAGCATTGTTAACGCATAACTACCAAAAGCACAACTAATTTGAATGGCCTGGGACCTAATACCAGATGCAATAAGTTAGTGAAGAGATTCCAAGGTGACTTAGTAGCAATTATATTTCTAAATGTCAGAATAACCAATGTTAACATGCTGATTTTAGAACCAGATGTCCCATTATTTCTTACATGATTTTCCTGAGAAACCAGAAGCTAGAATTGAGAAATATTAACGGAAAATTACTAATAATCCTTATAGTACTCTACATGATGTTATTACTTTTATAATTCTTCCTTTTTCTGGGACCTAGGTGGATCAGCTGGTTAAACGTCCAACTCTTGATTTCAGCTCGGGTCGTGATCTCAGGAACATGAGATTAAGCCCCACATTGGGCTTCCAGCTCAATGCAGAGTCTGCTTGAGATTCTCTCTTTCCCTATGCCCCTACCTACCCCCCCAAATAAATAAATAAATAAATATAAATATATTTATATTTATATTTATATTTATATTTATATTTATATTTATTTATAAGGACCTAAAGAAACACTGTCTGGAAATTTCAGATGTTTTCTATGCCTCATTGGTCAAATATATTTTAGTGATTTTATATAAATAAATAAATAAGTATTAAAGAAACAAAGACTAAATATATTGCCTATGTTCTTATTACACAGGAAACATTGAAATAAAATGTGAATATGGGTAAATGTCATTAGGGAACATTAGGCTGCTGATAAAAATGACTGAGCAAGATCCTTGTTACCCATTTGCATCATTTCTATAAGTGATGCAATGACAAAAGAATAAATTTGGACTGAGTCTCTCTCATAAGGTTTTTCAGTTTTAAGGTCATGCCCACCCCCTTCTTTAACAACATAAAACACATAGGTGCCTTAAATAATTAAGGCCTTTAGATTTAGACACTAGATCTTCTACAGCAAGTGAGTTTATTTCATTTATATTCATCAGATGCTGTTGTGGCAGACAGAGTTCATGACAACAGAGATCATTTAACATTAATGCTTAACATTGTGCATATGGGGGATTGTATGTTCAATCCTGGTCTTTCAGTACAAAAATGCATGCCAATTTTGGCATGACAATTTGTGACGGTACCAAAAAGTAGAGTAACTGTTTATTGAATAGTTTCATTCTATGAAATGCATTTGATTGACGTTTTTCTTCCTTCTCAAGAGGCATAAGAATCAGAAAGAGAAAAAGAAAAATAGAACGGTGAAGGAAGGGAGAAGGGATTGCGGAGGAGACAGCAAAGATTGCACCCAATAGTTAGTTGTTGCAAATCAAGAGCCACCACTTTCTATACCCTCAAAGGGGCTCATGTTTAAAAATATCATCAATCACAATAAAGGAACAAAAGACAGTCATTGCCCTCCCCCACTCTGCCCCCATGGAAATTTCAGTTTAAATTACTGATTTGTTAGAATATTCTAACCCAGCTAGGACTGAGTCAAAAAAGTCAAAATGCCAACCCCAGTCAGGGTAGAAAAGTTAATGTCTGTGAACGTCCGCTGACGAGAACTGATGGGCAGCTGTCACATGCCCCAGAACTGGTCGGATTATCTAGTCATCTCTCAGGATAATCCACAATGCCAGATTTGTTAATCCCTGTAATTGGTAAAGATTATCTGAAAACAGGAAAAGGAGAGCCAGATCCAGGTTACGAATTATATTTTCTGGCTCAGCGTACTTATTAGGAGAAATGTGTTGAGTAGTTAACAATATTGTACTTAATTTTAAAATTTAAGGATAAGGACGCAACTGTCCTGTGCCAACATCGTCTAGTTTATAAAGGCCGCTGACAGAGTTTCGCTTAAATTGCTGTTTGCTTGGTGAACCTCAGCTTCTCCTCCTTCAACTTCCCAAATAAATCTTATCCCTTTAGAGTCAATTTATGTTTCCCAGCATAATGATGCATTTTACCCATTCAGCTCTGCTAGCGCTCTCCGAAGCCAGCCAGCAATGATCTCACCTCACCTACAATATAAATCTATCAGTGAATAAACAACATCATTTTTATTTCAATGCCGATGACACACTACATGTCGATTTGGCAGTTAAATAATTTATCCCTCTTTTGGGTGCAATCTGCCAGGCTTATTATAACTCTACTTCTGATATTCATTTCATGTTTAATAGTTCTTTGCCTCATGAGGATGCTTGTCAATCAATTAAATTGAAATGTCATTCTGACCTTTTATTGGAAACAATTTATTCTTTTTTTTTTCATTTCATCACAAGCTTTTTTTCCATTTTATTCAAACTAAAAGCCTTAATGACTAGTATTCAGAAACTTTATACTAATTAACCTTATAAAACGACATGCTCATCAACATTACTGACACTTTATCTTTGCAGAGGTTATCCAGTTGAGTCTGCCTGAAGATCAGAAACTGAGCATCACAGCGGCAACTGTGGGACAAAGTGCTGTCCTGAGCTGTGCCATTCAGGGGGCACTGAGACCCCCCATCATCTGGAAAAGGAACAATATTATTCTAAATAATTTAGATCTGGAAGACATCAATGTGAGTACATCAACAGATGTTGCTTTCTGATTTGCCTATTTCACATGATGGGCTCCTGACTTGGTGAAACCTGAGGAGCTTAATGAATGTTGGATGAAGAGTAGGAGAGAATATTGGAGCACTGTGTGCTCGATAGGTCGTTTGAAATGATCCAAATCACTGGTGTAGGTATGGCGATGGAGCACTGTGCTAGTGGGATCCGAGTAGCTTAAACCAATGCTGTCTGACTGTCAGAATTTCTACAGTTACCAACAATCAAGCCTTACGTATTTGCAGGTGTGGTTGAGCAACAGCCTATAGCTTGTGAGGTGTTAGATGGGGGTAAAGGCAGTCTTTGCTTCAAACACTTTATAAGGTATTAAAAATAATGAATATTAATCAAGCAATAAATGATTTATTTTCCTAGAATGAAATGGGAATAAATTTCTCTACTCAGGTTCACTCTTAGAGATTCAGACTCTCATTTGAAACCAGTGTCAAAGAGTACGGCTTTGAAAAGGAAACAAACAGGTTATTATCTGTTCCTTCTGTGCTGTGTGATTCGAGTTGAGGGTTAAAAAGTATATATCATCCTAGATGATGAAAAGAGCTAAAGCTCGTTTGTTATGGGATGCCCATGGAAATGACATAGGACAATCCGTTGTCTTAGTGATTTGGGAATTTATGTTCTCTATACATATAAATTTTCATTTTTTTATTATTGTTGTTCAGAAAAGCCAGCACCTATTTGCTCATTCTTTGTTGCTTCCTAAAGAACCCCTAAAACACAGATCCAAGAGAGTCATTCCTATGTATTACATCTTACTAATATTCTTGTTTCATGTCCTCAAATGATTCAAAACATAAGCTTTCCAATTTTAATTTTTTAATTTAACATTTTTGCCTAAATTTGCTTACATCGAAATTTCTTCAGAGAGTAAATGGAGTATGATATTTAATTCTTATGATATCAAGAACACTGTGCATTAGAATAGCTATCATCTCAGCAGCATATAAGAATCTTTGAGAGATACAGCCTTAGATAAAGCCACCTTGGGCTTGCTTATATGTTGTTACGTCTACATTTTATCTTTTTCTATCTTCGTTCCTACTATCAAGTTTTCCACTGTGATATCCAGAGGCCCATGTATTCTATGGTGCTGTGGTTTGAATACCTCAAAAATCTCATTTGAGTTGTTTCAATAAGGAAGTATATGTTATGAGTAATATTCTGTGGAAAAATTGTAAAAAATGAGCTCATTCTTGTGCATGTATCTTGCAAATTATTTTGTTTACTTCCTAACTTCTGATTCTGTTCTAGAAACTTGAAATTTCTAAGAAAATTATTATAGGTAAGTTAGGTGTCCAAAAAATTTGTAAGTATTAGATAAATTCTGGCATCAGTAAATTGATTTTTATTGGATAAAGTTACTTTGACTACATGCACAGAACAGATACATTTTGAGAATTTTAAAAACATCTTTAAGATTTAGAAAGTTTCCATTTCATTACAAGTCATAGTTAAATAAGTTGGATAAACATTCATAACCCATAATGTACATATTACAAGCTACCAGCCTTCCAAACAAAACTGCAGAGATATTTTTGAAAGGGATATTTATTAAATTTCCCAATATATACGGTGTTTACATTTAAATGCCTTTACCAATGTAACTAAAGTGTGAAATAAACAGTTTAGTTTAGTAAAATATTACTTACCGTGTTTTGTTTTATACTTATTCCTGCTTGAAGTCTGCTATAATATTCATCATGTAAATAAACTATTTATCGGTATCTATCCATCTATATATAGAGTTTATTAGTTAATAAACTAACCATATAATTTTTATATATAACTGCATTAAATATATTAAATGATTATAACCATATGTTATAGTATATATATTATTACATTTGTTATATAATAACCTAGTATTAACTACATAATATATATATATATATATATTCAGAGAAGGAGAGAGTCAGTACTGTCTCTAGTGAACATCTTATGTGTCATCTAATTATTCAACATCTTTTGAACAACCCTACAAATATTTTGGCAGTGCTTTGGTTCTTTGCTTTTCCAAGCCAGAAACTTAGTTACCTTAATTAGCCTTCTTCACAGTTAGGGAGCAGATATGTGAATAAGGCTGCAACAAAGACACTGCTGAACAAGGTGTCATTTTGTAGCAAGAACAGGGAATTGCAGGTGCTTTAGAGAATTCCCTCTCCCCTCCCTCCTACCTGGTAAGTGCTGTGGCAGCAGATCCTACTTGCAAGGACGTCAGTGATAAAAATTCTAGAGTTGGTCCGTGTTCAGCTTCAGTTGGATCTTCATGGGTCAGTCTCAACATGAGGCCTGTGCTTTTTTTCCCTGGCTTTTCATTCCCTAAGGATGACACTCAGTTCTGGATATCTTATGACTTTCTTAATAGCTTCCTTAAATGGCATCCCTGCTTAAAACTAGTTGGAATGGGTTCTATTATTTGTCCCAAGAATGTTGTCTAAATAATTTTATATTAAATTATTATTAAATTAAATTATTAAATTATTCTAACATATTAATAAATTAAGAGACATCTACAATTGTATCTTCTTAAAATGTACGTTTCATCATTAGATATAGATTTTGGATGTCTTGAAAGATCGAGATGACCTTACTCTTATAAAATACATCCTTTGTTTATAAGCAAAGAGAACTTTCAAAACTTCCAGATATGAGTCAATGTTATACCCAATCAGTATATATTTATTCCCACAAAAGTGAGCTTAATTCCCATTAAATTATGTAAGGTTAAAATCGTAAGTGCTTTTTCTGTCAAAAGAAATTGATGACAATTTTCAATATTATTTCTGATTCTTTAATATTTATTATGTAGGATTTAATACATATTTACTTGGGCAATATATAAATTCTTTCTGACTACAAAAGATTACAATAATATAGATATATTTTTAAAAGCTTAATAATGGCTCCTTTTTTATATCCACTAATTCCCATTCTTAAGCAGAAGAAATCCTGTGAGTACATTTTTAATTTCCCTTCCATGCATTGCATCTATAATTTTATTTATTTAGTAGGATAGATTCATATTAATTCTCATTATGTCACTATTTTATTATCTTATTAGCCCTAAAGACAACTCCATGAAGCAGGGAATTTTTTGGGGGTGGTGGTGCAGGAAATCTTACCCTCATTTACATTTGTGGGGATTTATGCCAAGACAGTTATTCACCCAAGGTTGTTGAGCTAATAAGTGGTACAGTTGGTATGTTTATTTTTTTTTTAAGATTTTATTTATTTATTCATGAAAGATGCAGAGAGAGAGACAGAGACAGAGACATAGGCAGAGAGAGAAGCAGGCTCCCTGCAGGGAGCCTGATGTGGGACTGGATCCCACGACCCTGGAAACACTCTCTGAGCCAAAGGCAGATGCTCAACCACTGAGCCACCCAGTCATCCCCCAGTCAGAATGTTTATATACATTATTGAATCTCATTCTTGAACTTAACCACTGTATGGAAGTGGGATGGCCTGTCATTTTCTGCTACCCTTTGCAAAATGTATCCCAAATAATTTGGCCCCAAATAATTACTAATAGGTTTTATATTCTCTGTTATTATGGGTGGGACTAATTGATATCCACTTGATGTTAGAAGCCTTTCATTTGGCTTGTCTTCTGTCTTGCACCAAGTGAATAAAAGAGCCCTACTCAATTACTGGAGGCAGTGACAAGGATGATTTGCAAAATGGGCTGGTTTCTAATTAACAAATAGTCTCTTGGGACTGATGTGTCCTCAAGGTATTTAACCTGCTTATGCCCAGCTTCTTTATATGCAAATTGAAGATAATAGTAGAATGAACTCATTTTTGCATGAGAAGTAATGAGATAAAGCATTTTAAAATGGGTAACACTCTATGAGTCATATTGTAAATGTTCAGTTAAACTAGGCTCTTTGCTTTTTCTTCTCTCCTGTCCTCCTCCTCCTGACGCTTCCTCCTGCTTCTTTCTCTTTCTCCTAATATATGTTTCAAAAGCACAGAAACACTCAACCTGACTAGAACAACAGGAATTCAATGTTAGAACACATGTGGTAATAAAAGAGTTTAGAGACAACAGAAAAGGCCCTCACCAGATTTGTAAGTTATGGTCACCTAAGCTGGAAGATTTTTCTTTTTTTCTATTCAATGCAGCTTTAGGAACAATGCTGACTTAATTTTCTATTAGCAATCTTGTATTAATCCCTGCTCTAAAGATATGCTATTAAATTCACTCAGCTACTATATATTCATATATTTTCCTTTCTATATGTGTCCTCAATCCTCTTTCTGCCTAAATTCCTGCAATAGAGAATTGGTTTACTTTCATCGTTCTATTTATAGTGGAAGTTGGCACACATACTACAATTCTGGTATTATTGTCATGTTGGTCTAATGAGCTATGACCAGGGGATGCAGATGAGCAGCAATGAGGTTTAGAGCATGACTCTCCTGTTGACGTTACTTCTCCTTCTCTCAAGCTGGTTCCTAGATTCCAGTCCTAGTTTTGCCACTTATTTGCTATGCAATCTCAGTGGATTGATTGAACCACTTTAAGTTGCAGTCTCTTCATCTATGAAAGGAGGGATTGTCATAAAATTCAATGACACATACCAAGTTGAAGATAAAATATAATTTATTTATTTTATCACTATTATTGATATGGCATTGTTGGTCATGCTTAATAACAAGCATAAAGCCCTATGAAAACACTATTTTGAAACAACTTGCTTTAATTTATATTATGACTTTCAACAACTTTAAAGGTAGACTTGCTAATTAAAATGCAAAACTCATAGAAACATTTGAATTTCAAATATACAATAAATATTTTTTTTCACAATAAGTATGTACCAAATGTTGCATGGTATATACTTACACAAGAATCATTCTTATCTGTCTGAAATTCGACTGTAATTAGGTGCTGCATTTTATTTGCTATGTCTGGCATTCTCTTTACATGAAACTCAAATTGTCTTAAATACTGCATAAAGCTTTTCTTATAAATGATACTATGGCTTACATCACTGATACTAAGAGTTTGAACTGTTGAAAGTGAATTTAATACATTTGCCTGGTAGATATTATTTTTCCACCTTTGCATTTATTCTGTGATTTTTGTTTCTTTTACATCTATCTAACCTGTTAGTAATTGTGTCTCACACTGAGAAGAGACTAGGAAAAATAGTGGATTAAATGCATGGGAGTTTATTCTTTCATAAAATCTCCCTTCCATAGCTGGCATGATTGCTCCATGAAGCATCAGGACCTCCATCTTCTATCTTCTTTCTGACATTCCAAAAGTATGACTTTTATCTTAAAGGTCATCTCAGGGATCAAGAGGGCTGTTGGAGCTCCAGCCACTGATCTATATTCCAGCATTCTATAGTCCAGGCTCACAGCAGTACAAAGCAAGTAAAAGATAAAAGATCTTTTTCCTGGAAGTCCCGCATCTGTTTATGGGTCAGTGATGAGCAATAACAGCAATAACTGTACCAAGGAGACTGGTAAATACCATCGTTTAGCCAGGCATACAGCTCTTCTGTTACCGAAGAGGAACAGGAGAGCAATCTCTACTCCTCTATCTATGGCCGTCTAAGAGGATGGAAGATGTTCTAACTTTTTTCTTTATACTTTTGTTTTGTTTTGTTTTTCGGCATTCATCAAATGTGATTATCCATCTGAATTCAAATCTGAGCAGCTCTGCTCACCAACTTTGTTCCTTTGGTAGTTTCATCAGGCTTCAATTTACCTCTTTGATTGTTTTATTTGGCTTTTACAGGCTTCTCCTTAAATATTCTACTAAGTTTTATTTATTTATTTTGTATTCAGTCTGATGATTTTTTCCCTGATCATTCTGAAGATGGTTCTATCCCTACAGCTTATTTGAAACAATTCTCACCATGTAGAGTTAACATCCATTTAAAGCAAAGCGTTCCATTGAAAAATGATACATCACTCACGGAAAGTAAACCAATTGAAATAATCACTTTAATTCAAATCAGAATCCAATTGCATGTATGGCAGCTTGCGTATTAGTTTTTGTTTATTTAATGCTCAATTTCCTAGTACATAGCTGGCAAAACTAACAGTGGGAGATAACATAGCACAGCATAGTAATAAGATTTTATCAAAATTAAAAATTGTAATACAATTTTATTTTATTTTTAAAGATTTTATTTATTCATGACAGACAGAGAGAGAGAGAGAGAGAGAGAGAGGCAGAGGGAGCCCGATGTGGGACTTGATCCCAGGACGCTGGGATCACACCCTGAACCAAAGGCAGACTCTCAACCCCTGAGCCACCCAGGCACCCCATAAAATTTTATTTTATTGTTAATTTTATTTTAGTATGTCCAGATTTTTAAAGGCATTAAATGCTTAATATAGGATACTATACCATATTCTGATGAAAAATAAAATGTTTCAGAATATGTTACTAAACTTCAAATTTAGAAGTAAAATCCCCAAGTCATACTTAGCTCCCAGAGACTAAAAGAAATTATTTTTAGTAGAAGAGAATTCTGACTCTGTTATTCAGTTTTAATACTTACAGCAGTGTGAAGATATAACTTTTTCCCTTAAGCCTATGAATTTTAGAGATCTCATACAAACAAAAGGGGTATTTTTACCCTTTAGGCTATTCATTGATAACAGAACCCAAAGTATGTATCACCAATAAAAACAATTTAATTAGCAAGTTTTCATTTTAACTTTTTAGAAACCTATATTTTTGTATTTTAATATGGAACATATTAGAGTATAACATCAACACTAGTTATTAAAAAGGAAGTTATTGACTTTTTTCTTCTCTAGACTATAAACAATCCATTTCTTATTTCTCCTTAAGTAAAAATGTAGACATTTAATGTTTGTAGTATAATACATCATTCACCATGGAATTTTTGTCTGTAATTTATTTTGAATAAAAGCCTGAGGCCATTGTGACTTAAAATCCAAGGGGAATTAGAAAATATTTATCATTTGAAATCTTCCAAGCCAAAGAAAGCTAGGAATATTGGCCAGGCTAAAGATGTTGGATTTCTTCCACAAATGGCAAACACGCAACATACATTCATTTTCCACCTATATAGGTGTTTAATTGGTGAAATTGCACATGATCATAAACATTGCCTAAGAAAATACTTCATTAAAGTGAATTTTATTCTAAATTACATTGTTCTGCTAATATTCTGGAACACTGCATAGTACTATTCATTTCTTCAGAAAGTATTAAAATCAAAAATTTAAAAATATTTTTAAATGCCTTTGGCCTTATTCCTTAGGAACTTATTCTTGCAAATAACAATTTGAAAATATTCATGTGTGGATAGGTGAATGAAATACTCACATGCTAATTTGTTGAGTACCTGGTAATGTATGTTATTTTTTTTAGTTTTAAAATTTCAGGTACAGTTTCAAAGTTATGATGGATCTTGTTATTTTAATAAGTTTATGAAGAATATTACTATGGAAACATGACTTTACTATGACATTCTTTTTTTATAAAAACTGTTGCTAAATATCAATATAGATTATTAAATTGATGAAACATTTTTATCTTTTTTTCATTATGTCTCTGAACTCATGGCTTCAACTACTGTATTTAAGCTAATACATTCTAAGTTATAATTCTATTTAAATTTTCTCTTCTTTTCTTTCTTTTTTTTTTTTTCATTTTAATGTGTGAAATCTGATGTAGGAAAGATGAGTTTCAGAGCCAAGGACCCAGAAACAATTCTTCAGACGTCTTTAGTGCAAAAAGATGATTTTATTAAAGCCTGGGGACTGGACCTCTGGGCAAAGAGTTGCACAGGGGTCATGAGGTGTGGCCCATTATCTCCTTTAACTTGGGAGGAGGTTAGGCATAGTGTAAGTCTCTAAAGAATTTTGGAAGCAGGATTTCCAGGACCTTGATGTGGCTAGCTATTGTTGGGGAAAGGTCATTTATCACTGTCTAATAAAACTTGAGTCATGCGACCTTTCAGATGTATATCTATGGGCCATGTGCTTGGGGGATGATTGCCAGTATATATCTTGGGGGCTAGAGACAAAGGATATTTCCAAAGGAATTTTTTATATATTAAATAGAATTAACGGGGTCCTGGGGATTGGGCTAAGATTGCTCTCTTGCCCTCAGTGAAGTAGTAACATGGAGGCAGCCGAGTTCCTAGAGGAACATCACTCTGTGAGTTTCAAGTACTTGTCAATGGGCTGTAGATAGTAAGGAAATTTTTCTTTTGCCTTTGTTCCACATCAAAATCCAAACCAATTATATTTATCCCCAAATCTGCAACATTTGTAGTGTTTCCTATTCCATGTAAACGTAGCCAGAAAACTGAATCCTGCTAATGTTCTCTCTCAATTTGTCCCTCAAATCTAATGTTACAAAACTTGTGAATTTAACTTTTTTTTTTAAATTTTTCTTAAATCTCTTCCATCATCTCATAGTTTCAGCTCTTATCATTTCTCACCTTCAAACTTGATCCTTTCCTACCAAGACTGCCCCTCCAGCTTAAACCTACACTTCATATTACAGGCAGACAGATCGACATAAAATTTATATTTAGTCATTTTGCATTCCTCTTCAAAACCCTTTAATGGCTGCTTGTAGCTTGCATGAAGAAAAGAAAAAGATTCAAATTATTTAGCTTATTCTGGAAGGCTATTTTTCTTATTAATTTCTCATACTATTCATACATATTCATTCTTTCCTACAAATCTCCAAAACACTAACGCTTTCTGACTATTAAGCTGTGCTATTATTTCCATTCTCAAACACATCTCTCTACTGGAAAATCTTCCCTTGTCTTTTTAATTTACCTAAATCCAGTGCACTTTTTACAAACAAATAAATATTTCTTAACCCTAAATTTGACTTGTTTTAAAGTTCGTTGTCTAGTAATCATCATACGTGTTGCATCATAATAAAACTATTAACATTCTTGATTTTTTTCTCTAGATTAGAACTGGGAGCTGAAGGACCTTTACATATTCAACCTTGGGATATGAGTTTAGTACTGTACTGACGCATAGGAGATGATAAAATTAAATGCGCAAATGACCAATGACATGGTGATATTTCTAATATTCACAATTATGCATTATTGAGTTTATTTGTATAGTGTAACATCTTGCTAGAGACTTTACTTACTGTAGTCACATGCAGGGTTATCAATCAACCTATGTTTATTAGCAGTCAATCATTGAAGCCTAACAGAGTTCAATAATTTCTGGATTCCATTTCTTTAATAACATTTCTCATTAAGCATATTGATTTTTTTACTGCAGTTTCAATTTAATCTCCTATCATATGCAATAAGGGGGGGAGAAAAAGATGAGGGGCAACACATATTTGATCATTGTTTAGTCTTTATATATTCAACGAATATTGATTAAACTGGTACACTTTTCAGGCATTCAGTTAAATGCTGAGGATATACCTGTAAGAGACATCAATTCCAGTCTTCAAAATCTCACAGATTGAAGGAATCAAAAAAGAACATAATTGCATTACATTTAACAATACAGTATGAAAGCTTCATAAATACAGATCTTCCTCCACTAATGATGGGGTTACATCCCAGTAAACCCATTGTAAGTTGAAAATACCTTAAGTGGAAGATGGATTTAATACATATAACCTACTGAGCAGCTTAACTTAGCCCAGCCTACTGTAATGTGCTCCGAACACTTACAGTAGACTACAGATAGGCAAATTCATCTAACATAAAGCTTATTTGAAAATAAAGTGGTGAACTTCCACTGTAACTTAATGAATATGGCACTGAAAGTGAAAAACAAAATGACTATATGGGTACAGAATGAGTTTTAAGTATATGGATTTGTCCTCATGATCCCATGCTTGATTGGGAGCTCTGGCCCACTGCTGCTGCTCAGCATTGCCAGGGAGTATTAGTACCACACAGTGCTAGCCCAGGAACATATATCAAAATTAAAATTCGAAGTACACGGTCTACAAATTTGTATAGTTTTCACACCATGGTAAAGTTGAAAAATCGTAAGTTTGTGGCTATCTATATAGATTTGTTTCTTTTATATGCAAATATATAAAGAATAGAAAAAGTCAAATTTAAGTTGCAGAGTCACAGAAGATGTCTAAGAATATGTTAGTTTTGCAGTGGAGTCGAGAGCTAAATGCAGGAGTGGTAGGCTTTTCTTAGGAAAAAGTACAGGAGGCTTGAGATAGCATGGTGTATTTTTTTTTAATTTTTATTTATTTATGATAGTCACAGAGAGACAGAGAGAGAGGCAGAGACACAGGCAGAGGGAGAAGCAGGCTCCATGCACCGGGAACCCGATGTGGGATTCGATCCCGGGTCTCCGGGATCGCGCCCTGGGCCAAAGGCAGGCGCCAAACCGCTGCGCCACCCAGGGATCCCTAGCATGGTGTATTTAATAGAGTGCAAGTCCCTTGTTATGTACAAGAGTAAGCAAAGACAATAGATTAATAAACGGCTTCAAATTATTAATATATTGATAAAAGGTTTGAATAATTAAATAAACCCAAGTTTTTGCATTTGATTATAAAGGTGTACATTTATGTTTATAACATATAACAAAATGATAAAAATGGTTGGATACTTAGTATTTGCTAAGCATTGACATTTTCAATTTTTTAAAAAATAGATTAACTTATTTCTCAGCATAAGGGAAACCTGCATACTTATACCCATACACAAGATGATGTTTAACTTGATTTTTAGCTGCATAATTTCAATAATAATTTGGTTTTCTTTACAGTTTATCTTTCTCCATGCAACTTGGTCGATATTTGCAGATAGAACTGTAAACAAATAATACATCTACAAAGTTTTAAGCAACTTTTCAGTTTTGTATCAAAGGAGAATAGTGAGCACCACTTAAAATATATATAACTTATGCCAATTGATCTTACAGACCTCCTAAAGTACATACTATTCATTTCACAGTAGACTTTTCATTGCCCTCTAATTATAGCTAACTTCTTCCTAACCTTTATATAACGCCCAGTTTGTAGGAGCTATCTATTTCTACACATTTTTAAAAAACTGAGGGAAAATTCTAGGTATAATTGCTTCACAGCCACCAACAATCATAGGGTTCAAAATCAAAATCTTCATGTATAATTTAAGGCATAATAGGTGGAGATTGTTTAATATAGAAAGACAACATGGCTTTAACAGTAACTGTTGATTCTTATTTTCTTTATCTTTCTCCTTTTGTGCAAGAACACATAAGATTACATAATATAAAATAAAAAATAGTATCATAGATATCTGTGTCTTCTAACAGTATTCATGTATGCTATCAACATTATCCTTCTGAGTACTCAATGTTTTAGAGAGGGAAAGTTAAGGAGACTATTGGAAGTGATTAATCAAAAAGAAAAGAAATTGTAAAATCTAATTTTGTTGTTCCTTCAAAGATGAATTATTTTATTTCTGTTCAATTAGCAGGATTTTGGCAGAGGTTAGAAATGTATCATATATTTTCTTCCTAACAGTAAAATAAGTAAATAGTAAAAACACTATTAAATTAAGACAAAGATGTAAAAACACTTCTAAAAAAGAACACTGAAATGAATTTTTTCTTGATCACTCAAGTAATTAGATGCAGAGGTATGTGAAATCAGTTATGTTAGTGAAGTACGTTAATTGGCAATTGCTTAAAAATTTTGTTTTTCCTACTTAAAATGAATTATATTTATGATAGATAACTCTAGTAAATGCTCTTAAATTTATATAACCAATGTTCAAATATATCTATATTAACATTATTATGATTTGTAAGACCTTCTTCCAATGGCAAAAATCCATTGTGATTTTACTTTTGTCTAAAAATTAACTAGCTGTTGTCCCAAAGGCAGATATTAATTCCTCCCTTATTAATTTCTATTCTACTGTGGCATATGTAAGTCTATTGATTTAGCTTGAATGTGCTCTTTTGGCAATTTATCAAAAATGTTTACAGAGTCAACAAATATGTATGAGTTAACATCATCTTTTATGATGTCTTTTATGATTCTAGAGTTTATAGATGTAAGATTTACTTTAATTTATGGCAAGAAATATTGGCATAAAAATAAAGACAATCTTCAGTGTATGAGGTGAACAAGGACAATTTAATTTTTAGAGAGAACCTGGGCTAAACATGGTTGCAATATGTTATGATGTTATTTCATGTTTTGGGTAGGAGAAACCAACTAGAGGGTCATCTTCTGCCTAATGCTTTAGAGTCAATTGCTTGGGACACTGTATGTTACAAAGATAAGTGATAATGAGATATTTTTCAAGATGTTATTGAACTATGGAGTAATATTCCCACCCAAGGATTATTCAATTCACTAGGGATGTACATTTGTCCATTAACTACTTATTAGGGCACAGACTCTGTGAATATGCATGTTAAGTTTTATTATATGTTGCCCAAAAGAGATGCAAATGATTTCTATTCTATGGAAAAGATAACTCCAAAATAATCATTAACCAATTTTGTGTTAAACATCTCAAATTTATATGTGTATGCCTTTCACAAATTATATAAACATCTGCTCTTCAAATGGACTGCAAGCTATCTTTACCATCTTGCTGGTTCCCTCATTAATGAGATAAATAAACCTTTGGCTCCTCTTCACTTTATATTTTTATTAGAATTGTGCTTTAACTCTTTTAAAGTTATATTCAACCATGTTGTAAGCTCCATGCATCTACAGTTCCTATACACTCCAGCAGGATTATGTTGGTAAAATGTACTTTTCATTTCTAGCAATTTAACCGAATAAAAGAGGGAGCTATTATTTTTACAATTTAGTGATAAAATTCTGTCTTAGAAACAGTTTTTTTTTTTTGGTTTTTTTTTTTTTTTTTTTTGGTGAAGTGGGTGGAAGGAACTTAATTGCCTCTGCTGTATTAAGACATTTAGAGACTACAACATAATCCCTGGCCCAAGAGAGAGATGCACCCATGAAACACTGAAGTTATTGCTCTGTCAGTTCCTTGGTAATTAAATGTCGGCAAGGCATGAAATCTCTCTAAATCACAGTCTTTGTATTTCTAAAGAAAATAAAAGCTATTCCAGCAACTTACCGTACAGATTTGTGAAAAATTATATTAAATGAAATATACGTCTTTAAACTAACACAAGAAATAGTAAAAATTTAATAAGGTCTAGTTCTCTTCCCCTTACAGAAACATTTACCCATTCCTTTTGTCCTCACTTTAATTCTTGTTCATTTGTTAATAAGATCTTATCCTATTAATGTGAATATTTTATTAATCAAAGAACTGAAAAATCAACTTTGAAATAAATTAGAAGTATATATAACACTAATGAATGTTTCATAAGAAAATGTAATATTCACCTTCTAACTGAAAAACACAAAATTAATTGTCAAGAAAATGTTCTTTCTATTTCAGACTCTTAATATTCCATGAAATATGTTTTCCTTAACACAAATCCATAGAGTAGAATATACAAATTACAGTCTGGTGAAGAATACCCAAAAGAGTACAATTACATTAACAGAAAGATATAGTCTGTCTCGTAATTTACTTAGAAAAAAAATCTCATTAGCTTTTAAATAATAGCAGTTTTCAAGACTTTGAAACAACACCCATGGATCTCTAAATATACTACTGCATCTGTGTTTCATTGAATTTGCTTTCCTCTAAAAAACAACAACAAAAAAAGAAGTTACTCTTGTACAGTGGGATGGTAATCAGAGTGTTGTTCTGACCTGGTCACACACTAAAATAAATCTTATATGAACCAACTAAAACTTCTAAATTGGAGGTAACTTTATTATTTTTATTTATTTATTTAATTTTCTTTGGAGGTAACTTTAAATGAGAAATCAGGATACAGTAATTCAAGAATAAACCAAGACTTAAAGGAAATACCTAAATTCCCATGTAAATTATATGCTGAAATTTCTTATACAATTTGCTTTAGGGAAACATGGGTGGCTCAGTGGTTGAGCATCTGCCTTTGGCTCAGGTCGTGATTCTGGGGCCCTGGGATCGGGACTCGATCCTGCATCGAGCTTCCTGTGGGAAGCCTGCTTCTCCTTCTACCTATGTCTCTGCCTCTCTCTGTCTCTCTGTGTCTCTCATGAATAAATAAGCAAAATTATAGAAAAAAAAGTTCTTGCTTTAATTACCAAGTTTATTCAGGCATCGGTTCAAATTTGAAACTATGCTTCTTAAATGAATAATTAATATATACTTATTTTTTTATTATTGAAGTTGTCTAGTGAAAACACTGTGGTGATTGTGTATGCCTGAGAGGGCTGTGTGGCACTTTGAATAATACTTATATTGTTAAATAAGTGAAATAACATAACGTCAAGTATAGAGAAGTTCAGACTTCTGCCTTGAAGAATTAGGAGGAACAGAATAATTCTAAACAATAACCAGAAACTCCAATTATAAGGACATTTTTATGAAGGTAGAAATGGACACATAATATCTGGGAAGCATAGAACCAACCAACTCCATTGCCATAGTAACTCTTAGTATAAAGATAACAGTGGGGAATGAAATTTTCTTGACTTTAGATCAATACTGAAAGTTGCCTGGGTGCATCAGGTAATATTAATTTGGCCCATAAGGAATTCATTTGCTTAAGTTTTGCTTCTTTGTTTGTTACTGAGCAAATATGGTACAGAAAGGTTGGGGAAAGACAAGATGACATTTTGTGTCAGATTCCTATTAATATAACAGGTATAGATAGCAAGTGAGGGGCCTCTTTCACAAGAGCATATGAAGCAATGTTCTGTCAACAAATGAGGGAAAAAGCAGGAACAAATTAAAATTTTCGGTCCTAGTGACTCTTGTGTAGTACTATTAATACTATATAGTACCTAGTATTATGTAAAATTGAAAGAATCTTCTGAGTTGGTTTCTTGTTGGAATTAGAATACATTTTATATATAAATATAATGACTTTGAAGTCCTCTGTGGACATCCAGTACAAAACATATGTAGTTTGAGGATGCAAGATTTATTGTTCATATTTATAAAAATTTAACCAAGTGTAAATGATTCATGTGTTCAGTCACTGTTACTTACTGCTTTGGAGATCCTTCCAGTTTCCAGTTACAATTATGGTTTTGAGATTGTTGTAATTGAGTTAAGTCTTATCTTAAGACATCCTCTTATATCATCTCTTATACTTATGATGAGAAAGGTATCAATATCCCAGTTTTATAGACAAGAAAGGGTCAATTCAAAGAAGGTAGACAACTTCAAGGCCTGACTTGAGCTGGAGATTGCTGACTGCCTGGTGTTAACAGTAACTGATTGATGGAACAAGCCAAAATGAAAGTAACATCCAAGCCTTTAGTCACTTAGTGTAAAAATATAAGCAAGAGGCTAAATTAGAGAAAGTGCCAAATCTCCCACTGTTTCATTTTTCTCCGTGAAATGGCACCAGTCAAGGGTCAGATGGATCAGCACAGACATGGTGGATTGCTAGCCAAAATGAAAGTAATTGCCTCACGCCCCCAAAAAAAGCTGAACAAAAGAACCCTGCAGTTTCATGGACTCCAGTGGAGGAGGGGAAGGATGGGTAAGGGCTAGGCGTAGCAAAGTACTAAATACTGGGTCCAGAGTAGAAAAATGTGTCTTCGAGTCTCTTCTCCACTCTTCTCCCCATAAAGCATTCTCAGCAGAGGTGCCTGTCACAAGTGCTTCTGATGTAGGTTCTTGATGGAAGGTAACCAAAGGAGGTGCTGGGGCTAGTAATACAAGGGATCCTGGCCAAGGGATCCTGGATTCTTAACTATAACTTTCTATAGTGATGGCAGTGCATTGGCTGCGCTCCGAGTCTGGTGTCAAAAGGCAACTTTCTCTCACAAAGTCTGCCAGACCAAAACCTTTGTAACTGCCTGTGGTCAGACCTGAAAGATCACACATAGATTTTTTGACCAGGAGCCAGACTCCTCAATAATTTTTGCAAAACTTATACGTTAGTTAGCTTGAAAAAAAATCCCGTTTTCTTGTATTCAAGATTGCTCTCCTCATTAAGAGCATTTTTGTAAGTTACCTATAACTTTATTGACTTTTATATAACCTCATAATTTTACAATTCCTTGCTAATAAGAAATGTGTTTGGAAATGTTTGCTGCAACTTGGGATAGGAAACAGAGCGGGAGTAGAGATGTAGATGGCAGTCCCATAGGCCACTTGAAAAATGGTGAAAAGAGGAAGAAAATCCTTGTATGAGACGTATATTAGACAACCATAGCATTCTGCTGCCTGGATGTACCCTAAATGTCACTGTTCTCCAGAAATAAAACAAAGCTATATTTTACTAATGATTCATTGATATCATGTCTTTCTACTTTGTCTAATACGTATCTATATATATGTTGCCTTAGCTCCCTCACTGTATCTTAAGGTCTTTGCTCACTTAGCAGTGCTTCTTAATTCATATTTTATAACCAAAGAAAAACCAAAGTGATATCTTCATAAGAAGTTCCCAATACATACTATTGAGTTGAATATGCTAAGCAGTCAGTAAGACATAGAGCTTTCTTCGTCATTGAGATCAGTGACTTTTTTTTTTTTTTTTTTGGTACACCCAGGTAGCAGAATAACATGGTTGTCCCTTAGTAGTATGAATTTTGACATCCAAAATGAGTAAGTGACAAATTGTAATAAAGGGCTTAAGATTGGCAACGCCAACCTGATAGGAAGTTCAAAGGAATAAATTGCTAATTAGAAATGAAGGTTTCAGATTGAGATGCATTATAAAATTAAAACTTAAATTTCATTGGGATTTAATGTTACCCTTAATGGACTAAAGTGATTTTCAATGTCCTTTTTGGCATCTCTTTGCACATTAAAAGTAATATGGCTGTCATTCATCTTTGGTTAATCTGAGGAAGTAAAATGATTATACTTTGAAATTATGTTTTATATAGTAATTTTTCTTCAGGAATAACTTAAAAAAATGGAGCTGCCATTTGTGTGTTTCCTTTAAGCAGTTTTCATCATTGTGGTCATATTTCTGATTATACTGTAACATTTCTACCTTAAGAAAGCCTTTAGATTCATCAGGTCTCAGTGATATTTTAAGTACAACTTGTTTTTTTTTTTTTTAAAAAATTTTTATTTATTTATGATAGTCACACAGAGAGAGAGAGAGGCAGAGACATAGGCAGAGGGAGAAGCAGGCTCCATGCACCGGGAGCCTGACATGGGATTCGATCCCGGGTCTCCAGGATCACGCCCTGGGCCAAAGGCAGGCGCCAAACCGCTGCGCCACCCAGGGATCCCCTTGTTTTTTTTTTTTTTAAACAATTTCCATAGTCTCCATAACTCAAAACATAGAGATTATAGATTTTCAAATCCAGTCAGTAAAATAATAATATGTTAGAAGAATTAACATTTTTGAGTGGCTATCCCCAGTGCTAACATGTTATATTAAATTGGTTCATTGAATCATGATATTCAAACTCAATAAGGAAAAGTGCTTCTCTCCCCCCATCCCATTTACGTATGAGAAGCTGAGACTAAGAGACTGATTTTACCAAAGTCATACAAAGAGAGCTAGAAGTAAAGCCAGAATTAAAAGCCAGGTTTGGTACTTGCTTGGCAGTACATAAAACTAAATTGGAATGATACAGAGAAGATTAGCATGGCCTTGGTGCAAGTATGACACACAATTACACAAAGCTTTTCATAAAAAGAAGAAAAAAAGCTAGATTTATTGTCTCCAAAGTTATATTATTTTTGTCTGTATAAGACATATCTAATCTTCCTTGTATATTATATTTGAATTAAAAATGAGTTATTTTGTTATATGTGGCCATTATAAAACTATTCCAAAGTCTCTATCTATATAATACCAGTATAAATTCAAAAATTTTATGATAATTTATATTTCAGATGTGAAATTATATGTTTTAGTATCTATAGAATAGGTGTGCTATTATTTTAGTCAATTCCATTTAATGCTCCAAAAAATTTGATAAGTTATCATGTGGAAAATTGTCTGATTATACACTATTTATGCCTTTAGTGCTGTAGTAATAGATACAAAAATATGGTGAATTATGAAAAATTAATTCAATATAATTAACCATTGAGATTTCTGAGGGTCAATATTTTGCACAAAGGTGCCTGATAAAAACACACTTCCTAAAATTGTGAAATACTGCTATTAAAAACTAGTAAATATGGGAAAAAAAGGTTAATTTATTAAGACTAAAATTTGCATGTGATTAAAGAGAACTTTTGAAGGCTATCATTTCCATATGATGGATATTTCATTCTGCTTTCTCATTAATGAAAAATACTGCATGCTACTGACAGTCATAGCAGAGTTAGGATTGGTGTTTCCCCACTGGGCTCCAACTGCAACAACTTTCATGTTGTTCACCACAACACCTGCTTCTCTGCTTTTTCCAATCTAGACTGCAACAGGTGTCTGCATAGGATTGCAACTTAATTTTGTAGACAGTAAATATGCCAGGGAGGGTGGGGGGATGGGAGAACAGGTGCCTAGGTTAAGGAGTGTACTTGTGATGAGCAATGGGTGTTGTACGAAAGTGTCGAATCACTGTATTGTACATTTGAAACTAATAATACACTGCGTTAACTAACTGGAATGTAAATAACAACGTGGAAAAAATAAAAAATATTAAAAAAAAAAGGAAAGAAAAAAGGAAAAAAAAACAAAACAAAAAACCCTAATAGATACCCACTGCTATAAATCTGTAGTTCTGTTCATAATATAAAGCAATTTTTAATAAACATCTATATATAAGAATGATAAAACTACATTATAAAACCATCAAATTGGAAGTGCACATAATGTTATATGCTCTCTATTCTCTAAATTATTATATAGAAGATATCCTGAATTTTGGGGTGCCTGGCTGGCTCAGTGGTTGAGCATCTGCCTTTGGCTCAGGTCCCGGGATTGAGTCCCTCATCGGGCTCCTTGCCTGAGCCTGCTTCTTCCCGTGCCTATACCTCTGCCTGTCTCTGTCTCTCATGAATAAATAAATAAAATCCTTTTTTTTTTTTTAAAATGATATCCTGAATTTCAATCTTGCAAACAAATTGCATTGCTATAGCTATGTAAATACATACATGACGAGAAAAATTAAAATATCAAAATAAAAGCGCTTATCTCTGGAATTCAGAATTGTAAGTCATTTAGGCTTTAAAAACTTAGCATGAAGTCCTATTAATATAAAAAAGTGGAGAGGATCAAATTTAGTGCAGTCAATTATGGAGTGGAGGTCGGCACTTCAATTTGGCAGAAAGGGAAAATTCAAATATGGATAGAGTTAATGCTGTTGTTCTTTAGTAATTGCTTCAAATGCATTTTCTTAATTAGTAATAACTATCGCATCTCTTATGAAGAAGCATTTATCTTCCCCACTGTCTGTCTCATGTACAATAGTATGTAACCAGTATTGGAAAATTTCACTTTTATACATCCCTCCCTGTAATCTTTCTCATCACTTAAAAATTTCTCTTGCAAGTTTAATTGCCTAAGAGCTTATGTGAATTTAATTAAAGAGAAATAATAAATTTACCATGTATAAGCAAGTCCTTGAGAGTTTTACCATGTCAAATATCTCAAATACGTTAAATTAAAGCTCCCCAAGCAAAGGGTGCAAGATATTCTGCATAAATCTGCTTTTAGAGGTCCCACTTAATGAAGGAAAAACAATAGCCTTGTCTAACAGAAATAAAGAGATATTTATAATTGACCTGAAATATCATATCATGCCAGAAATCAATCGTTTGGGATATGAGATACAATACCCTGATTTTGTCATTTTTCTTTTTTAAAAAAATTATTTTTTCTGTTGTAAACCATGTCACACATACACAAAGAAATGTCCTACTAATAACTGAACCTAAAACTAACTTAAACTATAATCAAAAATTACATGGCTCAGTTGGTTAAGTGTTCAACTCTTGGTTTCAGCTCGGTCATTCCTTGGACTTCTAGCTCAGCAAGGAGTTGGCATGAAAGATTCTCTCTCTGCCCCATCCCCAGCTCATGTTCTTTCTCTCTCTAAAAATAAATACATAAATCTTAAAATAAATTACCCCGGAAGTGGTTTTATTGATAACATAACACTTCACTGTAATATTCTGATAAACAGCAACTCCATTTAAACAATATAAAAACTGTAATCATCTTGAACAATCATCATAATATATTTTATAAAGAGTCCAGATACAGTATTTCAGATTTATATTTTTTTTAAATACATGATCATTTGGTGGTCATTTATTCAATTCCACCAGAATGTTGAAATAAAAATGGAGGGATTGGTATGAGTGTATGTTGGTAAATAGTGATAATTTAAAAAATTAAAAAACAAAATAAAAATTCACCTTCTAGTCATGCTTTTGTCATTTTTGTTAGTGAACCTGAGAATGAGAGAACAATGATCTTCATTAATATAATTTCTAATTGTACCCAATATCTTTTAAAATAAAACATGGGCCAAGAAGTTGAGCCTACTCCTATAGTCTAAGTTACATTCCAGATGTAACATAAAGTACAGCTGTGTGTGTATTTGTGTGTATTTACGTATAATTTTAATCCCCACCACCCCCTTGGGATGCTTGTATTTCTGTTAGCATATCAGGAAACTCTAGAAACAAAGCTAGAAATGGAACTGAGGCTTTCTGCCTCAAAAATCTATTCATAAGTTTAAGAAAGCTATCTGTGAGTGTTGATTTAAGCAATATTTCACATAACTGTCTGAGTTACATGTATTTTCACCTGACACTATTGAAACTTCATAATTTGATCTTAACGCCAGTGAATACTGGCATGGCTCTTTCTTTCCAATTCTGCTTATATTTCTTTTCCTTGACTTATTGCACCTTTTAGAAACTCCAGTACAATGTTGAATGAAAACTATGATAATAGGAATGTTTCTCTTCTTAACAAATCTCAAAAGGTAGCTTTAAGGGTCGACTCTTAAATATGATATTTACTGTAGGTATTCTGAATACCTGTTAGCACATAAATTTTATTTTAAATGTTCTGAAAATGTTATCATTGATGATTCTTCTATATCAAATGTGTTATTTTTTCAGCAGTTATTGAGATTGTCTTATGAATTTTCTCTTTTAATCTTTCACTGTAAGTTGATTTGTATAATATGCACCAACCTTTGTTTCCTGGATAAAGCAAATTGGCATGACTTATTGTTGTGACGAAGGTATCCCTTAACAGATTGAGGAAGTTATCTTCCAGTATTCAGAGAATTTTATCATTAATGAGAGCTAAAAATTGTCCAGTTTTTTCTTCATCCATTAAGATGATAATGCTATTCTGATAATGTAGTAGAATATGCTGTTTAGTAAGGTTTACACTAGCTTTTCATTCTTGGAATAACTTTACTTGGTCATACTGTAGTATCTTTTATATATTATCATTTATTGCTTTCAAGTACTAAAATTTTAATAAATGCTTTTAAGCCTATATTTATTTTTTTAAGATTTTATTTATTTATTCATGAGAGACACAGGCAGAGGGAGAAGCAGGCTCCATGCAGGAAGCCCTATGTGGGACTCGATCTGGATCTGGGATCACGCCCTGAGCAAAGGCAGACGCTCAACTGCTGAGCCACCGAGGAGTCCCACATTTTAAAATCTTATATTTTAATTATCATTTAGCTTGAAATATTTTCTAACTTGTGTTTTCTGCGATCTAAAATATATAGTATATACTTGTATGTTATATACAATTTAAGTTATATAAATTTATATTTGTATATATAATATGTATGAAATATTATATATATCATATTTTGTGTACTATATAAATTACTTATGTGTTTATTTTCATCCTAAGGAAACCCTTTTAGCATATTTTTATATAGTAAATAAGCTGGCAATTAATTTCCTATTTTGTGTTTCTGAATGTCTCTACTTCATCATCCATAAATATTATTTTTACTGGATATATAGTTCTGTGCTCACAATTTTATTTTCATTTCCTTTCATAATATGAAGAGGCCATTCTATTATTTCTTGGCCTCTTTTTCTTTTTTTCATGTTCTTTCTAATGAGAATGAAGTGGTCAATCCCATTATTGTTTAATATATGTAGTGTGTCACTCCTCCTGCCCCTCTTGCCTGCTTTGAACATTTTCTCTTTATCTTTTAATTTCACAACTTGACTATAATGTGCCTAGGTACCATTATAATTTACTTTGCATTTATCAAGTTTCAGTTTGTTTAGTTTCATGGAATCATAAGTTGATATTGTCTTCCATATTTGGGGCCAATAAATATTTTTTCTATTCCTATTTCCTCTCTTCTATCCCTTGGTATTAAAAGTACACATATTTTAACATTGATATTTTTTTCATGGGTCTCTAGCACCCTGTTAATTTTTCTTTGATGCCTTTTCTCTTTATTTTTCAAAGAGCATAATTTCTATTTATATTCAAGTTTACTGACACTTCCTTAGGCATTATTGATCTGATGTTGAGTCCATTCAGTGATGGTTAATTATGTAATTTTATTTGTTGACTTTTCAGCTCTAGTTTTTTTATTTGGAGTTTTTATTTTACATATATATGTTTATGATTATATATATTTACATATATATGATTTATTTGAAATTATTTCTCTTGTCATTCCTTATTTTCCTTTGGATGTTTGTTCTTATTTATAATATCCTATGTAAAGTCCTTATTTACTTACTGCTTGAGTTTGGTTATCTTCTTCTATTTGCCTGTCTGATTAATCTTTAGTTGGAGAGTGGACAATAAGAACAATATGTTATAGACTCTCTGGGTTCTTTTTTCGTCTTCTGAAGAGGGCTTTTTTTTTCCCCCCTAATAGGCAAATTACTGAATGGACTCAAATTCCAAACTCTGACTTAGGCAGTAGTAAAAAGTTCTACTAAGTTTTCCCTATGCAAGCATAGTTCAAAATGCAAGATATTAAAGGGATTTAGATACGGGAAGAAATAGTTGGTTTGAGAATGCAACTGAAGTATTGGAAACAGAGGATTTAAGAAAAAATACATATTGTAGCACTCCAAGAAAATATATAAAGTTAAAACCAAGGCAGTAATAGAGTAGAAAGTGTTGCATTTTGTTTTGTTTTTAATTTTGCCTACCCAGCATTCCTTTATCTTCTTAGATAACCACCTCACCATGTCTCCATGTCCATGCATTTGGAAGAAATTGACCTAATCCTTAGTTCCAGATGGGGCACACATAACTCAGTCTAATCATCAAAATATGCAGTCAACATCATTTCCAGATTTTGGATGAACTGACTGATTTGTTGAGCTCTTTCCACTCCACTTAGATTTATAAACCTGGGATCACATCCTGAGAAATTATGTTATGGGAGCTATCATGTTGATAGAGTCAGCCTAAAAATGAAAATACCATATTAAAAACCAGAACAGAGGTATAGAAACAACAAAATGCCAGATCTTGATGACTTCCATTGATATCCAGAATCCATTTGTACCCAAAGCTAGAATTTCCAGGTGTTAACCTTGATATCAACAGAATATCTGAGAAAATAGAGGAACAATAATGCAATGAAAATGCCTGAACAACATTGTGATCAAAACAATTAAAAAATAAAGTAGAAATTGTCCCTGGTTAGATCTACACATTTTCTTAACTGGCAGTTGACTATGACTACAAGTAGTAGAAAACTCAAAAGCCAGTGCCTTAAATAAATAAGGATGTGTTTGCTTTTCATAATAGATGTCAAGATTAAGCAGGCTGGAGTTGGAATGATTGATCATCTATGGCTTCAGGAACCAGGCCTCTTCGTCTCTCATTCTGTGCGTTCCTTTTTTTTTTTTTTTTTTTTCTGTGCCTTCCTTTGTGATGGCTGTTGTACATTAGACATCATGTAGGCATTTTAGGCCAATAAACAAAGATAGTGGAGGAGGAAGTGCTAACAAACTTCCTAATCTCTCACTTTGATAACTGAATCTTTGGGCTAATTTTAAACTTTTGCTTCTAGATCAGATAATGTCATTATAGAAAAGGCTCGAACATTGCATAAGCCAATAAATTAGGCCTTTTTAGCATTCTGGAGATGAAGGAGGACATTTTAGAAAAAGAATGACTAAAGGAAATCTGAGATAATATGGTTAAGAAAACTATTTCCTTTGTGGAAATGAAGGAGAGGTTTTTTGTTTGTTTTGTTTTTCCCTAAGAGAAGTAAAAAGGCAAAAATATATGGAGTGGGTCTTAAAATTTGTTATATATTAAAAGCCATCTCTGGGAGATTTT
Source organism: Canis aureus (assembly GCF_053574225.1). Classification (NCBI taxonomy): domain Eukaryota; kingdom Metazoa; phylum Chordata; class Mammalia; order Carnivora; family Canidae; genus Canis; species Canis aureus. Next base: position 64,878,641 of record NC_135623.1, on the reverse strand, counting down.
AACTGTGAAGTACTTTCTCCCTGGGCTGGGGATAAAGTAATCTATATTTTTAAACAAGGACTCATTGAGATTCTGATATAAGTGATATGCAGATTGCATTTAAAAAGCAGAAATGTATTTTAAATAAGAAAGAAGAGAAGATACAAGAGCACATACATTTTCTCTATAAATTGGTTAAAAAGTTTCTGTGCCTATCATGATAGTTTCATGAGTGAAGCTTGAGACTTTAGAAAAATCTTTAAAAAATTGTGAACACTGTTAGGGAATTCACAAGATGAATATAGCTTTGGTTAGATTGGTAGTGGCTCGAACCATTCTGGCCCCAGTTTATTTAGCCACATACTGCAGTCTAGTGTCAAATTCCCTAACAACAAAAATCAAAATAATTTAGTCTAAGAGTATTGTCCAACTATAATCATGCAAACTTGATTTCTTAAATATCAGATGACCTATCTTAAAGAAATATAAAACAAATAAGATGGTTATAGCTTTTAAACTTAGACTTGTTTATGCATACTCCTAATGTATACTTTGCCCTGCAAACTACATAAATTTTAAACAGTAATGAATATGTAGAGTGTTCCCTTCTGCAGTACATATACTAAAAGTGGAGTGATAGAGAAGATTAGCATGGCCCCTGTGTAAAGATGATGTAATGAATATGTAGAGAGCTCAATGTGGACTTCACAAATACAACCTTGGGAATTATGCCTTGAAGAATAGATTTAAAAATTGAAAGAAGCAAATTGTAGAAATATTCAGAAATACCAATCTGCATTTATAATATTTATAAAATAATAAGTGAAAAGGAAAATATTGCTTTGGTAGAGTAGCATTTTGTTCTTTTTTTAAAATTTTAAGATTTTATTAGAGAGAGAGAAAGAGAGAGCAGGAGAAGGGGCAGAGAAGGGGAAAATCTCAAGCAGATTCTACATTGACACAGGGCTCAGTCTCATGACCATAAGATCAGGACTTGAGATGAAATCAGAGATCAATTGCCCAACTGACTGAGCCTCCCAGGTACCCTTAGCATTTCTTCTTAATCATAGTTTGAGTACTGAGCTAAGGCAGGGTAGGTCATGTGAAGTCCTTTTCTGCCCTTAACTAAATATATGAAACAAGGCTGAGATTTGGAGCCTCTTTCTTCATTGTCAAAGGAGGATGATAAACTTTCACACAAGAGGTTAGGTTGGTAAAATGTTTGGAATAGTTCTCTCCACATTTTCTAACAATAAAGTAATAAAATCTGAAGATACAATTAGTAAAAAAAAAAAAAGAAAAGAAAAGAAAAAAGAAAAACAGAAAAGAAAGAGGGAATTTGTTGCTCTTTTAAAATCAGATTACCAGAAGGAGGAGAATATGATTGCTGAGTAGCAGATAGAAACCAAACAATTTTAAAAAATGGCTTAATAAAAATAGTTTTTACCAAAGGAAAGCTAAGTGTACTACATTTTAAAAAATATATTGCCTGATAGCTCAGTAAAAAGTTTATATACAAACAATTATGAAAAAAATGATGATTCTGAAAATAAACTGATAGTTTAAATATAGCAGCACTGAAGAATGGAGAATATTTATACCATTTAGTTATAATGGTTATTTGATCTAATGAGGGTAAATAAATCCCATTGTCACTTATTTTACTATTCCTTACTGTGCTACATGAATTGATCTGCTTACAATGAAAAAATTAATAATGTATTTGTGAGATAACAAAAGTATTGCATGACTCTTTAAATATTTTTCATCTTTAAAGATTTTTATATTTAAAGTGCTAAAAAAAATCAGAATCTTTTTACCATAGATATAATTACATTTTTTTTTTTTGTATATAGCTTATGTGCATATGGACTCTTAATTATTCAGGATGCTTTTCTTTTATTTACTTGATCAATTCATCTTTGTTGACTGATTACGGTTTCTATTATCTCAATGAATCTCTCTAATTGAGGTTCAGTAAGAGATAATAATGGACATCTGATTGCAATCCTACATTTCAGTAGAGGTTCTCTTTTATTGCCATAGTTTTGAGATTGTCAACCATGAGATGCTGATAAATTTGTAGTGATTATGAATATTTAGTTCCTGAGAATAAACTCATTTTAAATATAATGTATTGTATAAAGGATGGAATATAGGAATGATTTGCTACCAGAGTATAGGTAAAAGGTTTATTAATGAAAATAGATTGTTGGAATATAATTATAAAGACAATGTGACAATTTTTGCATTTACCAGAAACTTCATGTGCATGCATCATGCAACATGATATTTTTATTTTTATTAATCAGTGAAGCCAGTTAACTTGTGGAATGAAACTCAAGGGTAGAGAATGGAATCCAAGTCCTTTCCAAGGTTCTGATTTCAAAATTCTTGTTCTTGTCACTCTGCCAAATTACTTCTTTGCTTCAGCTTTAATGAATGCCTATTTTGTGGTGGATAGTATACTAGAAGATTTACTGACCAAACTTTATTTGATCCAATAAATTCAGTTTTACTAACCTAAGTCTATAGATAAGGAAACAGAGATTCAAGGAGCCCAACTTTCTCAGGATCACATAATTGTTAAACATCAGATCATTTCATTCATTCTAGAATGAGACTGGGAAGTTTTTCAGAATCCATACAGAATAATTAAGATTTAATATTGATACTAATTTTATTTATTTGATTTTTATAATTCTAAGGTAAGATATTGTCAAATAAGAATGTCAAATATCACAGAAGAGATTAGGTTTATCTGTTATAAAAAACACGTTGTGAAGTTCCCAGTTTATGGAGTTCAAATAAATTAGAAGCAAGAGTATTTTAAATAACAATTATTGAGTATACGCCCATACCATTTATTTTTTATTTAAGCACTAAGGTATTTTCTTTCTTTAAATATGAAAAGAATTTGAGAATATATTATAATAAACAAGGGTTAAATAATAAAATAAACATAAAAGTGATTTGATTAATTAGTCAATGATATAAGAAATATAAATGAGCTACATTGAGTTCCTGTTTTGCATATTTTATGTTTGTTACAATTCAAAGCCTTCACAGAAAATTAATATTTTAAACATGACCTTCAGACTTAATTGTATTTTCTGCATTCTCTATACTTATATTGTTAGTTCACTGACTAGATATGCTCCAGAAAAGCTACATGTGAAACAAAATTTGCAATTTATAATTTAAAAGATGCTGAGGGGATGTGTTCTTTAAAGGAAGCCTCAGATGAATAGTTTTGAAATGTAAATAAAACGTTTTGCATATGGATCTACCTATATGTTTTCTTAAACTGGATACTATTTGAAGAAGTTTTCAGGGATTTTGTCTTCTAGTCTCCTTGTTTTCCCCCTCTGCTCTCTAGTCCTCCTACACCTGGATCTTCTTTTTCTATCATCAGCATCTAGTGAGCACTTATATGTTAAGCTGCCATGTTAAGTGTTGGGTCCATTACACCAGATGCTGCATTAGTGAATCATCACCTATCACTTTGGTTTCCAAGAAATTCTGTGATTATATTTTGAGTTGATATAGTTTCCCTCAGGCTTGATTAAACAATTTGTTAGTACCTTAATTAGCTCCAAGCTTGTTTGAAATTCAGTACTCAGTCTTCAGGTATAATTGTTAAACTATTTAAAATTATAATAACAAAAAAAAATAGAAATAAAATAAAATTATAATAACAAAACACCAGTAATAACTATGTTACAGCTGCGGTATTGCAGACATACTTGTAAGTATATTTTATAAATGGAATCTTTCAATCTTACAACATGGTGGTTATAGTAATATTCCCATTTTGTAGATGACGATTCTGAGACAAGAAGAGGTATGCGACTAGCCTTCATCACATAATTCTTTCTTTTATTATAGATTTTGCATCACCACCTTTCCCTACAGCCCCCTGTCCCCAAACACTGTTAACCAGCTTCTCAGTTCACAAGCAGGAGTTTGCTCTGAAGTTTTATAGCATAATATGCCCTCATTGAAGTAATGCCCTAAAAAGATACTTTGTCTTCCCTACTTCCAATCTCCAAGTGAACTAGATGACCTTTTATCTTTGTTAAAGGAATCTAGAAGATCATATCACAGGTTTGTGTTAATATGCCACTGGGCGCTAATGAACATCACAACGGTAGAGCACCATAGTGTGGAGTTCAAGCGTCAAATTCATTCATCCTCATCATACACTAGTTCTGGTGAAGAGCAAGATAGAGAAATCTGACTTCTCTAGCCCGATAAAATGCCACCGATTTTAATTTACTTTATATTAAACTCTTGTTCTTTTATCACTTTGCTTTTGAACTATGTACTATTTATGGTCCTGAAAGCAGTAGGTATAAAATATTTTCTTTTAAACATATGGATACAGGTTTTCAACTTATTAACTTGAAGTCACTTGTATTTATAAATTGTTTTATTGCTTTTCCTTTATTCTACAGTAACAATAAATCTGTACTTTGTTTTTTGATTATTGTATTTATTTTCTTCTCATGTTCGGCAATTAAGTGAAGTTCTGCATTAGAAATTGTTGATTATTGAAGGCACATGATGTGAGGAATCTCTCCTCTCTCGGCTTCCCACACATTGCTGGTTTTATTTTTCACTTTTGACTGATCCTCAGTCTTCTTGTTTGCCAACCCGTCCTCCACTAACAACCTCTAGACTGTGGCAATGCCAGCTTTAATCCCCTTCTATTGTCTCCAGATGAGCTCAGGCAGCCTGAAGTAACTGCTGTGACAGTGACAAAATCAACTCTAGTGACTCTGGCCTTTGAGGCTTTGAGTTTCAGCATCTCTCTCTGGTCTGTTCTTTCTGGCCCTTCCCATGGCTGGTTCCTTTTCCAGTTTATAGTTTTGTTAGTAAGATATGCTTTCGTAGAGAGGCCTTGCAGGACCATTCCATCCAAAGTAACCTTTCCAGCCTAATTTTTCCCTATAATTTTGCTCTAAGATATTAGCACTTTCGTGTGTTTACTGTTTGATTCTCCTCACTGCAATTATGCTTCTTGATAGTAGGTTGTTTTTTGGTTAATTGGTTCACTTTTTTATACACAGGACCTTGAATACTGTATATTCCCTAGTAGGTGTTTCACAATTATTTACAATGGATAGAAAAATTCATTTATAAACAAAAATGTATATAACATAATGCTAATCCAAAGCTAATTAGTGGTACAGGCTGTAGTTACTATAACAGTGTATGTAAGTTATAAATAACTTATAACTATTTGTTATAAATAACTATTTGTTAAATAAACACATAAAAGGTTAAAGAAGTTATTTAAAGGAATAGAAATTATAAATAACTGTTAAATAAACACATAAAAGGTTAAAGAAGTTATTTAAAGGAATAGAAATTGACCCCTGCTCCTGGTGGAGAGCCTGTATCTACCTACCCTCCAAGCTCCACGGTGTCTCTGTTCCAATCACATCACCATTCATCCTTTCCATCTCCCCACTACTATTTCCTTCACACTGTCACAGGTACTGCTCCTGAGAACATTCCCAAAAAAGCCTCAGAGTATATTCCTGGGGAAATCTGATCTAAGACCATTGCTTTTTAAAAAGATAGGATCCCTGGAGCACCTGGATGGCTCATTTGGTTGAGCATCTGCTCATTAGTTTTGGCTCAGGTCATGATCTCATGGGTTGTGAGATGGAGCCCAGCATCAGACTCAACAGGAAGCTTGTGAGGAGTCTCTCCCTCTGTCCCTCCTCTTACTTGCACACACATGTGCTCTTTCTCTCTAAAATAAATATTAGAAAAAAAATGTGATCCCAGGGTGGTGGGAGATCACCACCTTGGCTGCTAGGCGTGGTGCTGAGCTGTGGCTGCCTGCTTCTGGGCATTGAAGAAAAAGTACCTTCTCCTCACTCCTCACTTCTTCCTCTTCTCATCTACTAAACCAGTGACTGCTTCACTGGTTCTGAGAAGAAATGGAAGATCACTTCCCTTCCTTCTTCCTTGATGACTAGGAGATCCAGCCATCCATACTCAGGCTGAGGTGGAACATCTCATCACATCTTATATCTGTGCCCATTTTTCTAGCTGCATCAGGAAACCACTCCCTCATTCTCTATCAGCCCAGGCCTGTGGCAAACTCCCTCACAATTTCACTTCTGTTTCTAGCTTCTTTCTATCCACTGGCCTTCCTAAAATCAGGTACCTGGCTGTAGCTAAGCACCTTCTGGAAAAGAAACAAGCCCACCAGGCAAGGTTGGCTCAAGCTCTGGCCCCTGCTGCTTCCTAGCAGTGGGAAGTCACCTCTCTGAGACTCAGTTTTCTCATCTGTAAAATGAAGATCATCTTGCCCACCACCCAGGAATCTTATGAGGCTGCAAAAGGTGACCCACATTAGGCACCCAGCACTGCCTGATCCAAAGTCCTTTCCATTTATACTCAAGCCTGCCTTGCTTGCATCAGGATTATGTACCTGTGTCCAATTTTCTTCAGGCATCCCATCTCATGAGTTTTATTGACATCTGGGAAAAGACATTTACTTTCTACACATAAATGCCACTTGCCCTGCCCTGGATTCCTAGGCATCTTTGAGTGGTCATGGTATTCCCAAGAGTTTTGGACATTCTTCCTCCATTCTCTCTGTCCTCCCTATAGCCTCAGCTTTCACAATTTAATCTAGAGGCATTTTTGCTGTTTCTTCATCTTTGGCCAAAAGCCTACCATACCAGGCCATCAAGGCATCTCTGTTCCAAAGAATTTTTCTCAGTCAACACTTTGAGCGGCCCCCTGCTCTTACTTGGGACCCATTATCCTTTTGATGCCATGCATGATGCTATTTGTCTATATTTTGCTCTGGTCCAAACACATAGTCCTCACTTAGGAGATTGATCATAATAGCTATCATATATTCTGTGCAAGGTAAGGGCCTAAAGAGAAAAAAAAGAAAAAGAAAAGAAAGATATCTCAGTTTTCTTGATAGAGTATTAATGATTAAATTACAAAGAAAAGCTTAGATAATGAATGAAATAATTGACCCGTATAGGAAGACTATATATATATATATATATATATATATATATATATATATATATATATTATATATAATCTCTTGATCTCACTTATTTCATCACCTTGGGGAAATTATTCAAATCTTCTGTGTCCATCTGTTCCTTGATGGAATAAATATGCTGAATTGAATTATCTTACAAGTAATTTTATATATTTCTTTCATAACCTTAAAATTTAATTATGGTGGCTATTTGGTCTTATGAATAAGAAAAGGGGCTATAGCAAATAGAAGACTGGCATAGTCAATTTTTTATTATATCTGCACCTGAAATTACCATGTAGAAACTATGTACATAAAAATCTCCACAGAGAGGGATCCCTGGGTGGCGCAGCGGTTTGGCGCCTGCCTTTGGCCCAGGGCGCGATCCTGGAGACCCGGGATCGAATCCCACGTCGGGCTCCCAGTGCATGGAGCCTGCTTCTCCCTCTGCCTGTGTCTCTGCCTCTCTCTCTCTCTGTGACTATCATAAATAAATAAAAATTTTAAAAAAATTAAAAAAAAAATCTCCACAGAGAAAGTTCATCCACAACCAAAATATAAATGGAAGAAATTGATTTAAGTTAGTAATTCCATATGAATATGAAAGCAAGCTGCCTTTTCATTTCATGAATGAAATTTGTGGCAGAGTCTTCATCTTCAATTTCAACCCCTTATCTTTTGATTTCTTATTTAGATTTCCATGGCATGAGCACTGTGCTGTCCCCACTGACATGATCCTCCCCACTCTTGTTTAAAGCAGTTCTGTACTAGATTTGGGAAACCTGGATTGCATTTACTGACCTCAGTCATACATACAATCACCTCAAGTTTCTGAAATTTAGAGCAAAATTGGGCTGAAACAGGAATAGCATCAGCTTTCTTCTGAGGCCGATAGCACACGGTAGGAAAGGAAAAGAGATATAAACGATTTTTGATGTTATACATGATGTACACCTCTAAATCATCTTGATCACTGCTGCCAGCTTAAGCATCTATAATACTGTAATTCTATGATTAGAGCATATGTAACTCTTACACATCCAACAGAACACTTGACAAATGTGCCATATGATTGACTCTAGAAATGCAATCCGAAAGGACAGCTAACATACAACATTTTTAAGATTGCATATTGTTATGTTGTTTTTTTTTTTTTTTATTAGCGACAAGAGTTTGGACAAGCCAGTACACTTTTTAATTGGTGTAATACTCAACCCAATGATTATTTCAAAGTATAAATTGCAAGATATGCATTATTATGAGAAGCTCCTTTAATATTTCTGAGTGTCTTATGAACAGAGGCACTGACAGCTTTTGCTCTGGGATGTATTTGTAAGGATATTTCTGTAGTATACAGACTTTGAAAACAGAAATAGTGTCTCCCTCCAAACAGAGTTCGGGTTTGCTTACTGTCTCCAGCATTGACCCAGGCTGCTCTGCATTGCTCCCACAAGGCTAAGAGGGCAAGGGAAACTGATGCTAGTGTGAAGCTCACAATGTTTGCTGCACCACCAGTAAGAAGCACCTTTGTCTCTGACCCAGGAATCTCATGTCTTCTGCCAGCATTCACAAAACTAGAACAGGCTATGTCTTAGCTTGTAAATAGGAAAAAATGTTAGACCGTTCACAGTTCTCGACAGCTTGAACTGATTTAATCCAGTGGACTGACCACATGTTATATCAGGATTGAATGTAATTTTGATAACCATCTTTAAAAAAATATATGCTATGGAATCCAATGAAGTAAATAATTTAAGGCTTAAGAATATTTGTTGGCTTTAAAACTGGAATGCTATAGCATAACCTGATCTGATAAATCTAAATGACAACACTTAATGATCTATCACTGAATAGAAAGTCTAGCCAAAGGTAAAATCAACTTGTTTGCAGCATGATATGTTTTTTAAATGTTGGAAAAAAATATGTGATTTTCCAAATAAATGCCTGGGAACTTTTAAAAGAGAGATTATTGTTTTTATCAACACTTTCAAATGCCCATTGCACACTTCCTATATGTCAGGCACTGTGCTACATGCTGAGACATGTAGTGAACTACACGCTATCTGCCTTCATGGATAAGGCTATGGAGACCGATCATTAAAAGTAGTCACATAAAATCTAAAAGCTGATACAATTATACTAAAAACTAAGAAGAAAAAGTGTAAAGTGATATGATAGATTAAAGAAAGGGGCCCTAATTTATGTCATCCAACAAAAGATTTAATGTAGTATCTCAAGGATATGGAGGAGTTATTCTGGAAAGTGTATGCCAAGCAATAGGTATAAGGACTGCAGGGTGGAAAGAATCCTGTACTGCTGGAAAGAGACTAAAAAAGACCTTTATAGATAATGCGTGATGGCAGGAAATAAGACTGGGGAAGCAATTATATATTCTTTTTTATAAAATTTAAAACTGTTCTAAGACATTTTCTTAGACAAGTGTACCACATGTCTTTTCTCCTACAAATGTTAACATAAGGTCTAAAATGTTTTTATTTTTAAATTTTATTTTAGTTTTTTTAGGAGATTTTATTTATTTATTTGAGTGAAGGAGAGTGTGCATGTGTGCACAAATGGAGGGAGGGAGAGGAAGAGAGAGTCTGAAGCAGATTCCTGTTTGAGCGTAGAGCCTGAGGAGAGACTCAATCCCACCACCAGGAGACCAAGACCGGAGCTGAAACCAAGACTTTGATGCACAACCGACTGAGCCCCCAGGCATCCCTGGGTCTAAAATGTTTTTAAAAGAAATGTACTAATTATTTGAGATTCATAGTCATGACTTTCTACTTTTCTCGTTTTTGATGTTTTTAGAAAATTGTAGAAAATTTCCAAGTACGGAAGTATAGTTTTATTTCCAGTTACTCGTTTCTTACCTATTTTTCTCTAAATATGAAACTATCATCTGAACAATGAAGCTGAGACTCTGTAGCCCAAATAAACTGTTAGAGAAGCAGTCCCTCTGTTGAACAGAAGCAAAAACATACAGCTTCACTTAAAAAGGAACTTTAGAACATCTTAATTTTACCAACTGAAAATTAGACTGATGGTTGATGTTGGAATGAACTGTTCGAAGTAATGATGAAGTTTTATTTCTTGTTATTTTAAAATGTTTACCTTCCATCTGGAAGCCTGCAGTGCATGCCAAGTTAGATGTGTCAGTATGTGAACTATTAATTCCTTATCATTGTGATCTCACATGGTATTGTAATTTACAAAGTGCTTTCCAAAACATCATTTCATTTTCATTTTCTCCTTATATCTTCTTGTGAGATAAAGAGAGGAAATGCTTTCATTCCCAATTTGTACACTTGGAAAACGAAGATAGAAGAAACAACTATCTCCAGTGTCTTAGAATCAGTCTGTGACAAAGCTGGGTTTCAAATCTGAGTTTTGATTTTTCAAAAATATTTAATAAATTCTTAAATAAATAATTAGAACTGAAGTGTTGTTAGCAAAAGCAACAGCAAGGCTTCTCTAAGAAGCACAGTTTTGATGGGAAAAGTGTGCATGCGTGGATATGTAATATCAACTAGCAAAGCTGAAGAAAAAGGAAAAAGTAGAAAGAAAAATAAACATTTCAGGAGGATAAATAATCAAATCCTATAAATGCTATAAACATCTTTGTCCTGCATAAGTATACATTGAATTAGAGAGTTGAAACTTTTTTTTAAGATTAGGAGAGAATAATCAGCCTTATTCAGGTCTTTGATGCCGATTATATCTTTTTCTTTGTGATTAGTTCCAAGGAAATTATCCCTTCCCATAGGACATCTGAAAAGACAGCTAAGCAGTCTTTGCTTGAGGTTCAGAGTGGTTGGTGAAGAGGAAATACCCAATAAACATTTCTGGAAAAAAATAAATTGTCTTAGAGAAGGCATTTAATGCTCTTCATTTTTTAAAGTCTTATTTATTCTTATCTCGGAAATGGGTAGCATTAATATAAAAAAGATTCATTGTTTTCAAATAGGATCTATATTTTAGCTGTGGTGTGTGCAATTAGCAGAACAATACTGTCCGTTCTCTCTTAACTTATAAAAGACAGCTGAGCCAGTAACAGTGGTATCATCTTAGTGCACACAGAAGAAAGATTCAGTAATGAAGGTCTCATATACACAATATTTCTTAACTTATCATGAAATCACAAGGTCCTTTCCCCAAGTTTTCAGAACGATTCAGAGCATCAGACTGCTCAATTTTATGCAGCTATTCATCATTATTGTCTCATTGGCCATCATCAAACTTACTACGCTACTTAATAACAACCTGGGGGTTAGGTCCCATCTAGTGAAATAGTTAAGTCTACATTTATTGAATTAGCACCTTTGTATTGTAAAAGATTTCCAAATGAGTTTACTTTATTTTTTTAAGATTTTATTTATTTATTCATGAGAGACACAGAGAGAGAGACAGTGACACAGGCAGAGGGAGAAGCAGGCTCCTCGCAGGGAACCTGATGTGGGACTCAATCCTTGGACCCCGGGGTCATGCCCTGAGCCAAAGGCAGACACTCAACTGCTGAGCGGCCAAGGCCTCCCTCCAAATGATTTTAAAAACATTTTTTGTTTAAATCTTGTGAACCTTCTTGAAAAAATCAGAACATTACTATTGTATATTTAATTTTTAATTTATTTTTTCCATCAAGTATATTATTTAGTAGATTCAACATTTGTAGATTTTAAACTTACGCTCTTAACTCATCCTAAGTAATTTTAAAGTTCATTGTACGTAATATTCTGCATTTTGGTTGTGATGCAGTTCAGATTTACAATCTCTTCATCGCTGATAGGAAGAAAAATGCTCTCTAGCTATTGAGAAATCCGAGTGACTGTTTCATATAACAATCTCAGTGTGACTTCTTGGTTAGTATTCAGTTTGCCTATGCAGTAACTCCAGTGAAGTGCTAAGGATGTTATTTCTTAAGAAAATAAAACAACAAAACAAAATTCTAATCATTAAAAATTAATCAAGAGAAAAACTTCAGCCAGAGATAAAAAGTTACACTAAATAGACATTGCTACATGACACATTATTCCAAAATTTCATGACTTAAAATCACAACCATTCATTATTTCTTGCAAGATTTTGGGTCAGCTTGGAGGTCCTGCTGACCTAGATTGAACTACACTGGCCTTGATTAATTTTCTCACTCCTAATGCAATAACTTGTGTGTAAGCTATGAACCGCCTTGTCTTCAATAGCCTCGGTTGGGATAATTTAGCTCTGCTCCATGTGGTCTCTCACTTTCTAGCAGGCTAATCTCAGTTTATCCTCTTGTTGATGCCAAGGATCCAAAAGAGAGCAGGACACAGCAGGAAATAAGGCAAGCAGAGATGCACTTTCCTTCCTTCCAGTCTCTGCTTGCATCACATTTGCCAACATTCCTTTAGCCAGAGTAACTAATGCAACAAAACTCAAGATCAAAGAGGAGAGGACTAGAAAGTTATAAAGCAAATGGCATTGTTTCAAAATAGCAGTTAATTGAGACCATCTATGAAATTAGTCTACCACAAAGGGGATTCTTAGGTTAACAAACACTGTTGAAAAGACCTACCTTCTAAGATGTGGAATGATTTTCCATTGAAGGGCAAAGACAAGGTTGCCAACTAGTAAATTTCATTGAAGGGCAAGTACTTAGTGAATGAAATGGGGGTCAGTTGGTTTTTACCATGAAATAATGTGTTGACAGCAGCTTCTTGATATATAAAGAATTATCTTGACTTACAGGAAAAATGGGAAACATCCAAGAAGTCATGTAAAAATACCTGTTTTGAATGACTGACAAGTCTTTACTTCCAAAATAAACTCATTCTTCAATTCTTTTTCAACAAACCTTTATTGAGGGGCTGAAAATAAAATTATTTTCAATTCTGAGCATTGCAATTGAATAGGAAATTACAACAGAGAGAAAGAAGTGTCAATAGGGCTAAGTACATGGTTTCTGTGGAGTGCTATGTTCAGGCAGTAATAATCAGAAATTAAACTTTGCAACATGGATGTTTAATTTAAGAGTCTTTATCAAAATATTTTTAAAAATGATACAGACAAATGCATAAGCCACAAATCTACATCTTGAGTAGTTTTCATAAATCGCAAATAACGATGTCACCAGCTCTGGGATACTTTTGAATTTATTCTCCGTATGTTACCTGTTTTTTCCCCCTTATTGGTGAACGATTAGGACAGAAAGTGTATGTAGTGCAAAACATGTGGCTTGCAGTAGACCAGACAGCTAACCATTTGCTTTCTTAGTTTGGCGTTTTTCTTGAGAGATACTGAAAATTGATGTACTAGTTATTGATGCATTGTCTCTCCTCTCTAATAACCCTTAAATGACAGTTCTGCAATAATATATGTGTAAACAGTTCCGCTATGGCAGATGGCATGGTTTGTTAGTAGGGAGTACTAGAACACTCGAGTAGGAAGGTTTCTCTTCCAAGTTCTGGTGTGTATTTCTTGGCAGACTCCTGCACTGTGTGCAACTTTCTTAGTGCCGAGGCTTCACGTAACCCCTGGCTTAGTCCCTTGGCTCTAAAAGTCGTGATTTATAACAGCTTATGGTAGTCCCTGTGGGCAGATTTCTCCAGCAACACCATAGTGGCTGTTCAGTGGGATGTTCCAACAGGGTGCCACCTATGAACATTTTCTCCTGTAGAAGCTTTGTAGCCTTAGTGAATTTTTCTACCCTCTAATGAGCCATAGACATTGTCCTCTACAAAGAGTTATGGGCATCAACAATGCAGGAGAGGAGGAGTCTCTTCCCCAGGCTTAACTATCTCACCTCTTGGGGTAATGATTGCTCCTATATCTGTTATTCCTACATTGTTTAGAGTACCCTTTATTCTTAGTAGACAATTACCCATTGCTCTAATTCACTGTTAACAGTAATTTCTAATTGAAATTTCCATGCTCATATTCCTGTGTGGTTTCTGCCTGTTGATTAGGTTTTGGATCAAGTGCTTGCTTTCTTCTGGTTCCCTGAGCTCTTCTGATTCAAGACTGATGATTCATGGAAATAATGCTAAGTGGATTTTTTGCATAATATTATTTGCTGATTTAATCCAAGAAATTTAAAATATTTATCAATTAATATTAAACATAATTTAACTGAATATTATAATCAACCCAAGCAGATATGGAGAAGATAATTATCAAAATTACATTGAAAATAAGAAGTGGGTGCTATTAAAAAGAAATGATTAGAAATGAATATTATTTAGGTACAAATACCAAGAGATGATTAGTTTTATAATTTAAATAGCCTCAGAATTGATCACTTTATTTTAAGATTGTATGTATTTTTGATTTATAGATGGCCATATAATTGATTGCTTGATTGATATTTACAATGTTATAGATGACTGAATGGTCCAACTTTCCTTGGTCAGGCAAAGAGAACTTCTCTCATTTTATGTTGGAAAATTGATATGATTCCCTCACTCCTCTGATTTTCTTAACCTCTTTATTAGATCATTCACCCCTCTACATTATGCATAATGCTTTTCCAAACATGTTGATACCTTTACTCTGGTTATACCTGGTCTCAAAAATCCGAGAGACTTTTCTTAAAGATGATTATATATGTTTTTTTTTTCCTGACAGCCTTTAACATTTCTCCTTATCTTTGGTCTTCAGCAGTATGAATATATTTGTTATTTGGTTGTTTTTTTTTTTTTTTAATTTGTTATTTCTAGAAAATTCCTGACTATTCATTTGCAAGCATTTTTCTCTCCATTGTCCCTCTTTTTTTTTCCTTCTAGGATTCCAATTACACATATTTTAGACTGATATTGGCCTACAGCTCTTGGATGCTCAGTTCTCTCTCTCTCTCTCTCTGTTTCACTATTTTCCTATGTGTGTTTCCATTTGAGTAATGTCTACTGACCTATATTCAAGTTCACTGAGTCTTTCTTTCGATGTGTCAGGCATACTGATGAGCCTGCCAAAAGCACTCTTCATCTCTGTTACTATGTGTGTTTTTAAATTTATTCCCAGCATGTCCTTTGACACATTCTTATTGCTTCTATTTCTCTGCTGAAATTACCCATCTATTCATGTCTTCAGATTTTTCCAGTAGAGCCTGTGACATGTTCATCATAGTTATTTTATCCCCTATCTGATTTTCCTAACAATAGATTTATATTTGAGGTTAGTTCTATTGATTGTTTTGTCTCTCAACAGCAGATTATTTTTCTTCTCAATTTTGTGTGTCTCATAATTTGTAGCTGAAATCCACATATTCTATGTGGGGTGGTAGAAACCAAGGTAAATAGTATTTATGCCTGGAAATAGGTATGACTCTTTTTGTGCTAGGCCTTTATTGAGGAGTTGAGCCATGTTTCCATTTTGTTGGTTGCTATGATTACCCTCAATGCACCATCACCTTCAAGTTCCTCTGGTGGCCACTTTTGGTTAGGGTGGGAGCTAGATTGGTTATCTGAGAAAATTCTTGATTGCTTTTAGTCCATCCTCAGCTTTAGATTTTCCCTGTAAGCTTGTGCTTCAGAGAAGCTGTCTCTGCATTCTCCATGTCCCTCCATTAGTGGTATTCTGTTCTTGTTTGTTTCCTGGTTCTTGGAACTGAGGTGCTGAGGAGCAAGAAAGGATTCTGTATTTTTATTATTATTATTATTATTATTATTCAGCCTTAGCCTTAGGCTGTTCATGTGCCTCTGAGTTTTTTGAGCAGAAGTTTCTCAGTGATCCTGCCTGCCACCAGTGGCAAGGGATCTTTAATTTTCTAAAAGTAGAAGGATTTCTTGCCTTTCTCCTTTTCCCAAACTCAGGATGTTTTCACCCACTGAAAGTAACAGGATTTGCTGCCTTTCTTCAGAAGGTTAAAACTTCATTCCACTGGGAAAAGACTCCAGGCAAGAATCGTTGATTTTTTTTCCTCAGCAGTAGAACTACAATATGTTACACAACATCAGAACTTCACTTTGAGGGATGCTTTCCCTGATCTCCACTGCTCCCAGTCTTTTTCATGAGCAAACAGCGAGGTCCATGGAGAAGAAGGCACAGGTGTGTGTGCTCCCAGGGGTCTATACTTACAACTGTGTATGTTCAGGTTTTAGCAATCCATTAAAAAAATCACTTCATTTTTTCTTAAAACACCTATTTGTATGGCAGCCTTGATTTCTTCTAGTGTTGTGGTATAGGTGGGTGATTGCCTGTGCATTGTTTCTTTTTTGAGGGTCACTCAAATGTAATCAAATTTTACCCTAGTCAGTTGCCTTCGAAGTCAGTACTCTGATGGGTTCAAGAACACAGTGTGATTTTGTAGATTGCCTAACTTCTTATTGTTTGTATAGATGTGACACCCTTTCCATTTTTCTATTCTAAGATGGAGCCAGAACTCTCTAATCTACTGTATTAATTCACTAATTTTAACAGGGGGACCAGGATTCCAGGTACCTTTGGGTATTATGTTATTAATATTTTTGACGAAACCAAAAGAAAGATTAGTTCTCTTTCAGAACATGCCAGAATATAGTATAGCATCTAAATGTCTATTTTTTCCCCATTAAAATTTTAATAAGTAAAATTCTAGTCTATTTAGAATAAATAAGAAAGACACTTGGAACATTTTATGTGTACTAGGGGAAGCAATATATATTCAAGTACATGATTTAAGGTCTAGTAGAATTTTTTGTTGAATTGGTTATTTTATATTTCAATATTACACATACCCAAGGGTGTATACAATTTAAGGTAAAATAATGGACTTGTAATTTATAGGCTCAATAACTACTTAAAAAGGATAACATTAACAACAAATTTGAAGGCCCTTATAGGCTCATCCCTATTACAGTCTTCTTCTTTTTCTTGTTAATACAATTCTTTCCATGAGTTATATGCTAAGTAGTTCTTTGCTGGTTTTGTAAATTTTTTTTTACCATAAATGTATATAATATATACATATCTAAAATATAATTGGTTTTGCATGTTTGAATTTTATATACATTAAGTCATATTGTATTTTATATACATTAAGTATCTAATAGGCTAGTGAAAATCTTCTGTAGTTCCACATACATCATAAAAAATAACATCATAAAATAATATCATAAAATAATAGTACTTAGTCAATTTCAATATGTAGATGTTTGCCTAAATTACTTTTATTGCTATTTTATGAAAATATATTTCGTACACATATAAAGCTAGGAAAATAGCTTGCACAAGATTACAAAGTAAAAGCACACTAGCATAATCAACATTACAAATTACTGTAATGTGAGTATATGTTAAAGCAATGGATATTACATAGAAAATATCATTTGAAGTATGGTAACATTGGTACTATGCAATTTAGAACTATGGAGAACATAATTGAAAAAGGAAAGTTAAGTTTTAAATTTCAAATTTATCATTTTTTAATGGATGTGATTTTCTTTCAGATCGGAGCAAATGTTCATGGTTAAATACAGGCCTGAATTTTAGTTGTTATGCTCTGCCATAATCATATCTGATGTGTGCTTCCCTGAATATTCAGGATGATCGATGCTTGTCATTTATGGGTTGTTAAATGCTTTAAATTTTACTTTTACAAAAAAAAAAATTAAAAAAAAAATTTTACTTTTACACAATTGATTATAGACAATTGTAGCCATAAAAGTTTTTGAAATTTTAGGAATGTCCTTCAAATTTTCTTTTTACCACAGTTCTGTTTTTTTACTGCTTTGAAAAGAATATAAACAATCAACTCAACAAAATAAACGTTTTCAAGTTTCTTCCTATTGACTTTCTAGACATCAGTGCCTTGAGGCAACTTTTTAATTGTGTAGAATCTCATAAAGATTTAATCACTGAAGAAATATTCATGGGGTGTCTATTGGCAGCAAGATTATAAAGGTGCAATGGAGGTCCAGAATAAGTGCAAGATTTTTTTCCCTGAATTCAAAGATTGTTATTTTAAGGCCATAATTCTCAACCATGGCTGAGTATCAAAATTGCACATTTGATTTAATCTATTGAAGGTGAGAAAAATGCTGAGAAAAAGAAAGATTCAAAGATTAGAAGGGTTGAGTCAGGATGGAGGTAGAGTAGGATTGATATATCTGTATACATATATATGGTGCATATACTTATATATATTCTCAGAATACATATTAAAAAAAACCTCAAAGGTAATTTTGAGGTTTGGCTAAAATAATGGAGAATCTGGAAAGAGGAAGATGTGTTAAGAATTGCATAGTAATGAGAGTAGTTCAATCCTGCAGTCTGATGGTTTGGATGGTCATCTTAGACCTCTCACTTTGGTGGTGTCTTAGTCCATTGGGGTGCCATACAAAATGGAGAGCATAAATAACAGAAATTTATTTCTGGAACTTATAAATCAAAGATCAAGGCACTACCATATTAATTCTGGTGAGAGGCCTCTTCCTGGTTCATAGCCAGTGGCTTCTCCCTGTATCTTGACATGGTGGAAAGCATGAGGGATCTATGTTGGGTCTATTTTAAAAGACCACTAATCCCATTCATGCAGGTTCCACTCTCATGATGTAATCACCTCTCAAAGGCCTAATCTCATTGTACCATATTGGGCATTAGGATTTCAATACCTGAATTGGGAAGGGAACGCAAACATTCAGACCATAGGAGTCAGTGACCCCAGCCTGAACATCAGCATATTTCAGGTTTCTTATATATAAAATGGGACAAACAGTAGTGCATTTGAAAAAGATTGTCTAAAGGATGAAATTTGATAATTTATATGAATTATTTAGCATAGTACTTGACATGTTGAGGTGCTCAATAAATATTTATTTGGTTTAATTTTAGTGTAGTGAAAAGATCCATGCCTTACTCAAAGTGAAGAGAGAATATTAAAGTCTTGTTTATACAGAAAAGCTGTCTGAAGATTATAAAGTTATATATTGGAAGAAATTGAGACTGGAAGATTTTGCTTCCATTTAAAAGAAAGAGGAAAAACACATAAACACACATAGACTAGAAAGGGTCACACATATGCTAATTTAGAAAATATTCCAAGTTAAAGCAAGTTCATGTTGCAGAATAACACAGAATAACACAATAGTGATAAGAGCCTTTAAATAAACATTTTCAAGGTTATATTCTCAGATAATTTTCATATCATTAGGTGAAGGAATCCTGATTATAGTAGACAGGGAAGAGTCATACTTTCCTAGGTAGCTATGTAGAACAACACATGGAAAAGTTGCTTATTTCAGATTTCATGGAGATTTAAAAGAGGAGTTTTTGAAAATATACTTTACAAGACCTATTTATAGGTTGGTATGCATGAATAGAAAAATAATTACAAACAGCATATATGCTTTGGGTTTTTACAATTACGTCCAATTATTCTTGTCCAGTAAAGGAATTCATTTCTGTTCTATTTTGGTCTCCAAGATTTGTTCTGCTTTCCATGAATCTTTCCTGTGTGTGCTAGCCCCCATGCCTTTGTCTACCTTATGCACACTGGGTTCTTAGGTTATTGGTCATTATGTTTGGATCATAATCTTCTGCAAAATATTTTGTAACTCTAATAATTATTGATTTTTTTCCTTTATTGATTTTTACAGAAGTTTGGCTGTTCCACATTTTATCTTGTTGCATGTCAACTGTCTGCTGTAGTGCTAACCAGAATCACAGCTTCAGTCTTTATATGTGGCATTTCCATTTTCTAGCCCGAGTGCTCTAAGCATGAGCAGTGTTTTAAGTGGTGGCCTGGAGTGATGCAGGGAGTTTTACCACACATGTGTATCACACAGCGACTCTCCTATTGGGGCTCAAGGTCTAAATCCTCTCCTGTTGTGCAGATCATGAGACTTTCCCTCTAGTGTTATGAAAGCTCACCCTGGCAGCTGTAGAAATGTGGTACGATTAATCTTATATGATGTTGAAGAATTTTATTTGACAGTTATTAAAGAAATATCATTCTTCAGCTAAATGATTTGATGGCCAGAGCATACAGTATGTTTCTTTCCTGCCATTCCTTCTCTTTATCCTCCCCCTTTCTTCTCTGTCCTGCCCCCCCTCCTCCTTATTTTCATTCTTACTCTTCTCTCCTCCTCTCACTCCCTCTTTCTGTCTCATTTCTTCTGTCTCCTGCTCCCTTGACTGAGAGTGCACTTTCCTTATTTTCAGGCCCAGGTTCAATAGCTTCAGAGTAATTTTCTTGATTGCAATCAATCTGTATGAGTATCAGAAGGAAGCTATTTTTAAAAGAAATGCACATGGTATGAATATAGGTAAAGTCTGAAATATACTAGTTATGTTTTTTGAGCACTGCTACATGAATATTGGTAAGTCACTAGGTACTATATTTTAAAGATTCAAAGATAAAAAAAATGGCGATGGGGTTTTCTGACCAAATGCGGTTGACACAATTAGTTATAGTTTAGAAAAAAAAAAAGTAAAGATGAATGCTCACTTCTTTAAAAAATAAAACGTAAATGTTAAATGATTAATATATAATTTTGTAAGTGTAAGGAAATGAGAAAGAAATGTTGGGAAATATTTATATGAAATCAGAATGATAAAGCCTTTTGATCATAAAGTTGATGAGAGGAATGAAAAAATCTTCAGACCAAATCGTCTACACAAAATTAAAAGATAAAGAATTCATTAAAAATTGGGGGAATGAGCATGAAAAATAGTAAACTCCAAAGTTAAAAGTTAGACAATAAATAGTTAATTTTTTTAAGATCATTTATTTATTTTAGAGAGAAAGAGCACACAAGCAGGAGGAGGGGTAGAGGGAGAGGGACAGGGAGAGAGAGAATCTTAAGCAGACTCCCCACTCAACACAGAGCCCCATGCTGGACATGATCTCAAGACCCTGAGATTATGACCTCAGCTGACATCAAGAGTCGACCTTCTAACTGACTGAACCACTCAGGCTCCCCACCAAACAATTCTTCAATGGTTACCGCGTACATATAAAACCTTTTAATAGTATTTGTAGTAAAAGATGTTGAAAATTTGCCAATTACATCTTGAAAAGAGTGGGTGCAACAGCATCCGTATAGTCATCCTCATTTACTGCTGCTGAGAAAGGAAAGAGACACGGATGTTCACTTATTTTAAGTGCTGCTGTCTTTTCTTGACGTAAGCCTCCGGCCTATCAGCTTTCCTTCTTCCTTTTCCTCATGTGCTCTCACTATATTTCTAGCTTCTTTTCTCCAGACTAACCAGTGTGATTGACTTTCTTTGTTTCAGGCATTTTATTTTGACTTCTTTCTTCTCTTTTCCTGTCCTTATTCTTACTGAATCCGTGATTGACAAGAAAGGTAGCATAAGTAGAGGGGTTTAAAGCACAGCCTCGAGTAAGCCTACCTGGTTTCAAATCCTCCTTCTACTAATTAGGGGCCAAGAAAAACTAAGAAGATTACTCACCATCTTAGTATCCCCTGCTTTAACGTGAGAGGAATTTATTAGATTCTCTTTAGTAGATTTATAGCTTTGTTATACAGATCAAATCCATCAATATTTATGAATTACTTAGAGCAGTATCTGACATATAATAACTACTATTTAAATAAGGATTAAAATGCTTTGTTTTTTTTAATATTTTGCATATATAACCTCTGGTTCATTTTATTTCTCTAATGCTTACAATGTTTTGTAATGCAGAGTGTCTATTCTTTATTTAAGCGTATTTTGGTCATTCTTTCTTGATTTCTAAATTTTTATACTAAATAAAGATTCGGTTGGCCAAAGTGATATGTGGTTTTATTTTAATATGTATATATATTTGATATCTAAATATTCCATATATAACTTATTTTCAGTAACAGCTTTATTGAAGTACAGTCTTCATAAAATTAACCACTTTAAAAAATGTCTAGTTGAGAGGTTCTTAGTTTATTCTGAAAATTGTGCAGCCACAATGGCTATCAGAGTTTAGAATATTTTCATCACTTCAAAAGGACTCCAAACCTGTTAGCACTCATTTCCTATCATCTCATCCCCTCAGCTCCTAGTAACCATTAATCTATTTTTTATTTCTATGGAATTGCCATTGATATTTCCTATAAATAAACTCATGCAACTAGTGCCTTTTTGAGCTTGGTTTATTTGATTTAACATAATGTTTGCAAGATTCATTCATTCTACAGTATATATTAGTACCTTATTCTTTTGTATTGACAAATAATATTTAATTATATATGACTTTGTTTTATCCATTCATTAATTGATAGGTATATGAGTTGTTTTCACTTTTTTGGTTTATATGAGTAAAGCTACTATGAACATTCATGTACAGTTTATGTATAGATTTTTTTTTTGGGGGGTGGTATATGCCTAGGAATCAAATTGTTAGACATACAAGACTCTGTTTAACTTTTGAGGAACTGCCAAAACTGTTATTCCAAATAGGTACTCCATTCAATATTCTCATCAGCAATGTTTGAAGGTTCCAATTTTCCCACATCTTCTTCAATAATTGTTACTGTCTTTTTTTATTTTTTAGCCATTCTAGTAGGTGTGAAGTGGTATTTCATAGTGGCTTTTATTTGCCTTTCCCTAATGACTAATGATGCTGATTATCCCTGTTTGTGCCTATTACCCATTAAAAATTCTTTTTTTTTAATAAATATCTATTCAAATTATTTGCTCGTTTTCATTGGATATATTCTAGATACAAGCCCACATAAGATAAATGATTTGCAATATTTTCTCCCATTCTGTTGGAGATCTTTTAATTGTTTTGATTGTATTCTTTGGGAAGTACAAGTTTTTAATTCTGATGAAGTGTAATTTATCTATTTTTCTTTAGTTTACTATATTTAGTCACTGAAATCTTTGCTCAGCTTAGTGATGAGCTAATGATTGAACAGGTATTTAATTAAATGTGTTGAATCAATAAGTCTTCCAGACTTGCCAAAGTGCTCTATTTCTGTTTTGTGTTATGTCCTCAATGCTCCCACAGGCAGTAGCAAATTTGCCTTAGCCTTCAGTTTCTGAATGTGTGGGGCCTCAAAGCCAATTAGAGATTAGGGATTCTCATCCTAAAACTAAAATGTAAAAAAAAAAAAAAAAAAAAAAGTACACCTCTTTTGGGTATGCGCACAATCTTGCACATTTTTATGACCTCCAGATTCCCAGAAATATGCAGATTTTTTTCATATCCCCTTATTGACATCCCATTCTCACTTTTCCTTTTATGTTTTTGTTTGTTGGTTGGTTTGGTTTGGTTTGGTGTACCTACTGTTATCTCCCTTCAGTAGCGCCATCATAAGAAGCTGTAACATTAAGCAATTGGCTGTTGTTTCTTTTCAATAAAGGCCTTCGGGATTGATAGCTGTTTACACAAACTGAGCTCAAAGTCTTGCTCAAATGTAAGGACATCACAAAAATGGAAGTTTTCAGGGGGCTGCTAGATGGGTCAAATGCTGACATTTCTTCGAGGATGGGACCTTGGAGTTGCTCGAAGCCTACTCTTCTCCCTCCAGTGTGTGCTGGGATGATGGTTTTCACAGCTGGCCGCATTACAAAGCTGGTGGTTCAAGGCGTCCATGCAGCTGTGAAAAGAGGGATGCCACAAATCTCTTTGTTCTTACAGAGATTCAACTATTTTTTGGAGTAAATGCTCTGTAGATTGGTGCAAGTCCTTTTTATCTATTTCCAGATTTCTGAAAAGTTGATTCTGACAATTGCTGCAGTGTATTCATTGCCTTTATGGAAGAGAAGATTTTCTAGTCTTTACTCGGCTCTTCCAGAGGTCCTTCTTAGATTTGATTTTGACAAACAGTGTGAGATTTGTTTTCTTTCTTTTTTCCAAAATAGTCATACATTTGTCTTCATATATTTGAAATAGTATCGTTGTTTTGTTCTAATATATTGATTGTTTCTGGGCTTTAAAAAATTGTATTCTATCAATATAGATATAAATTTTACCTCTGACTTCATACTGCTTTCATCATTTTTCTCTGGGTGAATATATAATTAAATGATATAAAATTATTGGACAATTATCAGTTTCAAGGGTATAACTAAGAGCTATTTGTTTTAGCTAAAAATAAGAAAAAAGTCATTTTACAGCTTTATTAACTAAAAAGGTACAGCCATCCCTTCTTATATTTGGAGTTATGTTCCAAGAGCTGCAGGTGATGTCGGAAACTGTATATGGTATAAAACCTTATATGTATTCTGTGTTTTTCCCTATATATACATTCCTATGATAAAGTTTCATTTATAAATTAGGCATAGTAAAAGGTTAACAATAAAAATAGAAAAATTATAACAATATACTATGATAAAGGCTCTGTGAATGTGGTTTTTCTCAAAATACCTTATTTACTATAATCATGATACTTCTTGTAATGATGTGAGATTATAATGCCTATATGATGAGATGAAGCAAAGTGAATAAGGTAGACATTATGACTCAGGGTAAGACTACTACTGAGCTAGTGATGACACATCAGGAGAACGTTTATTAATTTCCAGACTGCGGTTGACTCTAGTTAACTGAAACTGGGAAAAACAAAACTGTGGATGAGGGGAGACTGCTGTAAACTAAATTAGAAAAAAATACATGGAAATTGAATTAGTTTATATAAACTCATATAATTCAAATAAATACTAAAAAAGCTGTATATATGAGTGAAATTACACTTTTTAATCAAAACATGTCTTGAGAAAATGGTAATTATAGTCCATCCAACTCTATAAGACTAACAATTATCATTTTGATAATTTAAAAACACTATTTTAGTCTATTTACTTTGCTTCTGAATATGTTTTTTAAAAAGTGGATTATTAAAATACATTTTAAATACAAAGATCTCATTTTGTTTTATTTTATTTGAATTTATTTCTATAGGACTTTGGAGATGATGGGTCCTTGTATATTACTAAGGTTACCACAACTCACATGGGCAATTACACCTGCTATGCAGATGGCTATGAACAAGTCTTTCAGACTCACATCTTCCAAGTAAATGGTAAGAAATATGATGTTATCATTGCTTTATGCTTCACTATATATTCAAAGAATATCACAGTTGATTAGGAAGGAAAGGTTTCAACTTCTTTAGTTTGGCAAGGCCTCAGATTTTCTCTTTTCTTTTTTATTTTTTCTTTTTTTTTTTGAGACTTATTGTTAATGTAAAACCTTTTTCAATGTAAAAAAACAGGTGGTTGAGTGAATAAATGCTATAAATTTATACCGCTTTTCTCATCATGAAGTATAGCAGCGTAATTCATTCTAATTGGAAAATTCAAGCATCAGAAATGTAAATTACTTTTTGAAATTTAAATATCAACAATTAGACAACCATATAAATTTTAGAAGCTGAAAAAACTAAGCATCTTGAAATTTTAATCAGATTATCTGATCTTATTAATGGTTTAAAAAACTGCTATTTATGTGTAGCAAATGTTATACTCTTAATCATTAATTCATGCCTGTGAATATTGGCCCTGTAGGCTGATACTCTTTTTTTTTTTTTAAGATTTTTATTTATTTGAGAAAGAGAGAGAGCATGTGGTAGGGGGGAAGGGCAGAAATAGAGGGAGAATTAGATGCTCCACAGTGCAGGAAACTAGACTCTGGCTGGATCCCAGGACCTGGAGATCATGACCTGAGCCGAAAATAGGTGCTTAACCAACTGAGCCTGCCAGGTGTCCCTGATATTATTTTTATAATCAGAGGGTTTTTATTTTCTGATTTAATTCAAATTTAGCTATTTAGTCCAATGGATGATGTAGGATTGTATGTATGATGCATCAATTCCCACTGATTCACTTCCATAGTAACTAGTGTGGTTTGTATGAATTAAGAGGAGAGTGACAGATAGGAACTTGGTGAGGTAGCCAAGGGTCAGATCACAGGGAGCCCCGAAGGCCTAATTAAATATTTGGATTCCCATTCTAAGTGTAATAGGAAGCCATCACAGTATTTAGTGTATGAAGTGGCATATTCTGATTTGTTTTAAAATGACTAGAAGCACGGAGACCTGTTTAAGAAAAAAAAAGTATTTTAGTAGTCTAGGGAAGAGATAATTGTGGCTTAAAATAGAGTGTTAATGATGAAGAGGTAAAGAGTGGTTAAATTTGGAATATTTATTGAAAGCACATCTGATGATATCACTGAGGACTAGAATGTGAATATGAGAGGTAGTTTTTAAATAATAAACCCAAGAAATTTCAAGCATTTAGATATATCCTTGTGTTCTATTGTAACTGACTATAGAAGAAGCACATTTGGAGACTGATATATATATATATATTTTTTTATTTTATTTTATTTTATTTTATTTTATTTTATTTTATTTTATTTTATTTTATTGATTTTATTTATTTATTCATGAGAATACACAGAGAGGAGAGAGAGAGAGGCAGAGACACAGGCAGAGGGAGAAGCAGGCTCCACGCAGGGAGCCAGACATGGGACTCGATCCCGGTTCTCCAGGATCACCCCCTGGGCTGAAGGGGGCGCTAAACCTCTGAGCCAGCCGGGCTGCCTATATATATACACACACATAATATTTTTTTTTCAACAAGTTAACTTCAATACAATTTCTAGGTGGAAATCAAGTATGTAAGTCTGGAGATCAGAGGAGAGTGAGCCTAAAGTTGTGTATTTAGATAACATCAATGTGTGTAAGCTGTATTTAAAGCCATAAATTTGAGCTTGATGAGGTCCCCTTTGGAATGCGTAAAAATAAAAATTCACACTGAGGATTGAGCCTTGCATCTGAGGTTAACAAGTGGAGGAAAGAAGACTTATAATGAGCACCTTGTGATGGAAAGTGTGTCCTGAGAAATCAATTTAAAAATGTTGGGGAAAAGATTGAGAAAAATGGAGAGTTTATGGTTTGACTATATGGACACTCAACAGAAGCAGATCTAGGCCTTGGTTTCTAATGCAAACCCAGTTGTAACTAGACATGGATCAAAGCTTGGAAACAAACTTTCAGGGAACCAGTGAAGAAAGCAGAGAAGGTACAGAGGACATGGTGCATGCTAGTCCCAGTGGTCTCCGATGTTTGGAGTTGGACTTTGGAGACAGCAGTTGTACCTGAGGATATGCAATCTTGAGAGGACAGAACTAGTCTGTGAGGGGGGTGTTCTCTCTCTAGATGCTGCATCCTGGGGAAATGATTGTTGTTGCGAATCTGGCTCTTTGTTGTGATTGTTTGCAGACTAATGGTCTATTTGACAAAACTAATGCTCTGAGCTGTTTGTTTTGTTTTGTTCTGTGAGAGATTCTGCAGTTCTGTTTTGGTCGTCAATTAGTTCTGTCTTTTATACTCACTCCCAGTTCTAGTTCTTTCAGTCTAAGGACCAACTAGCTGGTCCAGTTCTTAGTAGTTTGTGGAGCAATGCATGGTTCATGTTCTAGCAGCATCAGGATGACTTGAAAAAATTGCCAAAATGTAGATCACTGGACTCCACCAGCACTCTCTGCAAATTGATTTTAAATTTGCATTTTGGCAAGCTTCCGAGGTGATTGTGATGCAGGGTGACACATGAGAACCATTCCAAATGACTGTTCTTTAAGAGTTTCTGCTCATCATTCATATCTGAAGCAGACTTCTTAGATAACTCACTCTTTTGCCATGCGCCAGCTAGGAAGCCCAGGAACAAGGCTCTGAGCCAAACTGCAGGCTTTCATGTTGCAAGAGGTGCCCTGAGCAGCATGGGAGAAATGCAACTTCCCTACTTTATCCCCTCCTTGTGAATGAACTGCTTCCTCTCTGATCTCAAGTTTTTTCTGAAGATGGAACGTGGGAATAAAGGAACAATGAGGTCTCAGCAACAGAGCCATGACCATGGGTCTCAACACTATGAATTAATTTAGAGGACTTCCATGTTAGCATTGACTGCCACTGAGATCTAACACTTTCTGTCTTCTAGAAACAAAGATCCTTGAACCTGGGAGTAAAACCCTTCTCTATTACTTCCTACTATGTTTAATCTGCTTCAAACTCCTTTTTTTTTATGTTTTTATGAAGGAATGGGTTTAGAAAGAGGCTAAAATGATAATATTATTCCTGAACATTGGTTCAGGGTGAACAGAGAGAGAACTGTGTTAGCCAGAGAGTGATGGGGAGTTGAAGGGAGGGGATTTTATAAAATTTGCACCTAGGATACTCTTTAATGCTGATGTGAATAATCTGGTCAAGAGGAAATGCAGATTGTTTAAGAGAAAAAAGGGAAAATTGCAGTAGTCAAGTTTTTTAAAAAGTTGATGTAATTAAAACACATGGAAAGATTGGTCTTTGGAAGATGAATAGTTAATCTGTTGAAACAGGGAGGAAGACAGGCTGTTTGGGAACAGATGCTCAGGGTAGGAGCGTGAGGAAATAATCCTCTTTGCATTGCTCGGATTTTTTTCAGTGCAGTCAGGAATACCAACTATTGAAAGTGAGGAATTTGTAGGAGCTTGTCTGAGCAGAGGAAGAGATATAAAATAATTATCTTGCAGAACAGGAGGGTGATAGAAATAGCAGTCAGTAGTTGGTATATTAGACAGATCTTTGGGTTTTCTTGACGTGATATATACTAGTATGTTTTCCTACAGTTGTGGTTGGCTGTGCATTTGCAATCATAGAAAGAAGAGATTTGGGTTTAACCAGCATTTTATTTGCTAGAATAAGTAGGAGAGAGACAGGCATGTGGAAAATAAACAATTTTACAAGAGAATGATTATAATGATGGACCACAGAATAGGGGGTAAGGTGAGGAAGCGGGTAAGTAAGGAAAGCAGTGAGACCGTGAGAAATAGGAAATGAAGTGAAATACTGACTGGTGTTTCCAAGTACTTCCAGAACGGGATACTAGGGAGAGTGAGATGCAGTACCTTCACCCAAAGCACTTTCTTAAGGCATCTGGCAATTTCTCTTTATCAGAAACACTTTTAATTGGGTCAGGTTTATATAGAGGAATGTATGAAGCACTAAGGTTTGATAGGCGTTCAGGGAGCCAGCTGTTCTAAGTCTAACTCGCCAGTTCTAGTCTTAGCTGAAAAGGAGAAATGAAGCGAAGAATAACATTAATTTATCAAAATCAACTGGAGTAGATAAAAACCTTGTTCCACTGTATTTTCATCAATGAGGGAAGATAATAAGTGCATTTCAAGGATCATCTTTAATATTTAAGCCTATTTGAAGAAGCCAGGAAGCTAAGTAGAAAATGTATTTTATGTATATCAGTGAGAGATTACCTTTGGGCATGATGACAGAGCTCCAACTAACAGGGGCTTAAAGAAGACACTGCTGTGTTTTTCTTACATAAAAAAGAAGCCCAGATGAGGTGCTTCAGAATGGCAACCCTGTCATGTCACCATTATCCAGTGCTTCTCCTACTGGGGTTAGAACATGGTTTCCATTCCCAGTGTCATCCCGTGCTTTGCAAATGGCAGTGGAAATTCCAATCATCATGTTCCTATTTCAGCAAGAAAAAAGGAAGGAAAAATAGCACCGGTCAACTGAGAGAGCACTTTTGAAATACCTTCAGTGGAAGCACCAACAAGGACTTCCATTGACCCTTTCTAAATACACAGCTTGAAGTATATTTCTGTGGCCTTCTTGTTTTACCTTCCGCAACAATTAAGGGTTCAATTATTTACAAGCAGGAATAAATACCACAGAGGTAGGTAGCCATCTTTGTCACAAAAAAATGTCTGGTGCATCAAAACATTTAGCAAAAACATCATATAGAATGATGACATTTTATCAAGGTATCTAGAAATGGTTGAATTAGCTGTAGAACAGCAGCCAAACAAGTGATTTGCTAAACAAGTCATTTATCTTTTTTTTTTTTTTTGGTGCTTTCCTTTGATTTTATGGTATTTTATATTTGGTGTAATAACTTTAAATGTATATTTCGTGTATAAATAATTGGAGTAAACTTGAGATAACTCAGAATATTGTGATAAGCCAATAGCAAAAGAATAGTAGGGAGTGAGCTGTGACACTGCAAAAATACCATGAAAATGCAAGAAGGTGCAAATCAGATTAGCCAAATGGCACATTTATAGATCCAATAAATCTCTAAACTGGTTGGACTCATTTTCTATTTTTCATCCACTTTTCAGAAAAGGTTAAAAAAGGCCTTTAGAAAATTAAGTTTTCATAGAGAATTTAACATATTTATCTGAACAATTAGTAATAAAAATAAAATATATCACCAATTACCATAAAAAGCTCTGAAAATACCACAAGTTATTGGAGTTTGTGAAAGCGTTTTTGAAGTGCAGAGTCTATTTAAATATCCCAGGGTGCAAGCCAAATAAGTCTATCAATAGCCCTGTTTCTTTTCAAACAATGCAAAATTAGATTATTGAAATATGAGAGTGCTTCTGTGTCCTTGTCAGGGGAAACATTATGTATAAATCAAAGGAGCTTGACTCCGCCAGTGGAATTCATTTCACGCTTTTCTTTTTCTTTTTACATAAAGCAAATCGTCTTTAGATCTTCAGCTTATGATACAGGATGTTTGAAATCTTAAAAGTCATCCCGTGTTTACACTACCCTCTGGGCAGGGAGCTTGTCCACAGTCACAGCAGCCCCACATGTACGCTGTAATGTCTCTCTCGTTCATATTGTTTAAGACCTCACACGTAATGCCAAGTGGATTTCTTTCTCCTGTCCATGTCAGAAAGGCCTGCACACAATTGCTGGTTTTATAGGATGCCTAGACACAACACCCCCATTTTCCTCCTTCAAAGTTTGAAAACACCTAAAAGAAAGACTCTGGAGCC
Organism: Canis aureus; assembly: GCF_053574225.1. Classification (NCBI taxonomy): domain Eukaryota; kingdom Metazoa; phylum Chordata; class Mammalia; order Carnivora; family Canidae; genus Canis; species Canis aureus. The sequence continues at coordinate 64,847,955 of NC_135623.1, read as the reverse complement.
AGATGTGCAGATATGGAAACATCACCCTCTTTACTTGGCAAAGCTGTTTAGAAGAAGAGGCTGGAGTCTGGGCGGCAATGGCCTGCTTCGTCTTGCTTCATAGACTTGAACTTCCTTCTCCAGTCACAGGCAGCCTTCCCTGCGAAGCTTCCTGTAGGGCCAGTGTGCAGATGGGAAAGAAAAACCCAAAACCAAAAAACCCTCCTGCAAGCAGTGAGATCCAGAAGACCTGCCTCCCCCTCTCACTCCTCTTCCCTCCAGGACCAGGGAAAGGAGGAGAGAAGGAGAAGACTCCAAGGTCACTCAGGCTCAGAGCTTCTCTGTGGTTCTCAGGCAAGGAGCAGCAGCGATGTGTTTCCCGTGCAAATTCTCAGGGTGCACCTGAGGTCACGGAACCAGAAGCTCTGGGCGTGAGGTAGAGTGATCCGCATCATAGCAAACTCTCCTCATGATCAAGTTTAAGAACCAGGGCTCTAGAGATGTGAGTCCCTCCAGACAGGAGAAGTGGAAGGGTCCTCAGAGATTCCAGCTTTCGTCTCTTAACCTTGACTTGAAACCAAGTTCATTGTGATCTTGGGGAGTGGCCGTCTCTTCGGGGGTGGGCCAGCCATGCATCAGAGCAGCCATTCCTCTCAGGAGGCTTGGCCGCAGATGGTGTTGGTGTTGGTGTTGACGTCCTGCCCCAAAGGGCCCCCAACCCCAACGGGGCCACTTCAACTCTGGTGGACGTCCGTCCCCTGACAGTCTGATGCTATAGGAACTCATCCCAAACCTCTCCGCCTAAACTTTTTATTTGCCACATGAGCTTTATCAGCTGGACTCAAGGCAGCTGAGAGGTGCCAGAGATCTAATGTCTCACAGGGGCAGCCCTTCACCAGCGAGGGACACAGGTCAGTGCCCCACTCAGGGAAGATTCTGAGGTGCATTCTAGTTTCTTTCTTCTCTTCTCTTCTCTTCTCTTCTCTTCTCTTCTCTTCTCTTCTCTTCTCTTCTCTTCTCTTCTCTCCTCTCCTCTTCTCCTCTTCCTCTCCTCTCCTCTCCTCTCCTCTCCTCTCCTCTCCTCTCCTCTCCTCTCCTCTCCTCTCTCTCCTCTCTCTCCTCTCTCTTCTCCTCTCCTCTCCTCTCCTCTCCTCTCCTCTCCTCTCCTCTCCTCTCCTCTCCTCTCCTCTCCTCTCCTCTCCTCTCCTCTTCTCTCCTCTCTCTTCTCTCTCTTCTCCTCTCCTCTCCTCTCCTCTCCTCTCCTCTCCTCTCCTCTCCTCTCCTCTCCTCTCCTCTCCTCTCCTCTCCTCTCCTCTCCTCTCCTCTCCTCTCCTCTCCTCTCCCCTTTCTCTTCTCTCTTTTTTCCTTTTCTTTCTTCTTCTTTTCCTTTCTTTCCTATTTTTCTTTCCTCCATCTTACTTTGCTGGTCTCTAACATGTGCTTCCTAGGATCACATCCCAAATCAGCAACATGAACCTAAGTTTTTTTCTCACAATTGCTTTTGGGGAGACTTGCATTTAGGAATGTTCTTACCTTAATAATAATGGCTGCCTTTTGGTAGCTCCCCCTGCAAGCTACTGGTAGGCACCATATGTTTGCTTCCAGAAGGCTTTGAAATATGATTGAACATGATATTAATCCATTAACTCCAGAGTCTGAAATATCTGTCTTTATTATTCCCCATGCCAAATTATGTTCAGTAACACTGTTCAATAGAGTTCTTCAGAGCTTCTGAAATTAGATTAAATCATGACATCAACATACTATGATTATGTAATAACAAGAGCGTATAGATGCTCAAGCTTTAATATATAATCTAATTATAAAATCCCCCCGGAGAAATAAAACCTTAAAGATTAAAGTTTCAAAGAAATTAGTCCAAAGTAGTCAATATCCAAAATTGAAGTATTTGCCCTTGCACTATAAAATCTAAAGAAAGTCCAAATGTTTAATTACACGTAAAGTCCAAGAATCAAATTCTTCCTTAATTTCTTATTTTGTTTCCTTTTGGCGAGAGAGGTCCTTGAAAAATTTATGGATTTGGTATGACTTCAACATCTTTATCTTGGGCAAATTGTCATTAGACTTAAGTATATCATCTTGCTATTTGTTTTCAAATGGTTACATCTATTCTTTATTATTTCCTTGTATTTTGCCTTCTGTTGGGTTGCATAACTTTTAGAATTCTATTTTATTTTATTTTCAGGATTGACTCATTTAATTTTTTAAGTGTAGCTGTAAGCTATATTTACAATATGCAACTTTAACTTATTACCATGTATCTTCAAACGGTATTTTATTACTTCACATTTAAAATAAGAACCTTAAATTACTGAAATCTCTGATCTCTCCCTTTCCATATTTGTAATAATATTGTCAAATATTTTTGTATGTTACAAACTCTACAACACGTTGTTTTATTTCTGCTTTTAAGTAAATATCTTGGGGTGCCTAGGTGGCTCAGTTGGCTAAGCATCTGACTGACCCTTGATTACAGCTCGGTTCATGATCTCAGGGTTGTGGGATTGAGCCCTAAGTGGGGCTGCACACTCACCTGGAGATTGCTTGAGGTCCTCTTTCCCTTTTTCTCTACCCTGTACCCCACTCACGTGCATGGAATTCTCTCTCTTCCTCTCTCTCAAATGATAAGTAAATCTTTAGAAAAGTAAGTAAATATCCTTCAAAGATGTGATTTTTTAAAAAACAAGAGACAAAACTTTTACCATTTCTGATCTTCCTCATTCATTTATGTAAATCCAAATTTCTCAATCTTCCTTCACCCTAATAAATATCTTGTAACGATTTTCTCAGCCTTTGTTTATAAAAAGGTTTTTTTTTTCCTTCATTTAAGGATATTTCTGCAGGATATTGAAATTTAGGTAGGTAGTTTTTGTTTTCTGTTTTTCTTTCAACATTTAACAGATGTTGTTCTATTATCTCCTGGCTTATATAATTTATAAAAGAGAAGTCAGTTATATTTCTAGTCTTCTTTTTTCCTCTTGCTGTTTTTTAAGGTTTTCATTTTTCACTGGGTTTCAGCAATTTAATTATTAATATACTTTGGTTTTGTTTCCTTCACTTGTATTTATCCTGTAGGGATAATTCAACTTCTTGGACTTTGGGATATACATTTTTCAAAAAATGTAAAAAAAAAAAAAGTGGCTGTTGTTTTTAAGTAGATTTCTGTTTTCTCTCTCCATTAGAAATTCAATTATAGATATGCATGACTGCTTGACATTTTTCCATAGGACACTAAAATCTGTTTTATTTGTTTTCCTCTTCATGCTTTGCTTTCACTATACTTCAATTTAGATAGTTTCTATTGCTCTGATTCAAAGTCACAAATCTGTTTTTCTGTATGTATAATCTGCCATTAAGCCTAACCCAAGTATTTTGTAAAATATATTTCAGATATTGTATTTTTCAATTTTAGAAGTTTCACTTGTTTTTTATAATCTCCATTTTCTCCTCAGTTGTGTTCCCCTTACATATTTGAACCTCTCTATATCAGATATTTTGAAGATCATTCCATGCTCTCTGAAATTTTAGATCTTTCCCTATTGATCAATATTTTTCTTACATATGAGTCACATTTTCCTTCTTCTCACATCTATCTTTTTGCTGTTGTTTGTTTTTGGTTTTGATGATGGAAATTAGTGAGAGAGATTTGCAGGATTCCTTTGAAAAGTGTTGCTTTGGCATTAACTTACCCACATATCTGTTAGACCTTTTTTGAGGTTTTCTTTTTAACCCTATTTGAGTATTTCTAGAGTAACCTTTACACTAGGGTTTGTTTCACTACCTTCCTAAGTTGTAATGTTTCTGGAGTCTCTATGTGGTGTTTAATGAAGTTCCTTCAATCTTTTTTTTTTTTTCTATTAAATCTCTCCAGTTGGGAGTCATTACTGTAACTTGCCACCTATCCTTGAGTAAGCTCTTGGAGCTTTTAAATTTATAGCTTCCTAGTTGTGGTTCTTTCTATAGTCATTGAACTTTGCCTGACTTTGTGGAGTTTCATCCTATAGTTTGAGTCGAAGCCCCAACAGATTCCCCTAGCTCTCTATCTCAACGTGTGTCTCTTCTTTCTGGTACTATGCCCTCACCAACCTTCCCCTCTGTTAACGCTCTGTTCTCTATTTTTAAGAATCTGTTTTATGGTTTGCCTCTCTCTCTTTTTTTCCCCTCCTATGTTCATTTGTTTCTTAAACTCCACATGTGAGTGAAAGCATGTGGTATTTATCTTTCTCTGACTGACTTATTTCACTTAGCATAATACTTTCTAGCTCCATCCACATCTTTGCAAATAGCAATGGTTCTTTCTTCTTGATGGCTGAGTCGTATTCCTCTATCATCTATCTGTCTATCTATCTATCATCTATCTATCTATCTATCTATCTATCTATCTATCTATCTATCTATCTTTCTATCCATCCATGTATATATATATTACTTCTTCAGCCACTCATCAGTGGGTAGATATTTAGGCTCTTTCCATAATATGGCTATTGTTGATAATGCTGCTATAAACATGGGTGCATATGTGCCCTTTTGAATCTGTATTTTTTTTTTCCTTTAGGTAAATACTGGTAGCACAATTGCTGGATCATAGGGTAGCTCTATTTTTAACTTTTTGAAGAATCTCCATACTGTTTTCCACAGTGGCTGCACCAGTTTGCTTTCCTACCAACAGTGTAACAGGGTTCACAGGAACCATTTTTTAAAAGACTGAGAGGTTTTCATTAGTTAAAGGCAAGTTGTGTTATGACCCTCGTTCGTAAAACTTCTGAAAGTTACTAGATATGTCTGATATTGCCAGCATCAACCCTATATGAAATAAACTTAGAAATTGTGAGTAATACTTGTTTTGTTCTCAGTGTCCAGTACGTAATCTGCCAGAAGCACAGCAGGTACTCAGTAGAATATGAAGGGATGAGAATGAACAACAAATAGCAACGGAAGGTCTCTTCTGGCTGTGGTGAAATATGAGTCTTTCTATGTCAGTTTCTTAAGGATAAAGAATTTATACTTAACTGATCATAACCAACCCACAGTAGGTTAATTTTTTGATTATGTGTGAAGAAAAGAGTATATGCTCTCTACCAAATAATTCTCTACAGTTTTCTTTGGTGATAGAAGCCCATTTTGGCTGCTTTCATGGCTACTCATCTTAAACTACCTTTCCCAGATCTCTTTGAAGCTAAGTATCATCCTGTGACAAGGTTTTTGCCAATGAAGTATAATAATAACTAATTTGTTTAATGTCTAGATATTAGCATAAAAGAGAAGATATGGGGACACCTGGGTGGCTCAGTGGTTGAGCATCTGCCTTTGGCTCAGGTCGTGATCCCTTGGTCCTGGGATCGAGTCCCACATCGGACTCCCTACAAGGAACCTGCTTCTCTCTCTGCCTGTGTCTCTGCCTCCCTCTCTGTGTCTCTCATGAATAAATAAATAAATCTTTAAAAAAAAGGAAGATACATGCTTTTCCTTCTCTTTTTCTCTGTTTCTGCTTATTGGAATATGAATCTGATAGTAGTAGCTGAGGAGCTATGTTTAATTTAGAGAAAGGAAGTCAAGTTTTAAAGTTAGCAGAAGAGGGATCCCTGGGTGGCGCAGCGGTTTGGCGCCTGCCTTTGGCCCAGGGCGTGATCCTGGAGACCCGGGATCGAATCCCACGTTGGGCTCCCGGTGCATGGAGCCTGCTTCTCCCTCTGCCTGTGTCTCTGCCTCTCTCTCTCTCTCTCTGTGACTATCATAAATAAATAAAAATTAAAAAATAAAAAAATAAAAAAAAAAATAAAAAAAAAAATAAAGTTAGCAGAAGAAAAAGATAGAAGGTTCCTTAATAATGTCTTCACAAAAGATATTCATACCCTAATCCCTGGAACTTGTGAATGTTACCTTATATGGCTTATAAGGAGACTTACATATATGATTAAGGATGTTGAATTGGAGATATTATTCAGGTACTTTCTAAATATAACAGTCCTCACACAAATGAGGCAAGAAAACCAAACAAGGAAATGGGACATATGATACCAGAGGAAGAGGTTGGAGTGATTTGATAAAGGGGTCATAGACCAAGGAATGCAGGTGGTCTCAAGAAGCCAGAAATTGCAAGAAGATAGATTTCTCCCTAAGACTCCAAAATGAACCAACCCTGCCAGCACCTTAACTTTAGTTTGCTAAAATTGTTTATGGACTTTTGGCTTCTAAAAATGTAAGAGAATAAATTTTTGTTGCTTTAAGTCACTAAATCTGTGGGAATTATTTCAGCGACAAGGGGTTGACACTGGGTTCTATAACAAGATCAGGTTACCCAACTATCCTTTGGACATCTATAAGGACTATTTGGTTTAAATCACTGAATTTGGATCTCTTTGTTATAACAACTTAACCACATCCATACTCTCAAACCATCATACCATTTTATGGCTATGTCTCAGAAGATATATCTTATTTAAGCCACGACTGTATCGTTGGTCTGTTGGGTCAGTTCAGCCAGCATTTTATCTTTATTTATCGGGCTTACTTTTCATTTCTACTACAATCCAACTTCAGATTGGTAGAGAGGCTCTATTTTATGCATTCGGTGAACCAGGATCCTTCTGTCTATAGGCCATTGTATTATGTAAGACCAAGCTGCTGCATGTCCTTATTATAGTCTGTGAACTGTTTCTCTGACCTGTGAACTGTTACAAATCCATGAATTGAAGTAGAGAAATTATTAGTAAGGAGCACCTGGGTGGCTCAGTGATTGAGCGTCTGCCTTTGGCTCAGGTCGTGATCCCAGGGTCCTGGGATTGAGTCCTGCATCAGCCTCCTCACAGGGAGCCTGCTTCTCCCTCTGCCTGGGTCTCTGCCTCACTCTGTGTCTGTCATGAATAAATAAATAAGATCTTTAAAAAAAAAAAGTTGTTACTAGTAAGCTCAAAAAATTTTTTTATACCAATTTTATATTTCTACACCATCTATGTAAAGGATTCTATTATCTGGTAACTATAGAAGTCGAAGTAAAAAAAAAGATCTCCCAATTGCTGATAGTTTGAGAATCACTTCCCTGAAAACTTGGAGTCCTCCACTAGATCCTAGATCTCCTAGATCCTCCGTGGTTTTTTTTTTTTTTTTTTTTTAGCAGATAACAGAAGGGCCAATGCTTGAAGGATGTGTAGGAAGCTTATAGGACAGGCCTTGTAACAGCACTTTTGCCTCCCTACTAGGATTCACAATCAGTACATTCTACTTTTTTTTTTTTTTTTAAGATTTTATTTGTTTATTCATGACAGACACAGAGAGAGACAGACAGAGAGGTAGAGACTCAGGCAGAGGGAGAAGCAGGCCCCATGCAGGGAGCCGGATGTGGGACTCAATCCCGGGTCTCCAAGATCAGACCCTGAGCCAAAGGCAGACCCTCAACCACTGAGCCACCCGGGAGCCCCAGTATATTCTGTTGTAAGGGAGTGTGAGAAAGAGAAGCTGGCTCTGGGCTCAGAAAAGAAAGGGAATACTCTTAGTGTGCATCTAGTCTGATTTTGCCACGAGAGCACAGGGCTTGTAGGCTTTCTGGGAGAAAAATCAAGTGGTGTGGGGCACCACGTCTTTCAGAAAACATTTGAGACAATCACATGGTCTCTGGGGAACAGACATCTTTGGACACACTGCCACATGGAATTACTTGCGTTTGTGAAACCAGGTCCTCAAGGATTTCCCCAAGGCCCCACACTGCTCCAGCTGACATACAGCCTTTAGCTGATTCCGAAACTAAAATTGAGATTAATGTTTCTGAAAACTATGCCTTCAGGGGACTGCTGCCAACCTTAACTTCACCATGAGCTCTCCACTGTGCCATTTCCTCAAATTGAAGGATTGCGGATCTTGTGTTGTATTTATTTCTATTACATTTTCCCCAGCTTCTACTGCTCTCTTTCTCTTAGTTGCTCCATTATTTATTTCAGGAGGTTTCACCAACTTCATTATCATCTTAATTTGGACCCTTTCCTTTTTCCTTTGGCAGAGCGGTATGCTGGAAATCAGGGTCTTCCTTCTTGTTTATTGCTCTCTGCTTTCGGGCCCAAACATTTTTGTTCTCGTGTGTTCCTCTGTATGTCGTCCTGTGGGATCTGTCACAGGGAGAGATCTGAAAATACGGCATCTGGATCTGCCAGAACCATTCACAGTCCAAACAAATATTTTTCACCTTCTCCTTCTTGATGTGAGTCATCCACCCAGACGTTCTTCTTCCATCAGACTAATATCTAACCCATGTGCAGACATGATCCATCGTTACCTCGCCTGGATTCCTCTTAGCGTGTCTCCTCTTCTTCAGTCTGTAGGTCTCCTGGTCATGTGCCCTAAGCTGCAGAGGAGGGCTCCTCGGCCACCTGCAATTACTGTCATTTTGAAATACATCTGGGGATGCCATAAAACTTTTATGCTGCTCTTCTTTCTAATATTTTTTTCCACACTTGGTGTACACACTTTGATAGAGCGTCTGTGAAATATTATTCTCATTTTTGTGTATTTCCAAATTAATATGATCATTCCTAATTTTTGCGTATCCCTGACTTCACGTTTGTGAGGTCAGGTCATGGTCCCTACTGTGCCTAAAATCCTATCGTGGCCCCCAATGCCACTCAGATTAAAAGCCAGTCGTTGGAATGCCCTTCAAAACATGAAATGTTCTGATTTTGTGGCATCTTCTTATCCTGCTACCCTTCCCCTCGCAAACTCCACTCCAGCTGCATTTTATGCTCTTTTTGTCTTTAAATATAACAAGTGTTTGCAGTTGGCTATTCCCTCTGCCTGAGGAGACTTTCCAGATCTCCACCAGGCTCGGTTCCAACCTCCTTCGACTCTTTGGTTAAATGTTCCTTTTTTAATGAAGCCTATGCGGACTACACAATTTAAAATTATAACTAGTCCTCACCTTCCCACTTCCAGTCACTCTTGACTTTATTTACCCATAGTGCTATTACCTGCTAATAACTTCATACATCCTAACCTACTATTTACAGTGTTTTTTTCCCCTAGTATTTACCATCCTTGATATAGGGATACATTCCACAATCCAGGGTTGTAATAAGCAATATGTTTATTAAGCCAAAAGCATTTTTTTCTTTGTTACTGATATATAAATAATAGCATCTTAGGCTTCGTTAAATAAGTTGAATTACTTATTTCATATGTTTATAGTTTATTTTTGGTCTTCCTTCCCTGGAGAAAATTCTCTTTCTCTCTCTCTCTCTCCCTCTCTCTCTCCCTTTCTGTCTGTCTCTCTGCATTTTCCCTGAACAGTGCCATTTACTGGATAAATACATATTAATAGATAAATAAATGTTCCCCATTGGTTCCAATTTAGGATCCTCTTGAGGAATCATTCTAGTCTGCTTTCTGAGATTTTTCCATTCTCCTCAGCTGTCAGATTGCAGGGAATTACTTATGATTTTATTAAATAGACAACTAAAACATTTCCTTGGTTTTTAATGATACCCTATTTAGAGCTGCCTCTCATGGCGCGCGTGCCTGCGTGCTGTGCATGTGTGTGTGGGGGGGTGTATATGTGGGGGTGTGTGTGCTGGACATCAAGATCTAATTTTCCTTCTTCATATCAGGCTGCTCTGTCCTCTAAGATGTCGTCCTAAGTAAGTCTCTCTTTTCCAGTTTAATCAGTCTTTCTTCCTTTCTTTTGTTTTCATTTTCTACTACTCATGTCCTTATAGAAAATTAAAGTATATTTTTAAATTACTTCAGTGCCTCCTTGACTTCCTGAGCAAACCTAATTCTTGGCGACAGTGGGGGTATGGAGGTTTAATTGCCATTTTAGGTTTTTAGTTGGCGGTGCTTTCACTGGCAGTTGCTTCTCTATCCAACCCTTGAGATTTATTTCTCTAGAACAAAGATAAGATGCTTTTTTATTTTGCCTTTGTCTATTAATAAAATGCATGCTCTTTCTTTGGCTCAGGACTCATTGTAGATCTCTGCAATCTAAAGCCACGATCAGAGTTTATATAAAAACAGAAACCAGAATACTTGTTACCACTAGCAGTGGGCTGATGTTTAAGTCTTTGAAAAAGCTCTCCTTTACAGAAGTCATCCCTGCAAGATTCCTCATTTGTAACAAAAAGGTAGTTAATGGAATTTGGGTAGTCAGCTTAGCATTGCCTAGCTAGGTGGGCCACTAATAATATAGAGGAGTAACCTGTACTTAGTGCTTTGTAGCACTAATGGAAATTAGCTGCCTGTGCATTAGGGGGAAAAACACAGAAACACTTCCTACAGACACGGTTGAGAAACACAGAGAAAGCCACTTACTGATACATATAAAAAGGACTTACCTTTACTTCGGCCTTGATTTAAATACCAGACCAAAGTGCACCTGGGTAATTCAGAATTGAATTATGACAGCCTCTACACAGGGTGACCTGCTTCTTAAGGTCTGTATTTGTTAGACACAGTTCCGCCTGCATAAACACAGCTATTCATTTATGGGGAAAAAAGTCACCCAATGGGACCAAATCTAATTAGCCTGTGTTTATTAAAGCTTAAGGCCTAAAGCCACTCGCTAAGGCTGCAGCATATAGAAACCTGCTTTCCTACTCTCCCTCTCTATATAAAATCACCCTCAAAGCATGTACTATCCGAGCTAAGTCACCTCCCGGAGCCGTTTCAAAAGCTACGATTCCTCCTACTGTTATGATGTCAACCGAACTTTACTCTGTACATTTGTCAGGGTTTCCCAAAGCATCAGATGTTGGGCGTTTGGGGTCTGGGTAAATAACACCAGTTTCTTCTCCTCGCGATCTGGTCTTCTGAAGCAATTCAGGGAAAGATAGTGAGTTATGTAAAGGAGAGGAGATCATCTGCATTGTGGAAAAGCTGCTCGGTGGATGTGGTTGAGATCTAAGACAGTTGTTTAGTGTCCATACTTTAACGTGTCCGGTAACTCATGAGCATTGCTATGGACCTCGGCACAGGGAAACAAAGTCCATCCCTGACCTTCCCCAGAGCAGAACAACACACATCCTCTTTACAGACAGATCCAAAGTAGGAGAAGAAAGAACTGAGTAAGCTCAGTCCTTCTCAAAGCTTGCCATCCCTTCTCCCACTTGTGCACTCACTGATGTCTAGGGAGAGGTACAATCCTCTGCATGAATCAAAGAGTTCCTTGGGGTCTTTTGTTACCAGGAGCAAATCTCTCCAGTAGATGACCCATTCTCGGATACCATGGTTTTGTATTCACCCATGATTGACTTAGACCTAAATTTATTTGGCCAGAATTCTTTTATGGTACAAGTGAATGTATTTATGGACTTTTATGGGTAAATGAATGTACTAAATCTTATTATCTTACTTTAAATATTAAAAAAAAATTTCTTTATAAAATTATAATCTGAATATATCTCCACACACAGTTAGATTAGCGTGACCTAGTTCACTGGGCTGGTTTACACCTGTCCGTAAAAGTGATAGTTCACAGATTATTTCTGTGTATACAAGTCCTAGGTAATGTTACAAAACACTCATGAGGTGGCCGGCACTTAAAGAACAGTATAATGACTAATTAATGTAATGACACTTGTATAACAAGAGAGTCGAAAGAAGGTTAATGTGATAATGAGGCTTATTTGATCTTAAAGATTTAGCATGAAGGAACTCTCAAGATAGCTTAATTAGATTTTAAGCACCTTTTACAATTTGCATGTGTACTTGTTAATCCATATGTTCTAAAAATAAATTTTACTTCATTTAAATTAATGAATTTGTCTAATCTTTTCCCTTGTGCTGTTTTACTGTTATTGGTGATGGTGTTTCTCTCAATTTTTCATTTGATATCTATTATTTACGATTTTTTCTTTCATATTATGCTTAAATCGTAGTTCAATTCAAAATAGTAAGACGTTTTAAATTATGAAACAATAGCTTAGTATAATGCAGGCAGTTACGACAAGTCATGATTGGAACCATTTAACTCCTTTTTATGTCACTTAGTACACTGTATTACACCATCCAGTATATCAGTAAATGTGATTTCATTATTTGATACCTGTGTCATTTTTAAACTTGTCCAAATGGAAAGAACATTTTAGAAATTAATTTAACAATGAAACAGGACATCGTTTGTAGCAGTAATTCAGTAAATTGTATACTGCTCTCTGGTGCCTTGGGAAAGTATAGAATTACATTTTCACATTTCATATTTAGGCTTTCATGAGTTCTCCAAATTAATACCTCTTTATGCTTTTCTTATGAGTGATTGCTGTAATTCGTTTACACAATTTTTACTACGCAGTTCATGTTTCTTTCTCAATGCAGTTTGCTCTTGTACCACATTACTTCTTGAAGTCATTAGGGCATGAGTATAAGTATGGATGGGCCTCCTATTTTCTTTTTCTTTTTTTTAAGACTTTATTTATTTATTCATGAGAGACATAGAGAGAGAGAGAGGCAGAGACACAGACAAAGGGAGAAGCAGGCTCCTCACAGGGAGCCCCATGTGGACCTAGATCCCGGGACCCGGATCACACCCTGAGCCAAAGGCAGATGCTCAACCACTGAGCCACCCAGGCATCCCAGTCCTCCCATTTTCTCTGACCAAGGTCAAATCCATTTTCTAAGGCTCGATTCATGTTCCATGTTTTACACACAGGTATCCATGAGCATTGCAGTTCATAGTAATCTCTTCCACCTTAGACACCCTGCGTTGCGGTATTCTTTTCATTGGAAGTAATTAAGTTGATTTTCAGAGCATCTTTCTTTAGGGTTTTAATGTACATGGAGCTTTGCAATTAGATAGCCAAAGAATGAGGGTCATGTTTCATAAATACTTTGCTTTCTCTATTTCTCTAGGAGGATTGCTATACACTGGCATCTAGAATAGGCTTCATTTTTTACTTTGCAGATAGCACATAGTAAATAGATTTATGTTGATCTATTTTGCTTGTTGAACTGGAAACTTTTTTTTTTTTTTTAATATCCTAAAAAATAACCAACTAAATTGCTGTGGGCTGATGAGAATTGGCCATTCTGCATGTAACAATGGTATTTGTGTCTTGGTACACAGTTGACCTTTGAACAATGTGCAGGTTAGTGGTGTCAACCCCCTCACAGTTGAAAATATACGTATGACTTTTGACTCTCCAAAAACTTAACTACCAATAGACTACTATTGATTGGAAGCCTTATTGATAACATAAACCATTAATTAATATGCCTTTTGTATATTATATGTACTATGTAGTACATTCTCAGAATAAATTAAGCCACAGAAAAGAAAATTTAATGAAGAAAACCATAAGGAAGAGAAAATACTTTTATAGTCCTCTATTTAGCAGAAAACAAATTTGCATATAAGTGGACCCTTGCAATTCAAACCTGTGATGTTCAAAGGTCAGCTGCAGAGTACTCTTCTAATGATGAAACCAGTGATCCAATTAAACTCACAGTAGATAAGGTCATTAATTAAACTTGGTGACATAAGCAAGGACATAGCTCCTCCCCATATAGCCTTTTTGAAATTTGAGGTGTCAGATGAATTCAAAAATTTGTATAAAATGCAAAGAAGAACTTTTCCAAAATGGGCCATAGATACAACCTGGACTGAGTACATTTTCTCCTTAGTAGGAGGATTACCACTCATGTAGATTCATAATTTTAGGTGAGAGTCAAAGAGAAAGGTGTGGACACGCAATAGCATTTTTCCTCAGAAATCTACATCTGTTTTGATTGCAGTGTATTTACTGAGATTATATTAAGCACAAGGTAGTTTCAATTTAGTTGAGATGATGAGGCAAGCATGCTTCTAGAAGTTTAATGCCATATATAGAGACTCCATATTGAGCAAGTGCTAAAAGATGTTGTTGTTACTGCTAGTTATGATGAATATGATGATAATGACAGACAAGATAAGCCAAAAGGAAATGAAAAGGGAGTATGTGTTGGAAGGTTCTGATTAATTTATTGTTCATAAGGCAGCCTGAGAAGTTCTCCTTTGGTTCTGGCTCCACATTCCCAGCTAACACAAATTAGTTTAAGTAAGCTTTGTCAGAGGTTAAGTAGGAGGATTGCTATACACTGGCATCTAGAATAGTGACTTGCGAGTAGGCTTCATGATAAAAAATACGAATAATTTTGTGTATCATATAGTTGCATAAGGGATTAACAGTAGAAAATAGATCATTTGTGACTATCAGTAATGCTGTCACTATCAATAGATAATATATGCCATCAAATCTTAATATATGCCATCATATCACATTTCCTCTAAATCACTTTTTAAGAGCACTGATTATTTTAAAATAAAGCAAGTAATGAGCAAGCAAAACACCCAATGATAGTACTACTCCTAACAAGTACGACAGTCCTTTTTCTCACAAATGCTAATTTAAGTCAGGATGTCTTAAAAGTAAAGATTAAAAAATATTTCTTAGAAAGTATCTGGGAAATTTTATGGACGCTAACGAGCATTTTGTAAGTGATTATCATGGCTTTAAAAACTGTGAGTATTTTAAAATAACACATCAACTCTGTCAAGGAAATAAGAATTGTTTACTGAAAGTAAGCTTTTAGAAGGAGAAAATGTATTATTTAATCAACTGATATATTTTAGCAAATATTTTATGTTATAGTGTAGAAAAAAAATACGGTAAATAGTAGTGCCATCTATTGATAAAACTGAAAACTACAGTTTCTTTTTAAGGAAAACTGAGAATTTATAGGACTGTATTTCCAAAAAAATGATTCTTTATTGTTGTGATTATTTTATTATTGTATCACATCAAGTACCAGACATGTTAAAAAATTTGCATGAGTATATGTGTATATGTATATGTGTCTATATGTATGTATCTATGTATCTATGTATATGTATATATGATTAATAATGTTATACTTCCCATAATAAATATTGGTTATTGATTTAAGTTTACTTAAGCTGTTGTCTGAGTGAATAATAGCAAATTTAATCACCGAAGAAAATTAACTTTAATATTATATACTATTTTCTGCAAAAAATTAAGCAATAAGTACTCATATAGTGAGTGATGAACCAGTGTTTTATTTATTCTATTTTAATATGCAGAAAAGACTTTAACACATAAAAATGAATATTTACCTTTTAGCATGCTATTATGATTATTTTAATATTTCTTTTTAATTTTTGTTTGATTATATATAAAACAGACTTTAAAAAATTCTTAGATTAGTTATTCTCAATAATTCTAAATTATACTCTCAATTTTTCCAATTTGCTACAGTACACCTGGTTAGAATATTCTATATCCTCTCTGGCCAAATTATCAAAGGTGATACTGAATAGTTTAGGAGAGTTAGGTTTTTAAAAAATATATGCTAATTAAGGGACAATACTACTAGAGGAAAAGTACAGAAAGCAGAAATAGTTCATTCATTTAGAGTAGGTGCAACGTCCTACTCTCAATTTAAACACAATTTTGGCTATGATGTGGAGAATGGATTAGTACAGGAATGTAGGAAATAAGATCACTTAATAGATTTTACATTTACAAAGGCTAGAAATAGTGGAGTTGCAGAGTAAATTTAGGGTAGGAAAGGGGAAGAAATTGAGAGAAAATTAGGAGTAAATATGTTGTGGTATATAATTATGTAGTGGATTGGTTGGGAATGTTAATAATTTAGAGGGACAAATCACAGATGACTCCCATTTTTTTAATTTGGCTCTGTGGTGGCAACATTATTTGCAAATAAACATATAGGAAACATGCCATTTCTGAGTTGAACATCACATTAGCTTGAGAGGTAGCCACCTCTAGTCGTTGATGGCAGCAGCCGGCACTAGGAGTATGGGAACACATACATGCACGCTCTCTCTCCTGCCGGGCACACATCAGCAGAGAGATGTGTCAAGTGCACTATTAGGGAACCAAACCTGTGAGAACGCAGAGTATGGAGAAGCTGGGAATGAAGGATTGCCCAGGAAAATTAGAATGGCATTATAATGGTTGCAATGGGATGAATCATTTTCTTTGAGCTACATAGGGTGGGCTTTTCTTCATTACTGAAATAAATCATGTTTTATTGAAAGTAGATCAGTAACATTTTCATTAAACTTTTTAATTTTTAGATAACTGCAGATTCTTATGCAGTTTTAAGGGAATGATTTGAAAACATCCTTTAATCCCTTTCACCATTTTATTCCATTGGTAACATCTTGCAAAACTTGTAATAGTACAACATTAGAACCAGGATACTGGGACGCCTAGGTGGCTCAGCGGTTGAGCATCTGCCTTCGGCTCAGGTCATGATCCTGGAGTCCTGGGATCGAGTCCCACGTCGGGCTCCCTGCAGGGAGCCTGCTTCTTCCTCTGCCTGTGTCTCTGCCTCTGTCTGTGTCTCTCATGAATAAATAAATAAAATCTTAAAAATAAAAAAAAGAACCAGGATATTGAAGTTGATAACATCAAAGACAAGAGCTCAATTCTATCACCCCAAGGATCCCTAAAGTTGCCCTTTTATAGCCATACCCACTTCTTTCTGTCCACACCCCCTCATTAACCACTGACATTCACGAATCTGTTCACCCTTTCTATAATTAATTATTTTGAGAATGTTGTGTAAATGGAATAATACAGTAGATAGGCTTTGGGGATTGGACTTTTTTTCCTCCATTGAGCACATTATCTGGAGATTCACCTATGTTGTTGTATCAATAGTTTATTCCTTTTTTTTTTCAATAGTATTCCATGGTATGGATATAGTAGAGATTGTTTGTTCATGTACCTATTGAAGGACATTTAGGCTGATTCGTTATTTTCTATTACAAACAACACTGCAAAAAGTATTCATGTAGAGGTTTTTATATGAAAACAAATTTTCATGTCTCTGGGATTTTAATTGCTAAGTCAAATGGTAGTTTCATGTTTAGATTTGTGTGTGTGTGTGTGTGTGTGTGACTGATAGAGTCCTTGTACCATTGTACATTATCACCAGCAGTGTACGAGTGATTCAGTTTCTTTGCAACATGGCCAACACTTGGCATTATCACTGGTGTTATTTCAGTCATTCTGATATGTGTGGTGAAATCTTATTGTCATGTTAATTTGCATTTATGTGATAGTTAATGAAGCCAAACATCTTATCATGTGGTTACTTGCCATCTGTATATGATCTTCAATAATATGTCTTCTTATATCACTTAGCAATTTTCTAATTGAATTACTTTTTTACTGTTGAGTTTTAATAGTTCTTTACATATTCTTTTGTTTTGATAGTTCTTTAGATATTCTTTTTTTGTTCTTTTATCTGGTTTAGAAATATTTTGTCCCACTCTGTAGCTTGTATTTAATCCATTTCATAGGCCTTTTTTCTACAACATCAAAATTTAAATTTTGATGAAGTCCATTTACCTTTTTTTTTTCTTTTTAATGAATACTGTTTTTAAAGTCAAATCTAAGAATTCTTTGCTCATTCCTAGATAGTGAAGAATTTTTCCTATGTATTTTCCTAAAACTTTTATAGTTCTGTATCCTGCAGTTTAAAATATATTTTTAGTTAATTTTTTGTATAAAGTGTGAGATTGAGTCAATGATAATGCCATGACAGAAAGATAATACATGAACACTAATAAAAGAGAAAATAAAAGCCTCCAACTATGGATATGACCTTATAACTAGCAGGCAATGGGAGGGATGACCCAAGTCTGAGTAATTACAAATTGGACCATGTCTGCTATAGTCAGGTATCTGCTTCTTCCTCAGACAACTTATAGATCTCTAAATTCTAATCCCTAAATAAGCCCCCAAAATAAAAGGATTCCTCTTTCCATCATGTGTTTCAGTTAGCATTTTTGCTGGTCCTGTTTTTGTTTTTCCAGGTTTGAGAGTGAACGTGAGGAGTAAAAAGAAGCAAAGGAACAAAAAAATTCTAAAACTCTATTTTAGATAGAGGTGATCTTACATCCTGAGTTAGGAGTAGCTATTATTTAATTCTTAGATATAACTTGACAAAAAAGATTTTCGTATGACAGCTAAAGATGGAGATTTCACAAGAGATTGAAGAAGAAGGAATACAAAGGGAGTTTATCGGTGCAATATAGGTAGGATGAAGTCCGAAAAAAGAGGAAATAACAATAATGTATGATACAAGTATAAAATTAAATGAAAAATTAAAACAAATATTATGTGCATGACAATTGATATATGTGGTTTGAACTTCTGCTTCAAAATGAATGTTTGGGAATAAAAATTCAGCTATGTGATACTTGTACCTAAAAAGTTAGTTTCTATGTGATAGAAACACCTAAAAAGAAATGAAAATATATTGATGATAAAGTGATTGATCAGTTGTGTAGAAAATAAATTAAATGAAATCAATAGTAAATTAAATCTATAGTAAACGAAAACAAATTATTTTAAAACTTTATTTCTGCAAAGCCAATCAAGTGTTGGAGGGAAAAAGTGTAAAAGTTATCCTTGCATATTTGGGAAGAGCAAGCACTTAGTTTGAGAAAACAAGGACTTAAAATAGTTGAATCAAAGGCAGTACCCTGCTACTTGTATTTTAAAACAATGGTGATGTTCATTCTTAAACAACATTCCTTTCTTTCCTAAAAGCCACGATATGATACGGTACGCAATAGCTCACTTGAAAGTGCTAGAATCAGAAGGTAAAGAACACCATGTGCCATCACACAATTCCTACTAGACTAGGCCTTTTCGGCGCTTGATAAACCAAGCATCCGTGTAGCCTTACATTCAATAGAAACATCCCTTATACTCTGGGTTTTAAGATCCTTGCCCCTCCAGTTCCAATGTCATCACATCTGACCCCATCGTTGTAAATATTTTCAGCCTTTTGCCAGAATTGCATGATGTTATCCTCAGACACCGAGCAAATGACCCACGGCTCATTGGGGTTCCAACTAAAATCTGATATCGTGGTGGTGTGTCCTCCATGAATAAACAGGAGTTCTGGAGGCCCAGAACTTTTACGGAAGTGTTAGTTAAGCTTAAACACATTGGCTCGAATAAAGAAAAATATTTCCCCATAGTAAAAACATTTGAACGTACAAGAATCAAAAACTTTTATGTACCTAATATATATATTAAAATTGCGTCAAGGAGAATATAAGAATCAAAGGATTTTTTTGATAAAGGTATAATAATAGTGAGGATTTTAATGTACAGTTAAAAAATTAACAGATTAATGAACAAAACCTAAGCAAAAGTAAAGAAGATTGTAATAACTCAATGACTGTGTTTGATATATATGTTGTGTTTAGATTATAGGTAGACGGATGGCTGTAACATTAGTGCTGTCATATATATGTTTTTTTTATCATGTATATCCATATCACATATATATAAAATGCTGAAAAATAGCTGAAATGTAACTGATAAAATTAGTATACCCTAGGGGTACTTGGGTGGCTCAGTCGGTTAAGTATCCACCTTCAGCTCAGGTCATAATGTCCGGGTTCTGGGATCCAGCCCTGTGTGGAGCTTCCAGCCTCTGTGGGGAATGTCTGTTTCTCCATCTGCCTTTGCTCCCTACTCCCTATTTGTGTGCGCTTGTGTGCTCACAGGGACTCTGTGCTTCAAATAAATAAAATCTTAAAAAAAAATTAGTATACCATAATATAGTAAATTAGATATGAAAAGAATAAACCTATACCTTACAATGCTTATTTTTAAAATGCTAACTAATATAATGGGTGTTTCCTGTAACATAGAAATAAGCCAGGGTTATCCTTTTTTTTCAGGGGTGCCATCTATTACCCATCTCCACTATCACTCAATTGTTTTGGAGTTTAAGCATATAAATATTAGAAGATATACAACTTTTTAATATATATTTGCAGATGATAGGACAGCTTAACTCTGAAACCCAAGAGATCAAAATCTAAAAGCTTTTTTTTCCTAAAAGAAAATTAGGGCTCATAGACACTTAGCAACTTATAATCTATATAAACACATTTTCCATTAACAGCAAAAAAAAGAAAATGTTAAAAAAAAGTTAGTAGAAAAAATTCAGATTCTAACTAAAGGACTTCAAAAATAATGTAAATAAATGGAACAATATACCATATTCTTATATTGGGAGATATCATATATTAAAATAACTGCATGGGAAAAAAGTAATAATAAAATAATTCCACAGCTTTTTAAATTATAGATTTAATACAATTTCAACCAGAATTCCAAAAATCTGTTTTTTTCTTCTCTGTTTTTTCCTTTCTTCTTCCCTTCCTCCCTACATTTCTTTTTTTTTTTCTTCTCCCCTCACTTCTTTTCCCCCTCTCTGCTGCTGCTACTTCTAATAAAAGAGTAAATGTAGGAAAAAAAACTGATGAAATTAACAGTAGTGTGAATGAATTTGTAGTAAGGGATATCAAAACCTAATTTAAATTGACAAAAAAATTAAAAAAAAATAAATCGACATTAACTAAAAAATATAGTACAGATTCATGAGGTGGTTAAAATACAGAAAAGAGCGGTAATATGTAAAATCATTTTATTTATTCATTCATGAAAGACAGAGAGAGAGGCAGGGACACAGGCAGAGGGTGAAGCAGGCTCCACGCAGGGAGCCCGATGTGGGACTTGATCCCAGGTCTCCAGGATCAGGCCCTGGGCCGAAGGCAGGCGCTAAACCACTGAGCCACCCAGGCGTCCCTGTAAAATCATTTTAAACATGAAAATATATGTGCATATATGTGATATGTAAAATAAAAATAAAATATACAATGAAAAAATATATATAGTGATTGAAAAATTATTATACACAGTGTGATGAAGAAAGGATATACAATTATTGAAAATATATTGCTTCATTCTTGAATGACGTATTAAAATAATCAATGCCACTGAAAGAAAATTAGGGTTTCTCATACATTATGTAAACATTTTTAACATTTACCCAGAAGTTGGATCATAAACTACATTATAATCTAATTAGAAATATAATTGTGTTAAAAAGAAAAATAAATTTAGGCTGTTAATTGTTAAGGAAAATATTTATTTAACTGAAGGTGTCAGTGTTTGGGTGTTTTTCTTTAGCAAGACAAGAAATCCAATAGTAATGAAAGAGTTGTTTCATGGGTCACCATAAATAAAAATATCCTGTATTTAGTTATTCAAAATACACTGGATGAAACATTTACAGCACAAATAAGAGCTAAAGGATTGTTGTACATTTCTCTAGTAGAATAAATATTCCTATATATTCACAAGAAAAAAATGGGTAAAAGCTATGAACAGGCCATTCATAAAAGGAATCAAAATGACTAATGAGTATAGGAAAACATATTCAAGTAGCAAACAATGAAATCTGATTTATTTAAAATGAGGAACCATTTGCCAAATTTAAACAATTAAGAACATCCATTTCAGATGAATTTCTGGAAAATGCACCCTCCCCTACTGTGGTTAGTTTTGAGAGAAGGGATTTCTATAAAATATTAGCATAGTAATTTAACATTCGATTTTAAATACATGTACTTTTCAATTTAGCAATTCTTTGATTCAGCTTATCTGGAAAATCAAAAGCAATAGTAGTATGTTGGTACAAGAATGATTTTTATGCACACTTATGTATAATAGTGTGAAACTGTGACCCATATCACCATTAAAATTGAATAAATTATCATGTACTCTTAACTGCAAAAATTATTAATTTATTAAAAACAATAAACCCATTTACATATATTGTCCTCAAATATGTTTAAAATATCTAAAATTAAAAAAATAAATACAAAGTAATATATAGAGAATAAATTCATATTTGAGAAACAAATGTGTGCATATATGCTGTATAAGGATAGAGGTGAAACTTAAAGCACATTGCAAGATTAAAACTGGATATTTCAAAACTCTGTGGTGAGAGAGGTGATTAATATTTTATCTGCCTCCTCTGTATAATGTATTGTTAATAATCAATATGCAGTATATTCAGAAATAAAAAAACAAGAAATTAAAGAGAAATAAATTAGAGCCAACTTGAATGAGTAATATCTATTTTGCAACATTTTAAATGGCTTTTCTATATGCATGATCTTTTTTCCCCAAAATCCTTGAGGCAATTATTATTAATATGCTAATTTTATAATTGAAAAAAACAAGACTCAGTTAAAGAAGTTTCCAGCTACAGGTGGCTGTACATGCTGAACATGGGCCTCAAGCTCTGATTGGTCTGGTTTCATGTGGTTCATGGATTTATATGAAGCAGGGGTAGATTCTGATAATGTCTGTATATGATAAAATTACTAGGTTTCAGCTAGAGAGAAAAAAAAAAACAACAACCCATGTCATTGTCCATTAAGTGAGGGGATATTCTAAAAATTATCAAATGCATTAAGTCTAAAATAGCACATTTTTCCTCTGTTAAGATTTGAGAGTTAGCTGCAGTTTTGTTTGTAGTTTTGTAACACAGGTTTCTTTTGACAGTTGTTGATTAAAATACAGATAAAGTAATGCTTGCTTAAATAAAAACTTACTGCCATTTGCAATGACGTGGATGGAACTAGAGGGTATAATGCTAAGCAAAATAAGTCAGTCAGAGAAAGACAGCCATCATATGCTTCCAGTCCTGTGTGGAATTTAAGAAACAACTGATGAACATAGGGGAAAGGAAGAAAAAACAAAATAGGATAAAAACAGAGAGGGAGACAAACCATAAGAAAGTCTTAACTATAGGGAACAAACTGAGGGTTGCTGGAGGAGAGGCAGGTGGGGGGACTGGGTAACTGGGTGATGGGCATTAAGGGGGGCACGTGATGTAATGAGCACTGGGTGTTATGTGCAACTGGTGAATCGCTGAATTCTTTCCCAAAATTAATGATACACTGTTAACTAACTTGAATTTAAATAAATAAAAACAAACACAACAACAAAAAACGAAGCTGACTGCTGCTTAATTCAAGAGTCCCTTTTTCAAATGAGCTGGTCTGTATGTTTTTAGTAAATTAATATTATGGTTTAGAATTATATGGCTAACTCTAATGACAGGTCAATTGCATTTATAATTCCTATCAGAAAGCTCATTTTGAAATCGGGACATTATAATCCTCAGTGTGTTAGCACTGGTATAACTGTAGATGCAGTTAACCTTCTAAACCTACAGATTTTTTTTTTTTTGCTTTTGCATAAAGTAGTTTGCAATAAAAAAAATCCCTGAGGAAAATTATTTAATATTTGTAATTATCATCACTCAATTGAAAAGATTTTCACCAGGATTTGCATCAACAATATTATCATAAATTCATTTCTTGCTATCTGCAAGGCATTTTATATTTTAGAATGCCATCACGCTGTTTCATCGTAACCTTTATTTTTCAAATGAAGAAAAAAGCACTGAAAGAGTGACAGTAAGTCTCCCCAAATCACTCAATTCCAAGTTGCGATGTGAGCTCTGCCTCTTGAGTAATCCTGTCTGATACAAAGTGTTTTATATTTTATGGTCTTACACGTCTTTTAAGTTTTTCCATTTCTTATACAAGCGGTGGAAAAAGATAAGTCTAGCTAGAATAATAGCTTTAAGGAAAGTTATAATTTTTTTTTGCCACACATTTTAATATTACGTTGAAAGACATATGTTTTCTGTATCTTTTTAAGCTCTAACTAATGCAACTGTTTTTCTTACTCTCCAGTCACAAAAGCTGCCTTTTTACAGGGTAGGCATGTACTTACTCGTTATCTGGCCAATGAGGTACAACAAATATGATTGAGGAAGAGCTTAAAAGTTTCACGTGACGCGTTTAGTTTTTTTACAGGCAGTTTTGAATGAATCTGGTTATATATTGTATTTGGATAGGGTCTATATTTACATCTTAAACACTAAGCAAGTTTGCAAAATGTTTATTGCTTCCATTTCCCCTTCTCTAGTCCTGGCAGATATAGCTGATCAAGTATGGCTTTTCTTTTTTTTTTTTTTTTTTTAAGTATGGCTTTTCTATCCTATTGAACCCATACGTGGGTTTAGGCCACTTCCAATTTGAATCTCTAAAAAGTCCTTTTCTATTAGTCAGCTGGTATTGAGTAGTGAAATTACATACATTTGTCATTTGTCCTATAAGTCTCAGTCACTCTGCATGTAATAGCAAAAATATGATTTCTGAAAAGCAAAGTGTGTGAGTTAAGACAACTAATATTTCGACTTGCTCTATATTGTTTCTTTTAATCTGTTTAATTCTAGGAAGGGTTTCAAACTTTATAAACGGGAAAACTTAGAGAAATGAGATATTTTATCCCTTAGAACATAGAGTATGTGTTAGAGATTCCTTCGGATATTCGGGGGTGTATGTGAAGGGGTTACTAGAGTGTATCTACTGCACATTCCCTGCCTTAAATAATTAATGTGGGATCTCCTGAAAATTTGTTTAAATTAAATATATATTAAATGAAAGTAAATAAAGTCTAAAAAAACCAGTATCCATCATGTGCCAGACATTAAATTATTTTTTTCATTAATTCTTTTTTCATGGATTGAGAAAAACAATGTTCTCTCTTATTGCCTTGAATGCTTTGGCTATGTTTTGTGTCAGAGAGCATTCATGTAAATGATGGCTTTTGACATTTTTTAAAATTGGGGATTAAAAGGACCACTAACTTTAAGGATTAGTAGAATGGTTCTAAGTTCATTAAACTAGGATAGACTGCTATCCCTTTCAAAATAGCTTAAAAAGGTGTGATTTGTTAGACTACTGTAGGATAAATGGGAAGACCTAACAGAAAAATCACAAAAGTTTATGACCATAAGTATGTTGTTGTTAATTTATATTTTGCCTCCAACATTTGTTGGATCCTCTACATTTTTATGAAGGCTGCAATAATGTGATCAGAGAGTTTTGTAATATTGACAAGAGGCAGTGTGAAAGTCATGAATATAAAAAGACTGCTTTGGGACAAAGTTAAAGAGAAATTGATGGCTTTAATAATGTCAGAGACAAAAGGCATTGGACAAGCTCAGTAGCATTTAAAATATTTATTAAACTCTGTCTGTAATTTTTCATAGGAAAGTTGCTTTAATGACAAAGGAAGTCGTAATACAAACAGAACAATCCAGATGCCACTGTGAGTCAGCACTACTTCAGAGACATTTATATTCTTAGCCTCAAGCTTTCTAAGAACCTTTTCTAACATTGCAGCTGTGTGAATAATTTGTGGAAGAGCAGTGATAGAGTCCTTCAAAGAATACAAGATAATGGCATCGAGAAAAAGGGAAAAAAAATTATATCCAATGTTTAGTTGTTTACATACCAGTGACCTGACAATTCACCTTAAATTCATTATTGTTTTCAGTTAGATTGCAGTCATTGTATTGGGTCAGTGATCTCTGCTTCTGGACTCTAAAGTCAGACTTCCAAAGCACCCAGGTTATGCTGTTTTCATACTTTCTGAAACAATGCAGAGATTTCTAAAGAAAGATCACAGAATGCAAGTGAAAGGATGAAAAGAGCAGGGCTTAGTATTATAGACATCCATTTTTTCATTAGATCCTTTCTCAACTAGATTAGAAAGATGATTAGATTCTATTAGATACTTTGTGATATTGAGAAAAACATTGATTTATTTTAATACGGTGAAATTATTACAGAGCTTTAAGAAATATATCCACCAACTTTTACTAAGTTTTATATCTATTAATATTATTCAGCACTGTATGGTTTTGAGCTGATAAATCTTCACAACTGATTCCATGGCAGGAAGAGAGATCGAGCAAAATATAATCATACTATTTTTACTGTACTTTCTTTAGCCTATCTACTTTTTTATTCTAAAGTTAATTTTTAGTATCAAAACCTCGTTTTCATTTTAATTTCTACAGCTAGTTAAAAAGTATTAAAAAAAAAAATAAATAAAATAAATAAAAAGTATTCACCCTAGGTATGTATTCTTAGAGCAACTAGTCCTCCATATACGGTATCTGATTATGCTTTATGCTCTAAGAACCATTAGATAAATTAAATACAATTTTATTATATTAGTTCAATATAGTCATATGATAATTTTATCTTAACTGGCTCATGGAAAGAAGTAGTTCAGTTTCCTTGAGAAGTTACTCGATTTGAGCTGAGTTATTAATTAATGGCTCTCCAAACTACTATAAATGCATTGATAATATTTTGACCTTTACATTTTAAAATACAATTTTTCAAGGAATTCAAATATACCTTATATATAACTGCTAAACATCTAATTTTCAGACTTTACATTTAGCTTACAAATAATCATATTCCAGTAGTTATATCTATGGGAACATTTATTTTATGATTGGTACCAGAAAAAACAATTTAAGTCAAGAATGCATTCTTTTTAATGTTCATTCAGTTAATGTCAAACCCTGTACTCAATACTTATTCAACATGTCAATGTATAAAACAGAGCGTTTGAAAGATGAAGATAGTCATCTAGCACAATTTACTACCCTTAGAAGTTGCTCAATAAATATTTATTAATTATTTTCTTAAAATTCAGAAAGAACGGTGTATTTTATACATTTCTTAAATTTTATTTATGAATACAATGCATATATTTACATTCTTATATATGTCTCCCATTTTAAGAGACAGAAATTATATTTTCTAGAATGAAATTGATCAGTATGTAATAATCTCAACTACTTAACATGTTTATATACATGAGCACATAATATACTATTTAATATAGGTATCATTTGATTTTCTTAGATAATATTATATTAAATAAATTGCTTCCTGAGTAATTTTGGTGAGAATTTGAATATCATTAGGAAATTTTCACTGTATAGACATTTACTTTAAATATTACCTTTTGCTTAAAATATTGAGAGCCTTATTTAAAGATTTTCATGATAACACACAGATTGGATTCTAAATCCAACATGAAAACTCTTTGGTGGTCTTCATCAGTTTCTTTATTCATGCAATACCAACAGCAAGGAAAGACGAGTTCATAGAGTGCACTTCCTAACTAAAAATGACTGTAACAAATGGCTTGAAATGTTCTCTGGAGGATTATTGACTTTTTAATTCAGGCTACCATCAATCCTCATTTATATTTCATAATATGTATCCCGGGAAAAATTACCTACTTTTAAATGTGTAGCTTGTCACTGAGGTTAAATAGATGTTATGCCAATCACTTATCCTTCAATTCTGCGTAAATTAAAAGATATTTTTCAGACCATCACTTGATACCAGCATACTAAAGGAAAAGCATAATATATGTTTATTTTTCTTCAAAATATAATAGTGTTTATTCGGGTATAAAAGTTCAATATGGCAAAAATTATTTTTCATTGTTTTTCTTTCAGTTCACTTGCAGATGTATCAATAAAGTAGAAACAACTAGGAATGCAGGGAGATTGAATATCTTATTTGAAAAGTTGTCCTTTGAGGAATATCAATGACAGTATAAGTGACCCATATAATATCTACATTTTTAAATATGAATGATGTAGAATTTGTTATCACTGAGTTGACTGATGTCCTTCTTTCAAATTAATTTTTGATATATTCAGGTTGTCTCATTTTTTTTCTTTTTTCTTTTTTTTTTGCCATTCCAAGAATGATGTAAGAAACATTGGTCCTTTGGCTATAAGTTTTGTGGCAAGATGCACTTTCTTCTATTAAATGTTTATTGAAAGAGTAGTTTTCCATTTTGGCACTCTATGTAAGTCTTTTTAAAAAGCTCATCTCCCAACTCCTGAATTGTTAAGAGATTAGAGATTAGGCCTGAATATTTGAAAGAAGTCTCTTTACTCTAGATCTTATGGTAATGTGGTTTTGCTGGAAGTATATTATCATATCTCTAAAAAGTTATTTACTTGAACCTCCTCCAATATAATAAAATGGCACAAAAAATACCCTGTGCTTTTAGATATATGCCAAAAGCCTAAAAATGTGCTCTATGTTCCCAGGAAAGTATGTGCAAAATTTTATGAGAACTATTTTTGAAAGTATATTTGATATTTCAAAATAAACCATTTGAGTGCTCATCAGGGTTAAAAAAATCAGAGTGTGGTTTTACTCCCATGTTGCTGCCGGTGTTTGTGTGTATTGTGTTTGTTTTAAATTAAATTTAGGGGAGGGTGAAAGGATGCAGCAGAAATCTGGTGCTCAGAACTTTGGAAGTTTATTACTTTTTCTGTTCCAGTAACCATTAAAGGCAATTCACAAAGTAAAGACATAGCTACAAATTGAAAGAATTACTGGGCATTTCTGAGGATTCCTTCCTTCCCATAGAGCTGGTATAAGTCTAGTGTATAGCCAAAATGATGGGGCCAATAGGATGATATCTGTAGTCCTGATTGTGGCTTCAACTAATCTCTTGATTTGAATTGCTTTTATAACTTCAGTAAATCTAGAAGGCTGATATTTATTCATCAGTTAGTCTAATTTGTATATACAATGGCTCCTCCAGTCACTAGGAAAAACAATGGTGAAACTAACTTTGTGCTAGACTTGAGACCCTAAAGAGAGTCTCAGTGTGGACCTTGCATCTTGGACAGGCATTCCATTGGGTGAAAATAGAAGAAATCAGGCAGTTGAAAGTATATTAGCTAACCAATGAGCAAGATGGTCCAGGTGAATATTTCTATATATTGTCTTTTGCTAAGATAGCTCGAGCAGAGACTTCTTCCACTGAGAACCAGGGTATTTCTCCTTATTTACCAAGACATATTCTTACTAAGGCAAATGCAGGGTACATATGTTCTCAAGTCATTCTAAATAACAAATGATAAAGTGTGAGCATGAATAAAAGATATGTGTGGTAATTAGGTCTGTAACATGCCTTTTGTGGAACATTTCTTCTGTTCCACAGTACTTTTTGTCACTCAATTAGGTAAGGGGATATAATGATGAAATAATGCGAAACCACTTCTATCAAGAAACTTACTATATATATTAGCAAACAATATACTAAAACAGTGGCTGAAAACAACAAACGTTATCTTAGGAGATAATAACAGAAAAATAGAGATATGAGATAATAAGTAGAGAAATGAGACAGCTAAAGAATTTGAGAACAGCTTAGTCAGCTGGTCTTGGTATTAGATCTTTTCTGAGGTTGCAGTTTCCTTAGAAAATGTGGATTTAAGTACTTTGCCCGTTTTTTAATTGCTTTTTTCTATTAAATTGCATGAGTTCATTGTATATTATTTTAGGTACTAGCTACTTATCAAATATCTGGTTTATAAATAGTTTCTCCTGTTCTGTAGGTTTCCTTTTCATTATGTTGACAGTTTCCTTTGCTATGCAGAAGGGGTGGTTTGTCTTTTGTTGCTGAGTTTTAACAGCTCATTATATATTCTTGATACTAGTATGTTATCAGATATAATTTGTAAATATTGTCTTACTCTGTGAGTTGTATTTACACTTCTGTGATGATATCCTTTGATGCACCCCAAATTTTAATTTTAATGAAGTTCAATTTCTTGATTTTTTTTCTTTTGTGCTTGTTTTGGAGTTATATCTAGGAATCAATGGAAAAATACAAGGTCAGGAAGATTTACCCTTATGTTTTCTTCTAAGTGTTTCATTATTTTATTATGTTAGCTCCTACATTTAGGTCTTTAATATATTTGAGTTAATTTTTATATATGTTGTAAGGTAGGAGTTCAAATTTGCTTTTTTCCATATGGATATCCAGTTGTTTCAGCATCAGTTCTTGAAAAGACTATTCCTTGGCATCTTTGTTGAAAATCAATTAGCCATAAATTAATAGGTTTACTTCTGCTTTCTAACTCTATTCCATAGATTTAAATTTTTTCCTTATGCCAGTATCGCATTGTTTTGATTACTGTACATATATACATATGCATATATATTTTGATTACTATATGTGTGTATAAAACTATATATATATATATACTATACACATACATTGTAGTATATTTGGAAATTGAGAGTTATGAGACTTTTAGTTTTATTCTTTTTGAAGATTGTTTTGGCTATTTTGGCTGTTTGGGGGTCCCCTGTAATTCCATATAAATCTGAGGATTAGCTCTTCCATTTCTGCAAAAAGAAAAAAAGAAAAAAAAATGCAGGTGGAACTGTGATAGGGATTACATTGTGTCTCAAGACCAATTTTTTGTAGTACTGTCATCTTACTGACATTTCTTACTAATTATTTCAACTCATAAACTCATAAACATATGCCTTTTCATTTATTTAGTTTTTCTTTAAATTCTTTCAACTCATTTTGCAGTGTTCAGCATAAAAGTCTTTCATCGCCTTGATGAAATTTATTTCTAAATATTTTATTTTTTTGGATGCTTCTGTAAATGTAATTGCTATCCTGATTTTTTAAACATGCTAGGGTAAGGAAAAGATTTTCTCATTTATATTTTCATTTACTTATTTATATAACTGAATTTTTAAAGTCTTATTTAATTCCTTATATTTCTTTGTAATTGCTAACTATTTTAATGTTCAAATTTTCTCACATTTGGTGAATAAGGAGGTGAATAAAGGTGAATAACCCCTTTAAGCTGACTTCTGTATTTCTTTGATGTTTCTATCATCCTTGAAAACTTCTTTTATTACCAAAACAGGATATCCCAGGTCAGCTTGTATTTTTCCTGGCATAGTCTCAGAATAACTTTTATGTAAGGATGACTGGCATATTTTTGTAGATGATGAATTTGGAAACTAAGAGCTATAGAAATATTTATCATTAAATTATATAATCATTAATTTTCTCACATTGCAATTTTTGGGAAATCAAAGAATATGGCTTACTAATTCAAATTTTTCTCCATTTCTTTTTGTAGTGCCTCCAGTAATCCGAGTGTATCCAGAGAGCCAGGCTCGAGAACCTGGGGTAACTGCAAGTCTCAGGTGCCATGCAGAAGGGATACCGAACCCTCAGCTTGGCTGGCTGAAGAATGGAATCGATATTACACCAAAGCTGTCCAAACAACTCACACTGCAAGGTGCTTTTTATTTGCATTTTTTCCCTTTAAATGACCATGTTGAAATTTCACACTAAAATTTATAACAGAGTTTACATGATTTGAAAAAAAAAAAAAAAAAAAGAAAGAAAACTAGTTGATGGAAACAAAATGTCATGAATATGAAAAAAATATATATAATTGTTCGTAAGGCATTATATTTGAAATAGAGTCCTTTAGTACTTTTAGTGCTTTACATAATAATCTTGTCATAATAATTCATTATGTCATTATTTTGATGATAAGTAAAATACTATATTATGTATCTTTTAAATACTTGTCCTATGAATTATAGCAGATGTGCTTGTGGCTCTCTTCATAGAATAGATTCTGAAGGGGCCATTTAAATGTTTAAATCATACTTTAAAAATATATCATAGAGAGTGTCAATAGTACAGAAATTCCTTAGTGAATATTTTGTAGCATACCTTGTAAATGAAGAGACAAAAAAAAGTTACTAGATACGTATCAGAGATTGAAAGTTATGAATGTTCTTACTGAATTTTAATATATAAAATATTCCATTTTAATAGTCTAAGTATAAATATAATTAATCAATTATTTTGCAGATTATAATAACAATGAGCATGTGATAAGTAGGAAACAAATTTTTTTTTGTAAGGTCAAGTAATCTAAATAATGCAAAAAACAGTTGTATCTATGATGATTATACTAGTAAGTTTAAAAATGTATAAATCTTATTTCCACCATCCAGATAGAATGTGACAAGTCATTTTACAGGAGTATCTGATGCATGACATTATATTCTTTATTGTATGCTTTAAATTCCTTCAGTTTATGCTAGAAGTGAATGCATTTTCACTTTTGCTTTATTTGTATAAACATAGACTTCACTTCTTATTCCACCTTAACAGTGAATGTTTCAATATACGTTTTTAAATAAATCTTTTTGAAATATTTACTAATTTATTTTTGCAAGTGTAAAATGACATATGAAAGGAATTGTGACCTTTAAAACCTGAATCCTACAAATTTCTATATTAATAGAAGTAAACCCAACAAATTTACATGTTTACATCTACTGATTACATCTTTAGGGTCTATAATCTTAGAAAAGGATTGATCTGATTGATAGAAATTAAAATGAAGAAAGTTCTATTTAGTTTCTGGTTTTGTTTTCTCTTGCCCATTTAATAGCAGTAAACCATATTATATGAACATATTATATCTTTACTTCTAGGAACATACAGGAAGACACATTTAGGGGGTTGGATATGCTCCAGATTCAATAGTGAAACAGTGGGGGCCCTTGTAAGGTAGTTATTATCATTTTTAAAAACAAGAGAAAATAGCTGAAGTTTTGAGAGAATGTGACAGATGAGAGGTGAGTAGGGAGAGAAATCTAGGTGCATAGGTATGTGAAATTCCATATGGCTTTCTATATGGTTACATATCATGAAATACTACAGTTATTTAATTATCCATTCATTCAGCAAATACTTAGTTAGCATTTATATGTGAGGTCCCCATCTAGGCATGGATTGAATAACTACGCCTTGGATGGGACAATATGTTAATGACAGGAAGTAAACACTTAGAAAAGCAGAGATGTTTAATTGGAAGGCAAACCAAGATAAATAACACAGGAGACTAAAGATCAGCAGCATGCAAGAGAACAAGGTGATCCTACAGAAGAAAAGGAAGCTAAGTATGGGAAGATTCAACAATATCAAAGGCATAGAAAGGTATAGGAAAGTCACTGAAATGTATTCATAGGTGTAGTGATTAGTTTGGCCTTTTGGCATTTAGAAAAATGGTTTGTAGCCATCAGGCCTCCATGGGTTTAGAAATGAGAAGGAGGCAAGAAAATATAAAAATCTCTCCAGATTTTGAAAGGAGGACCGAGGAAAAGGTAGTTGCTGCTGATGGAAACGATCAGGACTTAATGGAGATGTTTTTTCTTCTTAGACAATGCATCAATCTGAAGAAATGTCAGTAAAGAAGATGTGCAGATAATGGAGGTGGGGGAAGGATGATCAAGTAATTGTAAAAATCAGAAAGAAAAAAAAAGAGAGATTTTTCCCTGGAAAGAACCAGAGAGTTTCCTTTGAGAAGTAAATAAATGTGAATATGTAGATGGAAATAGGAAGTTGGCTTTACTTGTTTTCCCAGCTTTTATTGAAATATAATTGACATAGCATTGTGTAAGTTTAAGGTATAAAGTGTGATGATTAAATAAGCATATATACTGAAAAACGATTTGGGTTTACTTGCTAATTACATGTATGACTTTCATGATTCAAAAACAAGGTCACTTTAGGGCGAGAAGTTAGATTAGGATGGGAAACATCACACAGAGTAAAGATTTGAAATAAAAATGGAGCAGGAAATGAAAGGCACGTATCTGTAAAGGTCAAATGAAATGAATACCAAGTAGCACCGAACATCCTGCACGCTGAAAACTGTGAAGTTGAAAATCTGTAAATTTGCTTATACAATAGTCTCTTAATGTACTCAAAAACCTAGATGCACGAACACCAAGTGCAGAGATATGTCAGCGTGCTCTAGTCTTGGCAGTTACTAAGGCATATGTGTCAGAATGATAAACGGACTAGGGAATTGCTAGTTCTGGCAATAGACTAGAGAACATCTAGAAACGGTAGAGAAGGAGGAAGACAGTGGAGCATACAAGGTGGGAGAACATATAAGAATATTGAGAAGGCAATATGTGAAGAAGGAATAAAATGACTTGATATTTCAAAAAAATTCTAGAGAATTCAGGTTAAGTGTGTGGGTCTTGAGAGCAAGTATGTTCTAGGAGAGAGCCATATTTCATGTAAAACACGAGGCCGATGCAGCTGAAATATAGTGTTCACTCTTTATCTTTTAGAACAGGGGTCTGCAAACTGTAAGGCCCACAGACCCTTTGGGGAGCTGCCTATTTTGTAAATAAAGCCACCTGGGGGGCTTTGTTTTTGTTTTTAGAACACAGCCACACTTGTGTTTTAAAAATTGTTGATGGCTGCTTTCGTGCTGCTGACAGGGGTGAGTAGCTGTCACAGATACTATATGGCCCACAATGCGTAAAATACGTATGTGGCCTTTAACAGCAAAAAACAAGACAAAACAAAAAACACAACTCCAACCTCTGTTTTGGAGTAGTGATTCTCAGCAGTGGATGGGGGGCATGGAAGTGCCCAATAACCTCTATAAAGTGAGAACAAGGTTCATGTTATCTGAATGGCTGTTCCTCCCCAAACGCTTACTGCCTCTCCACATCCCCTTCACATCTCTTGAGAGCCATTGGCGTTTCCAAGCTCTTTTTTCCCCATTGGTTTTCTATCTTTCCCCAAAGAGCCACATGGATTATTTTGTCCCTTATCTGCCTTAGGAGAGTCATACTGCTTTCTGTCGCACATGGTACATGGGATTCTTGTGATTGGATAACGTGAAACAAACACACGCAGAAAAAAGAAAGAAAAGAAAGAAAAGAAAGTAATAGAGGAAAAAAAAAAGAAACCTAAACAAATGAATACAACAAACACTGAATATTAGAGTCTGACAGGTGTCCAGCCCTAATCTTTTGAATTGAGTAATTTCCATAAGATCATTCTAGGAGTCTCAGATTCTGCTTCTGATAATTATGTGTTATTTAGGATAATTAAGAAATGATATACGTAAAAACACCTCATATATTTCCAACATATAGTTGACGGTTAATTATACTCTGGTTTCCACATTGGGGAGTGCAACTTGTTATTCAGAGTTTAGCTTAAGAGGTTATTTTACCAAGATTTAAAAGTTAAGCTAATTATTCCCTTAATCCTTTGGTTATATGATGACTGTATCAATTTCCATATTATAATATTGTTTATGTATATTTCTGGAAAAAGACTGAAATCTTGCAGACAAATCATGTGTTACTATCTTTCCGTTTTCCTTACCTAATAATTTCCTTACCTTATAATTCCAGACATATAATACATGCTCAATAATGTACTTGATAAGTGACAATCATACTATACTTCCATGATGTAGCTCACTGAATTTCTTTATGAAGTCCTTTTATACATATGCGCCCGTATTTCAGCCATATTGCTATTATTTTAAAATTTTATAAAGGTTGGGGAAAAGTGGATTCTAAGTACTAAAAATAAATACATAAAATACATACATTATAGTTATCAATGTGAAATATGAAATGTGGAAAACAGGAAATAAATATAAAATATGAAGCATGTACATTTGACATAGAGTTTTGGGCTCTCTGCAATAGAATGACAACACAGTTTACGAAACACTTGAGTGCTTTTGGAATAATTTGGCATGACTCCAAAGCATGGAAGTAGGAAGGGAAACACTTTAATTAGGACGAGCTAAGAGAACTGCTTGACTGTGTAATCGGAAAGCGCTGTACCAAAACTGAAATCATAGTTTACAAGTTGCATTTGCCTTCTGTTTTCAGCAAATGGCAGTGAGGTTCATATAAGCAACGTGCGCTATGAAGATACGGGAGCATACACTTGTATCGCAAAGAATGAGGCAGGAGTGGATGAAGACATCTCTTCTCTTTTTGTGGAAGATTCTGCTAGAAAGACCCGTATGTATTGAGCACTTATACCCACAACTTTACAATTAGGCCTTTTTCAAAAAGCAAAAGCACCAGAAAACTCTTCAAAATGAACAATGCATTAAAAAAAAAAAAAAAAAAAAAAAAAAAAAGAAAACAGTTTCAGAGCTAGGAAAGAGAAGATTCTTAAAATTTTAAAATCAGGTTTGAGAATTAAACCAGAGGCTTGTGAAATTTTTAATACAACACCAGAATGATTTTGTTTCCTTTGCAAGTGCGCTTGCCATGTTTCAGGTCTTGTCTTCCCATTCGCCCACACAGGAATTTAAATTCCTCTCAAAAATCCCTCTTCCAAAGGACTTGGGGATTTCAAGGTCCCAAAAATACAGCAATGAGGCTTCTATAGGTTTAATAAATTAATATCTTTCTTTTTCTGTCAGTTGCCTTGCAGTAGGTGGCCCACGGGCCGTACATCAGGGCTTCTCTGCCACAGGCACTGGTTACTGCCATCATAAGACACTCACTGCCCCGGCACCAACATCAATCCCTGGGCTGTTCTCTCCATTTAGTGGTAGAAACCCTTTGCCTTTGCTCTACATGTTTCCTGGTTATAAAAGTAATAAGAAAAATGTACCACTCTTTAAAAAAAATATATATATATATATATTACTTAGCGAAAGAGATATGGATAGGGTGGGGATGTTAAAGATGGATTTTTAGTAATAGCTCAATTGCTTGGACTTCAAAGTACTATGATACAGTGTTTATCAAGTGAGCTGTCTATGGGAAAACCCACAGACACTTCCTTCCCCCAGTTACATGTGCCACAGTATGGTAGCTTTAGGTTTGGGTCTGGATGTACACGGAATGACTATGGTCCTTGATTCTCAGTCTGATTTGTCATATCTATTTACAAGTCTTACTGATCTAATTTGTTGCAGGGGCCCTGATATTTGGAGGGCTGTCTAGTTTGGCACGCCCATTTCTCTGAACGAAGTTTTTGAACAAGATGAAGTATTGTCTCAGGAATCTTCTTATTTCTCTTTAAATCAATGAGTACATGTAGATATTAGTGGGTCCAATGGGAAAGGAGGCACTTACTCTAAGTCCTGAATACCAACATATCTTGGTCTGTATTTGGTCTGGCTAGGACAAAAAACAAAGCAAGTATTTAAAGAGAAAATTCTTAAGGTACAAAGACAGAAAAAAAAGCTGGGTTTAATGATCTGGATATGATCCACCATAATTTTTCTACTCCTTTCATATGTTTCTGCTAAATACCAATTTGCAATTCACTTCCTGTTAAAAACATAATTTTAGGTGACAATTAATTGAATTCTTTGGTTTTCTCTGTTCTTTATGGTGACGATAGTAACATATTTTAATTTCAACTCTCCATTTTGATATTCTTTTAATGTTGGTCAAGTACTTTCCAATATATTTTCCTAGTTACAGCTTTAAAATACCTAGCAAGAATTCCTATAATCAGTGAATCACCAATTGATTATCAGCATGTAAATTTGAGGAAAATTCGAGAAGTGGATTCAATATAATTTTATTCATAAATTTAGTCATATAAATGTTTTTGTTTAATTACAGTTTCTGAAATCATGTTTTTATTTTATTTTATTTGTTATTTTAAGCTCTTCGAGGTCAAAATAATACAGTTTGAAAATATTTTGAGATTATATGTTAGTAGCATGCTAATAGCATTTTTAGAAGTTATAGCAATGCAGACCTTACTACATTTATATTTATAGACCTTTCAAAGTCATCTTCTAAGAAACAATACAAGTGAAAGACTTGGAGTGTTTTGTTCCTAAGTCTGGATATAAATTATTTATAGATGTTCCTTATGTATCTAAATTATGTAACATTTTCAAGAATAAAGAGAGAAAACTAGGTGGTGCCTGGGTGGCTTAGTCAGTTAAAGCGGCTGCCTTAACTCAGGTCATAATCCCAGGACCCTGGGATCAAGCCCATCATCGGATTCCCTGCTCAGCAGGGAGTCTGCTTCTCCCTCTCCCTCTGCCTCTCCCTTCTGTTCATGTTTTTTTCTCTCTCTCTCTCTCTCAAATAAATAAAATCTCAAAAAGAAAAAAAAAAAGAAAGAGGGGGAAAACTAACAGATTTTATTTTTTAACTTAATTAATTCATTTATTTTGGTAAGAACACAGCATAAATTCTACCCTTAAGTTTTTAGGCACATGATATTTTATTGTTAACTGTAGGCACTGGGTTGTATAAAAGATACCTGGAATGTGTTCTTTTTGTGTAACTGTGACTTTATGCCCATTGAACAACTCATTTTTCTCTCCTTCACTTCACCTGACAATCACCATTCTATTTTGTTTCTATGAGTTTGACTCTTTCAGATAACTCATGTAAGTGCAATTTTATAATTGTGACTGGCTTGTTTCAATTAGCATAATGTCTTTCAGGCCCATTCATGTTGTCACAAATGGTAGGATTTCCTTCTTTTTCAGGCCAGACATTCCACTGTATGCATACACAATGATTTCTTTATCCATTCGTCAGTAGATATTTGAGCTATTTCCATATGTTGGCCATTGTGAATGATACTACCATGAATGTATGAGTGCAGATATCACTTTGATCCTGATTTCAGTTTGTTTGGATACACACCGAGAAATTGGATTACTGTATCATATAATAGTTCTATTTTTAATTTCTGAGGAACCTCTGTTTCTCATAGTGGCTGCACCATTTTTCATTCCCACCAACAGGGCACAAAGGTTCCAATTTCTCCACATCCTTGACAATATTTTTATCCTTTGTTATAATAATAACTATCCCAACAGGTGTGAGAAAATATTTCATTGTAGTTCCTATTTGCATTTCTGATGATTTGTAAAATAGAACACCTTTCATATACCTACTGGCAATTTCTATGTCTTCTTTTGTAGAAATGTCTGTTCTCATTGCCCATTCTTTTAAAAAATTAGGTTGTTTCCTCTTTTTTTTAATTAAGTTATTAAAGTTCCTTATATATATATATGGAAATTAAACACTTATCAGACAATGAGTTGAAGATATGTTTTCCCACTGCATAGGTTGCCTTTTCATTCTCTTGGTTGTTTCCTTTGCCATGAAGAAACTTTTTAGCTGGATAAGGTCCAACTTGTCTATTTTTGTTGGTATTCCTGTGCTTTTGATAAAATCATAGGCCGATATCCCTGCTGAACATAGATGCAGAATTCATCAATAAAATATTAGCAAACTGAGTCTAATAGCACACTAACAAGATCATAACACCATGATCATGTGGGATTCATCCCTGGAATATAAGTATGGTTCAAAGTATGCAGATCAATAAGTGTGATTTTCACATTAAAAGAAAAAAAGAAAAGAATGAAAAGTAAAAACCACTTGATCATCCATTAGATACAGAAAAAGTATTTGACACAGTCTTTCATAATAAAAATGCTCAATACTACACACGGAATATACCTTAAGGTAGTAAGGGTCATATATAACAAGCTCACAGCTAACGTCATATATTCAATGGTTAAAAAATGGAAATCATTCCTTTCCAGATGAGGAATAAGACAAAGATTTCAATTCGCCATTTCAATTCAACATTCACTGGAAGTCCTAGCCACAACAATTAGGCAAGAAAAAGTAAAATCAAAGGCATTAAAATCAGAAAGGAAAAAGTAAAATTGTCCTTGTTTGCAGATGACATGAACCTATAAGTAAAAAGAACTACAAAGCCTCCACAAACAATTAGAACTAATAAACATATTCAGTAAAGTTTCAGTGTACAAAATCAACATAAAATTTGTTGTGTTTCTATAATATAAAATGAGATATCTGAAAGGCATTTAAGGAAGCAATCCCACTAACAATAGTATCAAAAAGAATAAAGTACTTGGGAATAAACTTAACCAAGTAGGTGAGAGATTGTACTCTGAAAACTATAATACATTAATAAAAGTAATTAACGATACAAATAAATGGAAAGACATTTCATGCTCATGGTTTGGAAGAACAAATATTTTTAAAAATGCTCATATTACCCAAAACAATCTATGATTCAGTGCTATTTCCATAAAAAAAAAATGGAAATAGGAATAGAAAAAAATTCTACAGAAATAGAAAAAAAGTCATAAAATTCATATACAACAACAAAAGATCCAGAA
Source organism: Canis aureus (assembly GCF_053574225.1). Classification (NCBI taxonomy): domain Eukaryota; kingdom Metazoa; phylum Chordata; class Mammalia; order Carnivora; family Canidae; genus Canis; species Canis aureus. The sequence goes on along the minus strand of NC_135623.1, from coordinate 64,808,379 downwards.
TAATTAAAGTGATCTTGAGAAAGAACAAATCTGGGGGCATTATACTTCTCAATTTCAAATAATAAATAAATAAATAAATAAATAAATAAATAAATAAATAAATAAAACATATATAGAAAACTATAGTAAGTAAAACAATATGGTACTTGTATAAAGACATATGTAGACAAATGGAATAGAACAGGTCCAGAAATAAATCCATGAATGTGCAGTTAACTTATCTTCAACAAAAGCACCTGTTATACATTGGAGAAAAGAAAGTCTTTTCAAAAAATTGTCCTGGGAAACTGTCCACATGTAAAAGGATGAAACTGGACCCTGATCTTACACCACACACAAAAATCAATTTAAAATGGATTAAAGACTTTAAACATAGGACCTGAAAGTGTAAAACTCTATATGAAAACAAATGGAAATGTTTCATGACACTGGTCTTGGCAGTGAATTTAATGGATTTTAGCTGTAACCTCAAGCATTTACTAATTCATCTTTATATTCTACTCTTTTATAGGCATGCTAATCCAGTTCCTTTGGAATAACAAATTTTACCTCTCACTTAAATAAATGCCTTTAATTTTTGTTAAGTCCATAAACTTGCTATACTGGTTATTGAGAACATTTCATGTTATATATCATATATATATATATATATATATATATATATATATATATATATATGCAGTCGATGTGAATACACTCATTTTTAGAAATGTATGCACATAACTAAAATCAGGATAATACTAAAGGAGTAAACTGAGTAGAATATTAGGAGCTATAGTAAAGAAGAAATGGAAAATGCAAGAATGTCTATACAGTAGAAGACAGCTTTCCTAGGGGTGTTTCCTAGTACCTAGTAAACTGTCAGAAAATCCTGTATAACAAAACTAAAACCAAAATCAAGCCGAGATCATGTTAGAGAAAGCTGTGGCCTTTTTAACCCTACCTCTTTTTTTTTTTTAATTTTATTTATTTATGATAGTCACATAGAGAGAGAGAGAGAGAGGCAGAGACACAGGCAGAGGGAGAAGCAGGCTCCATGCACCGGGAGCCCGACGTGGGATTCGATCCGGGGTCTCCAGGATCGCACCCTGGGCCAAAGGCAGGCGCCAAACCGCTGCGCCACCCAGGGATCCCTTAACCCTACCTCTTAAGGACTGCTCTGAGTTCTCTTCTAGGAATATCCATGGACAAAGACCAATATTGATTATACAAAGTGCATTTGGATAGAAAGATATTTTCAAGAAAGCCAACGGAAACAGTCACGGAGCCATCAGTGATGACTTTACTCATCTTAACTGTACATATTAAAAAATATATTGATTTGTCCACATTCACCAAAAGTAAATTCAGAGGTCTTTCTTCCTTTCAGTGGTGATGGGATACAATGTGTACATGAAAAAGCAGATTGATGTAATAGAAGCACATGAACTCTGGCATTAGACATGAGTTAGAGTTGTACTACGTGATAGCTGTGTGATTTGGAGCTATACGTCACCTCTCTGAGCTTTAGTTTTTCTCTCTGTAATAATCCAGGATAAATACTAACTCACTAAGGGGTTTCTTTGTAGATATTATAAAGCACTGTCCATAGGGCTAGACATAAAGTAACTCTACCTCCAATTAATGCTTATTTTCTGAAAATAGTCATTTGTTCTTTGCTAGAAACATTGACAAAAGTTATTTTTTAAAAACTGGAAAATCTAGTAATTGTTAGAAATTTGAGTTTCTAAGATGAATGATACATAAAGAAATAGAGATCCATACAGATATTGAGATAGATGTAGAGATAAGAAGAGAGAGAGAGAAAGAGAGAGAGAGAGAGACGGAGAGAGATGAGTATATATGGACATCTACATAATGACATATCCAAATATAAAAATCATTATTTCATTTTCCACTTAAAAAACCTCACTCAACCAATTAAAGAATACATTTCTTCCTTTAATGTAGCTGTTAAGATATTTTAAATAATATCTTGTCACCAGAATTTACTTTTGTCATAGAATGAAAGCAAAAGCTACACTTTATTTCTCTTACATCAGTCAATTTATATTTCTATTGCATTTTCTAAATTCTTCTGTAATGTGATCTTATTCTGTTTTCTCTTTGAAAGATGCAGGGAAGAGAAGTATTGAATTCCATACAGACTGCAATAAACATGGGGAAAAATTT